>NC_057387.1:62078902-62678902 GCF_019320065.1 Cervus canadensis
ATGCCCAAGTAGATTTTGAAAAGCAGAGGATTCTGTCTGCGATCAAATTGCCAACATCCGTTGGATCATTGAAAAAGCGAAAGAGTTCCAGAAAGTATCTGTTTTATTGACTACATCAAAGCCTTTGACTGTGTGGATCATAACAAACTGTGGAAAATTCTGAAAGAGATGAGAATACCAGACCACCTGACCTGCCTCTTGAGAAACCTGTATGCAGGTCAGGAAGCAACAGTTAGAACTGGACATGGAACAACAGACTGGTTCCAAATCAGGAAAGGAGTATGTCAAGGCTCTATGTTGTCACCCTGCTTATTTAACTTATATGCAGTGTACATCATGAGAAATGCTAGACTGGATGAAGTACAAGCTGGAATCAAGATTGACGGAAGAAATATCAATTACCTCAGATATGCAGATGACACCACCCTTATGGCAGAATGTGAAGAACTAAAGAGCCTCTTGATGAAAGTGAAAGAGGAGAGTAAAAATGTTGGCTTAAAACTCAACATTCAGAAAACTAAGATCATGGCATCTGCTCTCAGCACTTCAGGGCAAATATATATGGAAACAAGGCAAACAGTGACAGACTTTATTTTGGAGGGGCTCTAAAATCACTGCAGATGGTGACTGCAACCCTGAAATTAAAAGACACTTTCTCCTTGGAAGAAAAGTTATGACCAATCTAGACAGTATTTTAAAAAGCAGAGACATCACTTTGCCAACAAAGGTCCATCTAGTCAAAGCTATGGTTTTTCCAGTAGTCATGTATGGATGTGAGAGTTGGACTATAAAGAAAGCTGAGAGCCAAATAATTGATACTTTTGAACTGTGGTGTTGGAGAAGACTCTTGAGAGTCCCTTGGACTGCAAGGAGATCCAACTATTCCATCCTAACGGAAATCAGTCCTGAGTATACATTGGAAGGACTAATGCTGAAGCTGAAACTCCAATACTTTGGCCACCTGATGCGAAGAACTGACTCACTGGAAAATACCCTGATGCTGGGAAATATTGAAGGCGGGAGGAGAAGGGGACAACAGAGGATGAGATGGTTGCGTGTCACCGCCGACTCGGTGGACATGAGTTTGAATAAACTCTGGAAGTTGGTTTTGGACAGAGAGGCCTGGCGTGCTGTAGTCCATGGTGTCAGAAAGAGTCAAACAAGACTGAGCTATTGAACTGAACTGAACTTCTATATGACTGCCAATAAATAATTAATAGAAGATAGATAGGGCTTCCCTTGCGGCTCAGCAGGTTAAGAATCCACCTGCAATGCGGGAGACCTGGGTTTGATGCCTGGGTTGGGAAGATCCCCTGGAGAAGGGAAAGGCTACCCACTCCAATATTCTGGCCTGGAGAATTCCATGGACTGTATAGTTCATGGGGTGGCAAAGAGTCGAACACGACTGAGTGACTTTCACTCACTCACTCACTCAGATAGGTCAACTGATAAATAGGAGTTCAGAAGTGATGCAGAAAAGTGGAAAGAAGAGAAAGATGAAATAGAAAAAAATATAATAAAAACTTCCTTTTAAAAATTACAATCATATATGTTATTCAGTCTAAATGTTGTATTTTTATAACATTACATGTGTGAACATGTAATAATAAAAATTAGAGGAACCTCAGGTAGTCTGAAATATTGATTCTTGAAAGAAGTTAAGTTATTTCTATACTCCTTTCATGTTAGTTCCTGAACAAGTAAATAGCTGAACAGCAATCAATAGTTATGATACACTTATTGGAACCCATGAAATGTCAAGCATTATTCTAGTTGTAGGGCCCAATAGTCTCTCTCCTCTCACTATTCCTCTTTCCACTTCATAAGAATAATAAGGAAGTGTGATGTGCCATCGGGCATGAACAAGAGGAACCAGTTCTACCAAATAATAACCAGCAGCAATGGGTATGGCGACACTTTCCTAATAGGGATGAAGCATGGAGATGTTCATATATCCATAGTACAAATGTGAAAGATAAAAGTTTCTAACCATGTCCTGAACACACACTATGCCCACACACCTTTATATATGAAATTGTCTTCAAACAGTGATTTTTTTAAATATAAAACTTCTAAAGTTCAACTTGATTCAAATAACTTTTCATCTTCTTAACACGTTTGCTTTGGTCCTGGGTGTTCGTTGGAAGGACTGATGTTGAAGCTGAAACTCCAATGCTTTGGTCTCATGTGAAGAGCTAACTCATTTGAAAAGACCCTGATGCTGGGAAAGATTGAGGGCAGGAGGAGAAGGGGACAACAGAGGATGAGATGGTTGTATGGCATCACCGACTCAATGGACATGGGTTTGGGTAGACTCCGGGAGTTGGTGATAGACAGGGAGGCCTGGTGTGCTGCAGTTTATGGGGTCGCAAAGAGTCGGACACAACTGAGCAAATGAACTGAACTGAAATGAACTGAATATAAAGGAGGATCAATTCTTTATAGCAACTGAATATTTGCATAGAAAATCATTCTTCTCAAATAGGTACCTGTCTTGTTTTGTTTGTATGGTTTTTTTTTCTGTTTGTTTAGGAGTTGAAGATGTAATCTGATTCTTGGCTATCCTGTAAAAACTTCACTTGCTGTCAGGAGCTCAATACTATTGTTTTTTTACTGGCAAAACTCCCAGTGAGGTCAGTCAGAGCTTTCTTCCTGACCTAAGGAGAGTGCAATTGGGTCTCTGTGCAGCCGAAAATGTGAGCAAATACAGCTAGCTATTTGGTCACCGTAGATTGCTCAAACACATTTAGAAGGATTGAGTTCCTCTAATTCCTGCTGGATTGCTGACCTTAAATTTGAGCAGTAGAGTATCAGAAGGAGAGGCTTGCTTTGGAAACATTCTGTGTCTTTTTTCTTTAGGCATTTGTGCAGACATTTAATTTTTTTTTTAATTCTATCATGAGGATTAAATAAATTCAGATAACTTGCTAACTAAGTTTGTGAGGTTAGAGTAGGAATGCTGAAATTGGAGAGGAAGAGAAGAAAGAAGGAAGAGGATTGGCCAGATGAGAAATTACATGGGGAGATAAAATATAACATTTCATGACTATTTTTTTCAGAGGATCCAAAATCACAGCAATCAATACAATAAACTACAATGATATAACCTAGTAAATTATGTTTTTAATCCTTAAGGCACTTTTAATATTTTCAAAGTCAGTAAAATAAGCCTATATGATTTTTCTTTACAATATTTACTAGAACACAAAATATAGTATCTCAATTATTGCTTGAATCATTTCACTTTAATCGTATAATAGCATGCGCACTATGTTGCTTCAGTCATGTCTGACTCGGTGCGACCTTATGAACTGTAGCTCACCAGGCCCCTCTGTCCATGAAATTTTCCAGGCAAGAAAAGTGTGGGTTGCCATGCCCTCCTCCAGGGGATCTTCCTGACTCAAAAATCAAACCTGTGTTTCAGAGATCAAACCTGACCTGCTTTGGCAGACAGGCTCTTTACCACCATGCCACCTAGGAAGTCCTTAATTGTGTACAATCAGGAGCAATTCAACTATGAAGTAGTCTAAGACTGAAACCTTGTTTTATCATCATTACATACTCTCTTCTTCTTTGATTGATTGATTGAAGAGACTTTATTCACTATGCATTACTGAAATTATTTATCAACAGGATTTTCTGTTGCTATTTTCATTTGAGATTTCATCATTGACTAAAAGAACATACTTGAAATTACATTTTTGATGAGTTTCTATTGAAATGTAAGTGGTTCATGGAATTTTATCCTTCATTGTGAAAACAACACAACATGAGGTCTATCCTCTTAACAGACTAAGTGTATAATACAGTATTTTAATCTATAGGCACTCTCTGCAAAACTGAAATGTTATTCTTGTTGGTTAGTGGCTCTGTGTTTTGCGCTTATCCCAGCCTCTAGCAGTCATATTTCAATACTTTGCTTCTGTGAGTCTAACTATAGAAATTTGCTTCTGTAAGCAGACATCTGATGTAAGTGAACTTATATATACCTAAAAGTATTTGTTCTTTTATAACTGGCTTATTTAATTTGGCGTTATGTCCGCAAGATTCATCCATGTTGTCACATATTACAGGACTTTTTTATTTTTTTTAAAGCTGAATTATTTTTTTTTCAATCCAGCTTTACTGTATTTAGCAATAACAATGACTTTTTTTTCTGTAAGAATTTACGGAACTAGAGTTGATTTATAATGTTTCAGGTACATAGCGTGATTCAGTTTTATACATAGTATATAGATATACATATATATATATTATTTTTCTGTTTCTTTTCCATTTTAGGTTATTGCAAGATATTGACTGTAGTTCCCTGTGCTATATTGTAGGTCCTTGCTGTTTATCTAGTTTATATATAGTAATGTGTATCTGTTAATCCCCAATTCCTATTTAATCTCCTCTGTCCCCTTTCACCTTCAGTAACATAAATTTGTTTCCTATGCTTGTGAGTCTATTTCTGCTTTGTAAATAAGTTCAGTTGTAACATTTAATGGATAAAGAAGATGTGGTGCATATATACAACAGAATATTACTCAGGCATAAAAAAGAATAAAGTAATGCTCTTTACAACAGCTTGGGAGGACCTAGATTTTATCATACTAAGTGAAATAAGTCAAACACAGACAGATATTGTATGTTATCACTCATTGTGGTTGTTGTTGTTCAGTCATGTAGTTGTGTCTTATTCTTGGAACCTCATGGACTGCAGCACATCAGGCTTCCCTGTCCTTTACCATCTTCTGGAGCTTGCTCAAACTCATGCCCATTGAATCAGTGATATCATCCAACCATCTCATCCTCTGTTGTTCCCTTCTCCTCCTGCCTTCAATCCTTCCCAGCATCAGGGTCTTTTCTAATGAGTCAGCCCTTCGCATTAGGTGGCCAAAGTAGTAGAGCTTCTGCATCAGTCCTTCCAGTGAATATTCAGGGTTGATTTCCTTTAGGATTTACTGGTTGGAACTCCTTGCAGTCCAAGGGACTTTCAAGAATCTTCTCCAGCAACACAGTTCAAAAGCATCAGTTCTTTGGCGCTCAGCCTTCTTTATGGTCCAACTCTCATATCCATACATGACTACTGGAATAACCAAAGCTTTGACTATACAGACAGACATTTGTCAGCAAAGTAGTGTTTCTGCTTTTTAATACATGGAATCTAACCTGAATTCTTGACAGAAGTTTTAATAAGGATAGAGAAACAGTAAAGATAACTATTATTTAAAACAAATAAAATACTGTGGGGCCCAAGATTGAAGATATCTGAAAATATAGGTGCTCTCTTAACTTCAGTCAATTTAGATTTTGCTAGATTGTGTCATTTGCCAGCCCCAAGTCTATGATTTTGAAGCCTGTTGTTTTTAAGACTTGATGTACCTTATGGTATAAATAAACAAAAATGAGATTCACTGAATGAAAGTCTAATTCTAGAATTATTCTTCTACCTGCATTTTCATATGACTTCCAGTTCCCATGGACACTCACTATGGGGGCAACAAAGGTAGAAAACTTCCGTACTGAACTTGGAACCAGAAGGCATCAACTTGAAATGTAGTTTGTTCACTTACTAGCTATAGGATCTTGGGGATTCACCGTTGGAGTAGAGGCTGTTTAAACCATTCTTCTCTTGATATACAAATAAGGACTGATACACAGCAACATAGATGAAACTCAAAAGCATCTATTAACAAAAAGAAGACAGACTAGAAATATATATTATGTGAAATAATTTTTCAGAAATGACAAAACTAAGCAACAGCAAATCAAAAGAATGGTTTCTGCAGGGTGAGTCTGGAGGGTGAAGGCAGAGATGAAGACTGACTGGGAAAGGAAATGTGGAAACTTGGTGTCGGGTATGTTTAGTATCCAGATCTTGGGGTTTTCATAAGGTTATATATATTCAAAATCACTATGTAGTACTTAAGATTTGTACATTTTATTTCACATAAAATTTATCTCAATAAAATACTATAAAAATCCATGGAGACAGGAGAAAGAAAATGAAAAAATAGAGAAATGGAAAGTAACTTGAAGTAAAGCCCAAATCCACAAGATGGGAAGAGAGGATGGGACATCAAAAACCCATTTGAGGGTCTCTGCATCCCTCAGTCTGTGAAAAAATAGATTGCTACAACTAGATCCAAGAAATCCAAGAGGCAGCATATCCACTTTGAATAGGATTCCTTTCCTGACAACTATGCATTATTCCTTCTCCACTGTGCTGATGATTCCCTCAAAAAGCAAATTGCTTTCTAAGGCATGCTAGAAGTTCATGAAACAAATAGAATCTACTTTTTTTTAAATCTCTACCTGAATCTATAAAAGTATCATTTACAAAAATTTCAAAGTAGAACTGTTTCAAAATCTATCCCAAGTTCTTGAAATAACCTGATATGTGCCGTCCTTATTTACTATACAATGCACTACTTGGTGTTCTACGATATTTTGACTTCTAATTCCAAAAGACTACAGTTCCCCTCCCTTCATATCCCATCAAACATACTGCAACCACCCCCAACACACACACACACACACACACACACACACACACACACACACACACACACACAGGAGTACATTGCTGGGAAATACCTTACTGGAGAAAGGGCAGATAGCACATGAATATTTAGGAAGAAATGGTTCTGAAAAGAAATATAATTATTCATTAATAATCACAGAAATTGAATCAGAGGCATCCAGTTCATCTCCCTGCCATTTCAAGATTTTTCTCTCCATTAAGATACTCATATAGCAATATAAACAAGTGATATTGCATTTTATTAGTTCACATTATAATATGACATTTATATTCCATTTTCTATTTCACTAGTTGTCATGTATATTCCTATTGTTTTCATATTCCTCCTTTTGCCAATAGTGTTTTTAATAAGATTTTCCTTATAAAGTCAATTCTAAAATGTTTTGATGTTCTATATAATCAATTTTTCATAGTTCTGTAATGATTGCTTCATAACATTCTATGGCTGGTTTTATTGCCTTTGTTTTCATTTATAGAACTATTATAGGAATTGAAAATATAAATGCATGTGTAGAGTTTTCCGTATCACTGCAAAGATTTAAATTTAGAATTTTTGCAGGGCAGTCTGCAAAAACACGACAAAATAATCAGAGAGTTGAAAGATGGCTGTTTTCTGATGGAGTATTGTTATTGTAAAGCAAACTTACAACTGGATACCAAATGACCTCAGTAAATAAGTAGGTTTTTGCCTGTTGCAGTTAGTCAACAAACCTGAGTCTCTAATGGTATTTCTAAATTAGCTAAAAAATCAAGTATATACCCATCAATAAATTACTTTAGTACTTAGTACTTTTAATAGTTTATTTGTTGCTGAAAAACAACAAAGACAAAACAAATAGTGTGTGCAATAAATTAAATTGTTGAAATCTCTAATTGCCTCACTGACTTTCTATCATTGGAAATGCACACACACACACACACACATACACACAAATGAGATGAGAATTAATGATAAGAAAAGTCTGGAACATATTATCCTGCAAAAAAAACAGAAAGGTGTTACAAGTAGAACTATTCCTAGAAACTTTTACTTTTCAGAACTATCCTTTTGGATGCAAGACTCCAGACCATCGTTTCTCAATCACAGTAGACTCAATGCTTCCTTTATGCAACAAATATCTTTATATCATCTTTATTCTCTCAATGCAATATTCGCAAGTAATATCATGAATCAATCCACAATTTAAAAAAGAAATCATTAACTGTTCTATGATGAAGACAATAAATTGATTTATAACAAAATACATTAATATTTACATTTTAGACATAACTATGCTAGTAAACATAATAAATTAGGTAGGTGTGCACTCCTATAGGTAACATCATTGTGAATGTACAGATAAAAATGCAAATGGACTCATTTCATTGTGTTGCTGCCTTGAAAATTAGAGAAATTACAATATGATTCTGAGAAATGATGAGTCACTCTTGGTAAAGTTCTTAACAAAGTATACTCTCTTAAATTTACACAGCTGTTTGTTGCATTACTGGAAAAATCTGTGTGTACTAAAACTATTCACAAAAATACTTGATTTTGCTAGGCTCATTTATAAACAGATCTTTCACTTACATGGTTACTCAGCAGAACATTAACAAGTCATGCAGTGCCATATAATTGTGCAAGACTTTCTACACACTCAGAGCACCCAGCGTTCCTAACAATTGCCTATTAAATAACAGCAGGGTCTCCCCACTGGTCATGACAGCAAATGTCCCAACACGCTTCTATTTCCCAAAGAACCTCTAAGGGATTGTACCTCCGATTAAGAACCACTGCCCTAAACAAGCCATACTATATCTGTTTGCTACTACATACAAAGCATTGGTCTCAGCAACTGTAACAACAATAAAGTTAAGTCACTGCAAAAGAGAAACACTGTACCTTCCTGCTTTTCTCTTGCTTTTAACCTAAGAGCCTTGAGTATAGAAGATAGGAGCAGCTCCTGCATGCATATTCTTTCTCTGACATCACTGAGGTGAATGCTTGTTGTTATTGGTCCCAAATGCTTTTCCCAGGACAATAATTATTTTTGGTCCATTTTTTTCCCAGAGGGCAACTATCCCTGTAAGAGGTTTATGTGTAATTATAATGCATGAACCTTGAGATAAACTTACCCCATTAAGCAGCATGACATCAATGTGCATACATGCTAAGTCACTTCATATCTGACTCTTTGCAAACCTATGGGCTATAGCCTACCAGACTCTTCTATTCATAGGACTCTCCAGGCAAGAATATGGGAGTGGGCTGCCATGCCCTCCTCCAGGCGATCTTTCTGACCTTGGGATCGAACCCATATCTCTATGTCTCCTGTATTAGCAAATGGGTTCTTTACCACTAGCACCACCTGGAAAGCCCATGACATCAATAACAAAGACTAATGCTTAACAGGGACTACTGACTCCTGAGCCAAGCACTGCGCTAAGCAGTGTGAAACGTATTACTGTAATTTATTCTCACAACCCTAAGAGGAAGGGTTAAGAGGAACCCTTATCATTCCCATTTTATAGATGAAGGAAATGAGAAAACAGAGGCACAGCCTAAAGCCACACAGTCGTAAAGTGGTAGAGCAAGATTGGAAACCTGGCATCTGGTAATCTGGCCATCTGGTGCCAGAGTCCATGCGCTCAGCTACATATGTTATTCTCTTTCTGATGCATGTGTATAAAAGGAGGGAGAGAGGTATGTGTATAAAAGGAGAGAGAGAGTTATGAACCAGTCGTCTGTCTAAAAATTTTAGAGTTTGATCATTGCTGTTATTTTCTTTTCAAAATTTCCAATGATGTAGTTACTCCTTTCTCTATCAGCTGCATCCTCAAATTACTACTGTGATTCTAAGCCCCTACTGCATAGGTCCTGTGGAAGTTATCCTTAGCTTGCTGATCCCGGGAATGGCTCTAATTTTAGACTTATGGAGTCTTCCAGAATATGCACTGGCACATTGTGTTTCTTATAAATCGTGGCCCTCCAATTTTCCAGTTTTAACTGAATTTTCCAATGAATATTTTCATTCCTCTGATTCACAGCACTCTAGCCCTGTGAATTTATAGGAACGTAGGAGGTCCGGAAATTTCATGAATCAGCAATTACAGTAGTTCTAGGTTATAAGTTCTCTGAGGGCAGATAATATGTTTCTTCTAGTCAACACTTTATCTCTGTTAGAACGATGCCTAAACCTTAGCAGGTGTTCAATAATGACTGTTAAAGAAATAGATTAATAAGTGAATTCTATACAGGATTTGAGGAAACACTTTGGTTTGAATTGAGTCATTATGATACTATTACTATGGCTATTCTCTCTTCTTAATCAAGTTTCTTCACTTTTTTATCATAATTGTCCAAACCTGTCAACATTCTATGGTCCCCTGCCAGACATGATCCAACTTACCATTGTCCATAACTTCTGAAATTAAAAAGAGTATCAAATTTGTATGAAAATCACCCTTTAAAAATCTCTAAAATCTTTTTTTGCACAACACTGAATTGCCATTTGTTGCATATTTATCATAGAAATCAAACTGTATAATAATCCTGTTGTATATTATGTATATTTTTTTCTATGACAGTAAAAGTTCTGCTTTTGGAGAAGTTACTCTCCAAGTATTGAAAGGGAAAAAAGGAAAGTAATATATATATATATAGATCAAAGTTGTTAGAACAATATGCAAAAGCTATCCCCTTCATTTATATAACTTCTATAAATCAGAACAGAAAATATTTAAGAGCCTATGAAACATTCATGGCATCATTAAATTGGCTGGTTTGTAAAGGTTTGCCTTTCATTGCTGTGATGTGTTGATATGGGATGATGTCGAATACAGCTGCAACAGCAATGCTACTCCAATGGCATGCAAAGATTCAAAATGATAAGACAATTTGAATATAAAATATGAACATACTGCAGTAAAATGAAGTGAATTAATCTTATATTCATTGTAAAGAGCAATTCCTCGAAATATATGAGCCAGGCTTAGAAACACAATATTTAAATACTATCCTGAATGGTATGCACAAATCAGAGTACACCTCTCAGTGACACCCCAAAACGTCCCAGTTCTGATTGTTACTGGTTTGTTCTTTTTAAAGAAAAGAAATATCTCAAACCAACTTCAAAGACTAATTGGAAATCCCAACTAGGAACAAACCCTAAATTAATTCTCTGAAAATAGTTAATGGGAGTTGAAAATGAACTGCAATTTCCAACATAAAAATGCATAAATATATTCCCATCAGAGGAAGTAAAATAGAACCAAAAATTTGCTCTGGTATAGGGAGTCTCAGAATGGCTTATGGAACAGGAGATCAGAATACTTGAAATCTTAGGGAGAAATAAGTATTTGCAAATGAAAAACATTGCAAATGATATATATGATTTTTAGATATTTGCAAGAATATTTTTTAAAGTAGCAATAAAAGGAAAATAATCAGTCATTTCACTTTAGCATCTTAGAACATGGATCCACCTTAGCTCTCACTGTTGTCAAACTCAAAATTACAACATACAACATGTATTTGTATTTGAGTATCAGGAAGACTTGGTGAGGTTAACTTTTGGTGAGACTGTCTAAAATTCTCACATCCCTGTTTTGTCATACTGTAAGTCGTTTTCCCTTTATTGGTGTTCTGTGTGTGTTAGTTGCTCAGTCATGAGACTCAGTCATGTCCAACTCTTTGCAACCCCATGGACTGTAGCCCACCAGGATCCTCTGTCCATGGAATTCTCCAGGCAAGAATACTGGAGTGGGCTGCCAGTCCCTTAAACAGTTGGTGTTCTCTAAAAGCATTTAAATCTGCTCTCCTTCAGTTTATTTTCCCCTCCTCACTCACATTTTAAAGTGCACCCTAAGTCAAAACCCTTGTTCATCACCCCCTGTGCCATCAGAATAGATTGGTGCTGCTGTGTCCACAGCAGGGCTTCCAGTCTGTCATCACACCCCTCAAGGATTGCAGACATATTTTCTATTAGTCAACAGTGCATTTTCTTAAAACACTCAGGATTAACCAATTCCCACCCATGTGATAGATTCCTTCATGTACATATGTAAAATAAACTGAATCACTATGTGCTGAATGCACAGATGCTTCAATGTCCTGATATTCAGTAAGTCTTTCTTTAGCTATTTTAAAGTAATTTGAGAAGGATTTACAACTTCAGTAGCAGATCTGCAAACTGCATCTAATAAGAAAGGTGACAATTGGAGACTTTGTCTAATGTTCCGCAAAGAACAGTTATCTGGTCTTTCCACACTTCCCAAATCAGTAGAATGAGTGCAGAAGGGACTTCTTGTGTACAACATTCTATCTAGTAAATTAGAGGAGTGCTTCACTTAGCCTTTTTTTGTTTTCATCAGTGTTAAATTCAAGTACCAGATTTTGTTCAAATTTCACAAAGTTTTATGATAGTGTCCATTATCTCTTTTCATACATTGTACAAGATTCCACACTGTAGTTAGTTGCATTGAGTGGCTTCAGCTGCATGCAACAAATTCTAATAAATTCTCTCTTCACTTTTATTCTGTTACAAATATTTTCTAATTTTTTTTGTTATGACTTCTTAGATAAACCCATCATTTAAAATGGACATTTAATTTCCAAATACATGGGGTTTTTAAAGTATCTTTGATATTAATTTCTCATTTTAAATGTTTTCTCTCTGCAATCACCATCTGTGTTTTTTCAGTCTTTTAATTTTTTTGAGGTTGTCAATGGCTAAACCAAAGATCTCTCTTGGTAAATGTCACATTACAGTTGAAAATGTTTGGGTTATCTTCAAATATCTTTTGATACTGATTTCTACAATAATTCCACAGTAATAAGAGAACAAACTCTTATGATTTCAATAACTTTAGACCATGAAATTTTTGCACCTTGTTTTATGTCCCAGATATGTTCCAGTGTCTCTGGTTTATAGTCTATGGGAAATTGAATAGAATTTGTATCCTGCTGTTGTGTGAAAATTGTATAAATCTTAATTATGTTAAATTGGTTCATTGTGCCTTTCAGATCTACTATAGCCTTGTACTTTTCTCTCTATTCATTTCATTGATTTTTGAGAGTTTGATATTGAAACTCCAAGTAAAAATCTTATCTACTTAAAAAGTAATTGAAATATATAATAGAACTATATGTAACTTCATTCCATAATTTCCAAGTTTCCTGTAAATGTGTTTTTATACTTTCATAATTTAAAAAAGTAAAAAATAAATATTAAAGATACAAAAAGAAAAAAATAAAGTACCATTTAGACAACATAGTTTGAAACAGAAGAGTGATTAAAGACTTGGACCAGGAACCACACCAGCTCAATAACCTTAAAACAGCTACTTATCTGTGTCTCAGCTGACTCTTCATTCAAACAATAATGAAATTGATAATATTTTCATAGGGTTAGAAGAGAATTAAATGAAATACTATGTATAAATCACTTTGTATATTCAAATTATGGCACATAGTAAGGGCTATATAAATATTTACTGTCATGAAGGTGCTTATAATGATGCTCTAATCCAGAAACAAATGATATAATTTCAAAAATTATTCTAATATGACAAATGTGATTATATATTTATATATCTAGTAAGGTCTTTTAAAAAGATTCCTTGTCAAGATCATGACAAGAGGCACATATGTGTACTTTTCCCCAACTTAAAAAATATCTACTATTATTTTCTTCTTTTGCTCTCCAGACTGGAAAATCTGAAGATATAGCTCTTCAAGTTTTTCAAATAGGGATCATCATTAGGAAAGCCTTGATGGGATACATTTAAATGGCCCCATATAGCTGAGGGCAGAGTTCCAATGTCCAGAACTGATTTCTTTATGGAGGTCTTACTATATAATAGGTTTCAGTGAAATTCATATTGAATAGCAAAGTGAAGGTTTGGTTACCATTAACCACAATATATTCAATTCTTCAGATGAATCCTTTATAGATAGAGCTATATTTAACCTGAATGCTCCTTCTATAATCCACAAGTGATGCATATTAATTGAAAATAGAAACCAGTAAGCTCTTGGACATGACATAATAACTGAAAGATTTTAATAATTCTTTGTTTTGTTTGCCTGAATTAAAACAGCAATCTTTATGGCTCATGAAAGAGAAGAAACAGCTTATGATCACAAAGATATATTTAAAAGAGTTCTTATTCCAGTGGAGAGGAGGATAGAATCAATGCTATGTTGCTGCTCAAAAGTCCAATCTAGAACAGAGTTAGGAATGAATAATACTGTTTCCCTTATTTAATTTTTGGCAGAGCTTTTCAAAAGCTGTATCTTCACAAACAACAATTTTAATTATCTCAATAGAAAAAAGTATTATATTTGATAAAGATGGTTTCTTTTAGTTTGTGTGTATATATATTTATTTTCGTTTATTGGGGGATAAAGACTAGTTGATCAATGCATTTGGTACTGTGGTAAGTATATTACAGACATATTCTAGTTTAAGGCTTATAATAAACAAATATGATTATATTTTCTAACTTTATAGTTGAGGAAATTAAAAGTCTGCAAGCTTCATCCAATATGAGTAGAGCCAGCAGGAAAGCAAAATTTAAATCTGATTCTGTTCCACTCTAAATTTTACACTCTTAATACTATACTGTGCAGTTGTTTTACCTGAAATAGCTTCTTTGGGTGAATTATGTTTTGTGTTTTTTTAACTGGTTGTTTGAAAGTGTGGAAAACAAGGCTAGGTGTTTTTCTCACCTTCCCTGTAAGTAGCTCAGCCATTATTTTTTTATTTTTCTGCTTTTTCCATTTGGTTGAAGTACGCTTTCTCTTTCATCTTCTGGATTAGCAGGTATTATTGCTTAAACAAAGATACTGACTGAATCATGAGTGCAACAGATGTGTATGACCAGATCTGTGGCTGCCTTGTGCCAATTACAGCATCAAGTTACCTTTCATGGTGCTTTCAGGAGATCTACTATGAACATTTCTTTCTACCCCTCTTTCAAGAAAGCTAAATTATCATATCCTTTGAGAACTTTTAGCAAAATAACTGGCATGCTATTAAGAGCCACTTCAGGTACCCAAACATCTATCTCTTGTCCAAGGAGGAGTACATCCATAAAGTTGAGGTTAAATATGTTACTTTCAAAACATTCCAATGCCTTCAACAAGACCTCATTTCCATGGGCTGATCCTGAGACACTTATTACCCAAATCAAAGAAAAACAAATTATTCAGTGCCCTTGTTACTAAATTGAGATTTTTAGATTTCTGAATGTGGAAAAATATTATTGGTTTTCAAAAAGCTATTGGATTTAAAACCAGTTAATGAAAAAAATGAGATAATATAATGCCATACGTCTAAGAATCCCTGACAATATATGCAAAGTCTAGAGCTAAAGGCCAACACAGCATCCACAGAACCATGAGGCTCAATCACAAAGCAAAAGTCATTAGTTTTCATATTTCTAGATGAATAAAAAGTATAATTACTTTGGAAATAAGAGGGATATTATCTCAGAGTTTTCCAATTAATCTTGTCTTTAATTAATGAAAATTAATCTTATCTCTAAGTCTATGAAGGCAAGGATCTCATCTCATTAATCATTCTATCACTACTACCTACTGCTATGTATGATGATGTGAGTGCTTAAAATACATTGGAAAAAGGGATTAACGAAATAATGAATGGATGACTTGATAATAGCCACAAGCAGGAAAAACAAAAAAAAGAATCACATGACTCCAACATCGGGTAAGAAGCCGTGTCAGAAACTAAGATTCAGGATGAGGATATTTTAAAATAAATAGCTTCCACCCCCTCCACCAATTTGCCTATTACTGTCTCTGATGATATACAATCCCAAGTGAAAGTGTTAGTGAAAGCTTTGTTAATACATATTCCCTACATTCCAACCCCAGAAAAGTTATATTTCACCAGATTGTGTTTTATGTCTTCTGTCATCCCCGTGTTTGTCACTCTTCCATTCTCCCTAATGTCACTCTGATTGTAGATCTTACATTGCAATATTCCTAATTTCCCCTGCCCTAATAATCATGTATGAACTTTGAAAATATATAATAGAAGTTATATCAAGGCAAAACACATCGTCACCAGGATATCTTCCCTATTAAATTTATCCTCAAATACTTTAATTAATGAATCCAAGTCACCAGTTATTATTAAGTATTCTTATTCTGGAGAGGGGTTTGGGGAGGACCATAAAATTGATAGATTAAGTAACTCATCAACACCTCCACATGAATGGCTCAGAACCCTACCTTAATTGCTCATTGTGTCAATTTATTACCCATTCTCAGATAAATAATATTCACTCACAATAGCATAGCAAAATCCCCAATAGCTTTTTTCATATAAATTATTCAACTAAAACTAAAAGAAATTGCAGAATATCCAACCTATACTTTGCTAACACAACTTAGTGACCAATTATCTCAGGGTGATCTTGTCCTCGATTTAAACCTATAGAGAAACAGAAACTTGGAAATGAGACACACAGCTTCAACAAAACATAGAAATATAACTAGTACATTGTACAGAGCTATCAATTCTAACATTTTATAAAGCATATTTGTAATTCAGTTCAAACAGTTTTAAATCCCAGCCCCTGCCAATGAATAAGCTTTTGTTTTGAGGGTTCAAAAACCGAGTAATAAACAGTTTCTTGACCTTAAGATCTTACTAATCAAGTGAGGGGTACTTTTAGTATACAAATAGTGTTAATATGAAGAAGAAATTATTTATCAAGAGGTATTAAATCTCATGGGAGTAAAAGAAGAAGAAAAAGCTTGCATTTCGTTGGGCTTCCCTGGTGGCTCAGAGGTTAAAGTGTCTGCCTGCAATGCCAGAGACTCAGGTTTGATCCCTGGATTGGGAAGATCCCCTGGAGAAGGAAATGGCAATCCACTCCAATATTCTGCCTGGAGAATCCCATGGAGGGAGGAGCCTGGTAGGCTACAATCTACGGAGTTGCAGAGAGTCAGACACGACTGAGCTACTTCACTTTCACTTTCTTTCAAATAAGCAAATAAATTGATGTGTTTGCTGAAATACAAACTATTTTCAACAGGACTAACTCTGTGCTATGCACTCTCCTGATAACTGTATATTTGTTATAAAATTTATTATTTTACTGAGATATAATTAATATATAAGCCCATTATTTTCATGTGGATAAGATAATGACTATGTTGTTGGTCAGTCGCTAAGTCATGACTGACTCTGCAACCCCATGGATTGCAGCACACCAGGCTTTCCCTGTCCTTCACTATCTCCCAAGGATTGCTCAGATTCATGTCCAATGAATCAGTGATGTTATCTAACCATATCATCTGCTGCCCTCTTCTCCTTCTATATATATAATTATCATACTAAGTCTAACATCCATCACAATACATCATTATGATTCTTTTTTATTTTGATGAGAAATTTTCAGTTATTCCCTTAGCAACTTTCAAATACATAGTTCAGTATTATTGAAAATTTGATAAAATATAATTAACACATACAACACCATCATGAGGTTAAAGTGTTAAGATGCTTTATTATTCCAGTGACAGAGCTGGGCTGGACCTGGGTAGCCTTACTCCATAAAGCTTCTCTTAAACACTGCACCACACTTGCCTCATTTTCTTCTGGGAGAATGGTGTGAATGGTGCAGTCATTAATAAAAGCATAGATATCAGAAGGAGGAAATTCTCTGGGCAGAGAAGAATATTCATATATTCTTCATATGAATTCATATTTCTGTATTTCATATGACAGGATTTGACATGATACTCATGGAGTTGCTTAAAAAGGTGGAGAAAACTCCAATTTTGATATTGGAAACTAGCCAACTTCATAGCGTTGTGATTGGAATAAATGAGATTACCACAGAAGGGGCAAAGTGTGAGAGAGAAGATGGTGAAGAGCTGGGTCTTGAGGAAAGTCTTCATTTAAAAGAAAAGTAGGCCTCAGAGAGGGAGTAGGCACAACTGCTATGATTTCTGAAGAGTTGAGAATGCCCCCTTGGGCCAGACTTCTGCTTAGGCCACTTGCTCTAATGGACAGCATTCAACTTCTGACCCATCCAACACCTTCTGCAAGGCTTTGTATCTGGCATATAGGAGACTTTCAAAAATGTTTTCAAAGAACTAACATTTTCTGTATGTATTTGTTATGGGTATTAGGTTTTCATAACTCTACCTCATCAACTACTTAGTTTCTTTTCACCACTTTTAGAAAGGAAGAAACTCATATGTTCAATAAATGGGGAACCTGGGAGTCAACTGCAGGCTTGTCTATTTCTATCTTCTAAACAATATCCCAGAGATGTGTGTCTTTTGTTCATTGATTTGCTTGTAGTGCAGTTTTATTGTTGTGGTGACAAGGGTTGAAGAAATGAGAAGACTTAAACAGGAAATAATGAGCTGTCATTTTTACAGTCATACTATCACAAAACAAAGTTCACAGGAAAGAACAAACCAATATGGTGACTGGAAATTGGGTTAAAACTAATTATTACTCCCATCTAAACAAAGTGAACCAAGTAGTAAGGAATATAGAAGTTTTGTGAAAAGATATTTTAATAGTATCACTATATTTAGTTATTAGTACATCATGCAAAATGCCAAGCTGGATGAAGCACAAAATGGAATCAAGATTTCTGGGAAATATATTAGCAACCTCATATATGCAGATGATATTACATTAATGGCAGGAAGTGAAGAGGAACTAAAGAGTCTCTTGATGAGGGTGAGAGAGGACAATAAGAAAGCTGGCTTAAAATTCAAAATTTTAAAAATGAAGATCATGGCATCTAGTCCCATCACTTCATGGTAAGTAGATGGGGGAAAAGTGGAAACAGTGACAGATTTTATTTTCTTGGGCTCTGAAATCAATGTGGACAGTGACTGCAGTCACAAAATTAAAAGATGCTAGCTTCTTGGAAGAAAAGCTATAACAAACATAGACAATGTATTAAAAAACAGAGACATCAGTTTGCCAACAAAGGTCCATATTGTCAAAGCTATGGTTTTCCCAGTAACCATGTACAGGTGCTAGAGTTAGACCATAAAGAAAGTTGAGCACCAAAGAATTGATATTTTCAAACTGTGGGGCAAGAGAAGACTCTTGAGAGTTCATTGGACAGCAAGGAGATCAAACCAGTCATTCCTAAAGGGAATCAACCCTGAATATTTATTGGAAGGACTGATGCTGAAGCTGAAGCTCCAGTACTTTGGCCACTTGATGCAAAGTGCCAACTTATTGGAAAAGATCCTGATGCTGGGAAAGATTGAGAAGGGGTGACAGAGGAGGAAAAGGAGGTGACAGAGGATGAGATGGTTGGATGGCATCACTGACTTAATGGACATGAGTTTGAGCAAACTCAGGGAGATCGTGAAGGACAAGGAAGCCTGGTGTGCTACAGTTCATGGGGTCACAGAGAGTTGAACACAACTTAGCAACTGAATGACAATAATAATTATAATAGGCAAATAAGTTCAGGTCAGTTCAGTTTAGTTGCTCAGTTGGCCCCAACTCTTTGTGACCCCAAGGACTGCAGCACACCAGGCTTCCCTGTTCATCACCAAGTCCCAGAGTTTGCTCAAACTCAAGTTCATTAAGTCAGTGATGCCATCCAACCATCTCATCCTCTGTTGTCCCCTTCTCTTTCTGCCTTCAGTATTTCCCAGCATCAGGGGTTTTTGCAATGAGTCAGTTCTTCATCAGGTGGCACCTATCAAAGACAGGAAAGTATCAAAACTAACAAACACACACTCACACATGCCCTTGATAATTGGACAAAATTCATTCTATTTATAAGATTTCATACTCACTGTTGTCATTTTTTGTTTGTGTGTGAAGAATTTTCTTTTTGTCATTTAGTATTTTGGAATTTATTTTAGACAAAAGCACCTGATTTGAAACTTGAAGAAGTGGATTTAAATCTTTTTTTAAGGTTATCAATGAGATCAAGAAGCATGTTATTTAGGCATACAAAAAACAATAACCAGGTGGGTGAACTATTTGTTCTGCCCTCCAGATTCTCCCAAAATCCCTGGAAGAAAGGGCCAGGTCATGCAATTTCAGAGGAAGGGGTGGGGAAGTGGTATTTCCTCTTTTGTAAGAGGAAAAAGGAAACTCATCCATTTAGGATGTTTGAGTTTGATCTTAACCCTTCTGATCTAGAGTTGTCTGTTATTTTTGTTAGATAGGTAAGAAAGTTGTACACTGATCCAAAGAAAAACATAATATCTGAATTATGACCCCACTCCCCCATTAGCAGTCACATGAAAGAACCTTCTGCATTACTAACTATTCCAGTTGACAGGGAAAATTTGAAAGGAAATGTGACATATGCCATAATGTAAAAACTGGAAGGAAGAGACTCCATTTAAAAAAAAAAAAAATGGCATCTTATTCTGTATTAAGAATTCTCATTCGTATGAAGAGATGTTGAAGAAAGAATAACACTGTTTAAAAGGCAACATCAAAAGTGTACTCAATTCTGACTGTATTCTAGCCATTCACTCATTTGCACTGTACCTCATCCCTTAATGTTTTTGTGGTTTGCATAACAAATTTGATATGTTTTAGAAAGCCAGTGTAAAAAGGAGAGAGAATCTAGAATTGAAGCTTACTCTTTTTGAACAGCTATAAGAATGTTAATGCCTCATAAAGAACTAGCTGTATATCCCCTTAAGTTTGAATTGATTTTGATATTTAATCCTGATAGTCTTCAATATTATTGACCCATTGTAATGACCAGATAATGTTGATATTGTGAAATGCTGATGACTGGAAAACACCAAGGACATTACATGATTTATTTCTTAAATTAAAATATCATTTTCTATAGTGTGACCTATGTCTTTATGAACTACCTGATGGATTCACACAGCACAGTGAAAATCAGTGAAATATGAAGTACCAGTAATCATATGTAATATGTTTGCAACAGATGTGATATCCAACGTAACTGAGTGCACTGAGATTTACTGCTTCATTTAAGCTTGGCTGACATGGCTGATCCAATGTTACAGAAGATATCTTTTCAAAAGCACCCAGTCCTCCAGCCTCATTGTTTCAATATTCAATGAATAATTTTACATTTCAATTTTAAAGCACTTTGCTGCCTTTCTTAGCATTTTAGGTCCTTAAAACAAAAATGCCCAACTATTGTTCCAAGAACAGAAGGAAAATTAATCTAATTAATACATAGCACTATTTAAATGAATTCTAATTTTGTCACTAATTAATACATAGCACTATTTAAATGAATTCTAATTTTGTCACTTTTTTTCTGAACATGTGCTCTTTTATATATACTACTCTTATTTATATCATATAGAATATGAAAATATTATTATATCAGATTCTGTAAAAACCAGATCTGAGTAATGAAGTCTAAAGTCCAAAGTAAGTGTTCAATAAATATGTGTTAGATTAAAAATTCTGGTTCTTTTCTATTAGCCATTTTAAGTTTGCAAGTTACAGAAACATAATCAAATAGAATCAAGCAGAAAAGGCAGAGTGCAAATTATTGATGTAATACTTAAAACTACAAAGTCCTGAATTTTACCTTCAAGTATGGTTATATCCAGGAGTTGAAAAAGTCATCATGACTCTTTAATTTCACTACCACTCCCCTTCCCTCCACCATGGCCCTGCTTTTCTCCATATTAGTCTCATTTTAAAATAAGTCCTTTCTTTCTAATGGTCCTGGTAGCTCCCAAATTCCATCTTGCTACCTAAATAACCAAAGCAGAGGAAAATCTCTTTTCCAATAATTTTCAAAAAGTCATTGGTTATATTTCATTGGCCGGACATGAATTCTGGGGCTTCTCCTAGATCTCAGAAGTGACATCACCTTACATAAAGGTGTAGGTTAAGAGCAGAGAAGCAATTTCAACACAAGCATTATTTGCACAATTTTACCTGAGAAAAATCCAGGTCTTTTTTTTTTTTTAGTTTTGACCCCACCACTTAGCTTAAGGTTCCCAGTTAGGATTGGAACCCAGGCCATGGCAGTGAAAGCACTGAAATCTAATCATTAGACCACCAGGGAACTCCCAACCAACTTTTTAGAATATATTTTAGTAGTGAAATGTCAACAGCATTACAATTCTTCAAGGAGTGTCTAAACTATTTCTAATGGTCTCTGGTAGTTTTAGGGGCTTCTCTGGTGGTGGTAGTGATAAAGAAACTGCCTACTAAACAGGAGACCTTTGTTCAATCCCTGAGTGGGGAAGATCCCCTGAAGGAGAGCAAGGCAACCCACTCCAGTATCTTGTCTGGAAAATCTCATAGAGGAGCCACAGGGTCGCAAAGAGTCAGACATGACTGAAGTGACTTAACATGCATGCTTGTAGTTTTGAAGGTTATTCTTTTAATGTTTCAGTACCTTTATTTTATCTAATTTAAAGGAGTAGTTTATGTGAGGAAAGTATTAGTTATTATCACAATTCTCCCTGAAATTAGGCCCAAAAGCCACTATTTTGAGGACAAGTTTAACAACATAACTTTTTTAAATATTTATTTTATTGAAAGTGATAATTCCATCTGAAAAATGACTTTAATTTTCTAAAGAATCTGATCAGGTCTACTAATAAATGAAATTGGTGCTAACAAGTTGGTAACACGCTTGAGTTGTTTTCCTAGGACTGAGAGAAATGTAAACTCTCTCTCTATGTATATGTAGTGTTACTACATATGAATAGTAACTTGTCTGCTCTGTTATGAATGGTTCATATGTGCAAGACATCTGAGTGGCCAGGGTTAGCTATTCAGTTTGTGATCATGTGTCAAAATAATCTAACTGGCCCACACAAGGATCAAAGCCCTGACCTCATTACACATAGAGGTAATGTGCTCACTGGGCTTACCAGCCATAGACAGGCAGCTGGGTCATTAAGTGTCTCCGAGTTCCTGATAGTCTTCTTCCAGACAACTCCACAACAGAGCTTGGTGATGATTCACCCAAGAGGCAGTCACACATATCTCAGCTTCCTGAGGAAGGAACCAGAAGAACAGGCCAAACAATCTTGAGAAGCTGATAAGGCTTAAGTCAGCACCCTCTTCAACAACATCCCCCAGGCCTCTCCACTGACTGCTTTCCATTGGCACACTGGTATGTCATAGTTGCATAATTTTTTAGGAAATGGAACTCAGAGCCTGATGCTCTCTCTAGGATTTTTGTTATTTGAAATCTGAGGTGTCCTTTTAAAAATTATTTTGAGGATGATAAATACCTTTGGATGCACCTCTGGTTTCAAGTACATCAGTATTCAAATCTCAATGACTAGATTCCAAGTTCACTAAGGTAATTTGAACACATTTTTAATTCTTCAATGTTTCATATTCTAGAAGTCATGTTGCAAAAGTATGTTAAGTATTTTCTTTCAACATGTAGTGAACATGTCCCAGCCTCTCATTATCACAGCTTTTGGTTTTTCCTTACATGAGAGATGGTTTCTAGCCCCTGACCTATGTGATTAAAAAGACATATTTATACTCTATACATTTGTTAAAATGTGTTTTGTCAGATTTTATAATACAGCAACTGACTAAATGCACTTAAAGTATTTATTACATAGGTACCATACTTTAAAAGTCCCTTTTTAACCACAGCTTTTCCAAAGCATGATACCTGTAGTTATATCAACATCAGATCACTACTAATTAAATATTTTGATAATGAACACCATAATCATAACTTCTAGACTGAAACTACCTTTTCAAAAGATATATTTAATATGCTACTTTATAGGCCTTTGCTAAAACTATTCTTCTATTTATCACTTTATGGTGATAGTAAGTTTCAAATTTCCTGAAGATTGAATCAGAAAATTTCTGACTTGATTTCCAGATGCATGGATAAATAAAACTAAAAAATATGGAGTCAATTTTATTAGCTGTTAGTTCACACTAGGAAGGAAGAAAGATGGAAATGAAGGAATGAAAGAAGAAAAGGAAGAAAGGGGTAAGAGGAAAGAAAGGAAGAAAGAATAAAAAGAGAAAGGGAGAAACAAAACAAAAATAGCTTATAACTTTCCCATACAATTTTAGTAGTATGATTGCATGCAAGCATGCTTAGTCACTCAGTCATGTCTGACTCTTTGCAACCCCATGGACTGTAGCCCACCAGGCTCCTCTGTCCATGGGAATCTCCAGGCAAGAATACTGGAGTGGGTTCCCATTTTCTTCTCCAGGGGATCTTCCCAAGCCAGGTATAGAACCCAATTCTCTTACATCTTCTACATTGGCAGGAGAGTACCACTAGTGCCACCTGCAAAGCCCAAATCTACCACTAAAAACAAAATTATGTGCGTGTGTACACACACACACACATATAGTATAGAAACTATCCCTAGTTGAAAACAATTTTTGTTAAAGTCAGTCAGATATAAAAACAGAGCTTTACATGCAATAGAGAGTGAATGAATCTGTTAAGAAACTCAAATAAAATGGCTGAAACATTTCTAAAATAATTTCTTTTTTTCTCTTTCAAGTCGAAATACACGAGATGGAAAGCAGGAGTCCCTAAAAGGAAAAGAAGGGAAGTGACCATTTTATTTAAAATGATTTGGCAAATCACTTTGCGAATAGTGTTTGGAAGGACTCTTTATGTAAACTCAGAAAGCTGTGAAAATATTGTATATTGTACCACTGAAAACATTACAGACATTCTGAAAAACAACAGAAAATGAAATACAATGCTATTTCAATCACAAAAAGTTAAATATAAGGATTTACAATAATGTAACTTATATGGATAGTTATAAACACATAATTCTAAGCACATATAGGAACAAGTATAAAATATTGTAATTAAAACATTCATTAAATCACATATGGACTTAAGAGTCTCACTGAAATTCCACTATTAACTTTTAAAGGGTATTAAAGCTGCCAGTTCAGCTGTTTAAATAATAGGAAGACTTGTAATTGGAACATATTAGGTCATTGTAATAGAAAAACTTACATTTTAAACCTCTCAAATGTTAGTTTTCCTGGGATATTCCCTGCATATTTTATTATTAGCAGGACTCTTGTCTGGGTGTTGTTTCAACTACACAAAGTCTTTCTAGAATCCATGTGAATGTATTTGGAAAGAATCCACTGCAATGCGGGAGACCCAGGTTCCACCCCTGGTTGGGAAGATGCCCTGGAGGAGGGCATGGCAACCCACTCCAGCATTCTTGCCTGGAGAATCCCCATGGAGAGAGGAGCCTGGCGGGCTACAGTCCACGGGATCACAAAGAAGACACAACTGAGTGACTAAGAACAGCTCAGCACAGCACAAACTGTCTGAAGGAAAATATTTCAAATATCTTAGGTCTGGTTAACAGGAAGTGTGCTTATCATGGAAATTTTACCTCTCAATAAGAATTCCACAGTCAATATCCCACAGTGTCAGCATTTAGAAACTCTTGGAAGGGAAAGATTGGGTTGCAGTGAGTTTAGAGAGTAACTGATGAAAAAGTTGGGTCTTCATGAGTGCTGAAAATGGAATCCTAGTAGATTTATTTATATGGTTTTAAAATTAGTTTCACTCATAAAGTCACTTCTCAAAACTATCTCAGAAAGTATTGAAGTATTGGTAATGAATTATCCATGATAAAGAAGCCACATTATCTATGGAATCATAGAGGGGAAAAGATACTCTACATAACATAGATTACAAGGTGAATATAGGTCAGGAGTTTCTACAATGGCTATACACATCATTTTATTTAAATTTATATTACATTTATTTCAGGATGACTCCATTTACCTCCTGAGTATCCATTTTAACTCCAGTGTTCATATCTTCAGTCTTACCCCTCTCCTCTGCTAGAGAAGTGGTTCTCAGGGTATCGACTGCTTATCTTCCATTGCCTACCCATGTCTGTCCATCATTCAAGGATTCAGCTGAAAGATCACTCTCTTCCCAGTACGCTGTTCAAAAGATTTTCCCAGCTCTCCCCTGTCTCTCTGTCTGCCTCCCTGCTTCCCCATTTCCTTTTTAACTCCCTTCTTTCTAGTATTGTGCTAAAAGCAGTGTCATAAATTAGGTTTGTTTTTAGGGATTACACTTTTCCCTTATATACTTTTCTCTTGGTAATTGTTTAAAAATTTAAAATTTTTGATTCCAACTTTTGATCAATCAGTTAGCAGCCATTTCCTTATTCATTCATCTGTACATTCAACACAAAATTAAATTTTAAATAAAGAGAACCTCGAGAGCATATTAAAAAGCAGAGATATTACTTCGCCAACAAAGGTCCGTCTAATAAAAGCTATGGTTTTTCTAGCAGTCATGTGTGGATGTGAGAGTTGGACTATAAAGAAAGCTGAACGCTGAAGAATTGAGGCTTTTGAACTGTGGTGTTGGAGAAGACTCTTGAGAGTCCCTTGGACAGCAAGGAGATCCAACCAGTCCATCCTAAAGGAAATCAGTCCTGAATATTCATTGGGAGGACTGATGCTGAAGCTGAAAGTCCAATACTTTGGCCACCTTATGTGAAGAACTGATTCATTGGAAAAGACCCTCATGCTGGGAAAGATTGAAGGTGGGAGGAGAAGGGGATGACAGAGGATGAGATGGTTGGATGGCATCACTGACTCAATGGACATGAGTTTGAATAAACTCAGGGAATTGATGATGGACAGGGAGGCCTGACATGCTGCAGTCCATGGGGTCGCAAAGAGTCGGACACGACTGAGCTACTGAACTGAACTTAAATAAAGAGGCTCACAGAAATGGGATAAAAAATCTCATATTCAGATTTTCCTTGACTTATGATGGGGTTGTGCCTGAGTGCTAAATCGCTTCACTTATGTCCAACTCTGTGTGACCCTATGGACTGTATCCACCAGATTCCTCTGCCCATAGGATTCTCCAGGCAAGAATATTGGAATGGGTTGCCATATCCTTCTCCAGGGGATCTTCCCAACTCAGATATTGAACCATTCTGATAAATTCACTGTAAATTTAAAATATAATTAAGTGGAAAATACATTTAATACACCCTACCAAGCAAGGTGTATTATAGGTAAGCCTAACCTACCTTAAATCTGCTCAGAACTTACTTTAACCAATTTGAATACTGTCCAGAAAGTGAGAAGCATGATGATGGTACAGGTACAGAATGGTTGTGAGTGTGTCGGTTGTTTACCTTTGGTGATCAAGGGGCTGACTGGGAGCTGGGACTATTCTCTGCCTATTGTCAGCAAAGTATCCATATGGTGTATTGTTAGCCCAGGAAAAGATCAAAATTCATAATTTGAGGTATGGTCTCTACTGAATGCATATGGCTTTTGCATCATTGTAGAGTAGAAAAATCTTAAATTGAATCATCTTAACTTGGAGACCATCTGTATTCAACTCTTCTTAAAATAAAGACTGCTAGACACATTTACACATTAACTCATTGAAACTTTCCAACAATCTATTCCCTCCAATTCCAGCTGGGTTCATGTTATGTAGGAGAGAGAACATCCAGCCAAACAGCAGAAGGCCTCCGTCCTGACTCTTCTCCGTTCCTCACCAGCTATTTAAAGATGGGCATCTCACTCTACTGGCTTTAAACCATGGTATTAAAACCAATTGAAGATAATAATGATCAAAGTTCACACAGGGCAATAGATGTGAAAATTGTCTCGGCATTTCAAAGTGCTATTCAAATATCAGGTACTAAAATCTCTTACAAAGGTATGTGAAAATGACCTTCAATTTTTCACTTAATTAACTTTTTAAAATGTAACTTGGAGCCACTTGAACTTTGTTCCTATAGCAAAATTACTATCACTTTCTCATGTGTTCCTATGTGTGGGAGAAGAGTTGAGATAAGGATGGAAGCGTGGAATTAAAGATTTTTAGGATAGTCAATGGGCTTCTCTGATAGCTCAGTTGGTAAAGAATCTGCCTGCAATGAGGAGCCCCTGGTGAAATTCCTGGGTCCACAAGATCTGTGGAGAAGGGATAGGCTACCCACTCCAGTATTCTTGGGCTTCCCTTGTGGCTCAGCTGGTAAAGGATAGTCATTATCCTTAAGTTTCTTCGTTGTAGTTTGTAAAGTTATCAAGAGATAAATTCTTACTCTGTGACAGGAACTAATTTAAGTGCTTGTATCTGTGCTGCAGTCCACAGATTCACAAAGAGTCTGAAACATCTTAGTGACTGGACAACTAATGCTTAAAGAAGAAAAAGACAAATTCCTTCCCTCTGTAGATATGCAGTTATTGTGCTTTTCACTTTCTGCACAGTATCCAGATTGGCTACTTTAAGTTCTGAGCAGATTTAAGGTAGGTTATGCTTAGCTATAATATACCTAGCTTGGTTAGATGTATTAAATGTATTTTTTACTTAGTGATATTTTCAATTTACAATGAATTTATCAGAATGCAATCCCATTTTAAGTCAAGGAAGATCTGTATATGAGATTTGGATCCCATCTCTGTGAGGCTCCTTATTTTTTAAAACCACAGTGAACATGGCTTCAACATTCTGGAAAGGAAAAAGGAAAAAGAAAAATTAGGCTCAATTACCCTGTTGCTTTAAAGGTTGGGAACTGGGGACCAGGGGAGGTGACGAAAGGCGAGACTGAAAAATAAGAGGCAGGAGCCCAGTTATGTTCTGAGTCAAGGCAAGTTAGTGACAAGTTTTTGTTGGAGAAATATCTGAGCAACATTTGAAAATTGTATAATTCTAGCATGCTTTATTGAAACACCTGCATATCTTTGAACTTCAGTAAAGCCCTCACCCCTTCCATCCCCCAATAAACATACACGCTCTGATGGTTGTGGTACTATGGGGAAGAATTAAGAATTGAGACAGCATCAGGCATATGATAATATGGAAAAGGAGACTAGACAGGATGGGGACCAGCGGAAATCAGAACGGAAAAGGTGTGGTACACATGCACATATCATTACAAGACCTTAGAAACTGGTGGTATCCTGCAGTTCTAAGTGGTGAGACTTTGAGAAGTTTCTTTTTCCAGAGACACGGATTCATCAGGAGTTGATGAGGATGATGCTAATTTCCACTTTGAGAGACTGTGGTCTATAATGAATATGAAAAATAGATATATGTATGCTATATATACATATATATGAATGCACATTTATATATACATACACCTCTTTGACTGTCTTCAGTATTAATAAGACTATTTCTTGGAATAAAAGTGATAGGCACTGTTATGGAGAACCATTTCTGGAGACTTTGACTCTGCTAAATATACTTCTGTGAGGAAATTCTCCATGCCCCAGCTGAAGTTTGGATTTTACTAGATAAAACTACCTATGTTGGTTCCTGTAGCAGCGTGGGAAGCAAATGCTGAACACCTACCTCTTCATCTTCTTAGCAAGTTGACTTAAGATTCTGCTTCCCATCTTGAAACTATCTTGAATATGGGAAGTGATCTGATAAAAACTTACATTAAAGTGATATTAAATGATAGTCTAATGAGTAAGCTTCTCTGAAGTATATGTATATACTAAAATAATAATAATTAAAAAACATATATTGATTTGCATTTCTCTGATAATGAGTGATGTTGAGCATCTTTTCATGTGTTTGTTAGCCATCTGTATGTCTTCTTTGGAGAAATGTCTGTTTAGTTCTTTGGCCCATTTCTTGATTGGGTCATTTATTTTTCTGGAATTGAGCTTCAAGAGTTGCTTGTATACTTTTGAGATTAATCCTTTGTCTGTTTCTTCATTTGCTATTATTTTCTCCCAATCTGAGGGCTGTCTTTTCACCTTACTTATAGTTTCCTTTGTTGTGCAAAAGCTTTTAAGTTTCATTAGGTCCCATTTGTTTAGTTTTGCTTTTATTTCCAATATTCTGGGAGGTGGGTCATAGAGGATCTTGCTGTGGTTTATGTCGGAGAGGGTTTTGCCTATGTTCTCCTCTAGGAGTTTTATAGTTTCTGGTCTTACATTTAGATCTTTAATCCATTTTGAGTTTATTTTTGTGTATGGTGTTAGAAAGTGTTCTAGTTTCATTCTTTTACAAGTGGTTGACCAGTTATTCCAGCACCACTTGTTAAAGAGGTTGTCTTTTTTCCATTGTATATCCTTGCCTCCTTTGTCAAAGATAAGGTGTCCATAGGTCCGTGGATTTATCTCTGGGCTTTCTATTCTGTTCCATTGATCTATATTTCTGTCTTTGTGCCAGTACCATACTGTCTTGATGACTGTGGCTTTGTAGTGTAGCCTGAAGTCAGGGAGGTTGATTCCTCCAGTTCCATTCTTCCTTCTCAAGATTACTTTGGCTATTCGTGGTTTTTTGTATTTCCATACAAATTGTGAAATTCTTTGGTCTAGTTCTGTGAAAAATATCGTTGGTAGCTTGATAGGGATTGCATTGAATCTATAGATTGCTTTGGGTAGAATAGCCATTTTGACAATATTGATTCTTCCAATCCATGAACACGGTATGTTTCTCCATCTGTTTGTGTCCTCTTTGATTTCTTTCATCAGTGTTTTATAGTTTTCTATGTATAGGTCTTTTGTTTTTTTAGGTAGATATACACCTAAGTATCTTATTCTTTTTGTTGCAATGGTGAATGGTATTGTTTCCTTAATTTCTCTTTCTGTTTTTTCATTGTTAGTATATAGGAATGCAAGGGATTTTTGTGTGTTAATTTTATATCCTGCAACTTTACTATATTTATTGATTAGCTCTAGTAATTTTCTGGAAGAGTCTGTAGGGTTTTCTATGTAGAGGATCATGTCATCTGCAAACAGCGAGAGTTTCACTTCTTCTTTTCCTATCTAGATTCCTTTTATTTCTTTTTCTGCTCTGATTGCTGTGGCCAAAACTTCCAAAACTATGTTGAATAGTAGTGGTGAGAGTGGGCATCCTTGTCTTATTCCTGATTTCAGGGGAAATGCTTTCAATTTTTCACCATTGAGGGTGATACTTGCTGTGGGTTTGTCATATATAGCTTTTATTATGTTGAGGTATGTTCCTTCTATTCCTGCTTTCTGGAACCACAATGAGGTACCATTACACGCCAGTCAGGATGGCTGCTATCCAAAAGTCTACAAGCAATAAATGCTGGAGAGGGTGTGGAGAAAAGGGAACCCTCTTACACTGTTGGTGGGAATGCAAACTAGTACAGCCACTATGGAAAACAGTGTGGAGATTTCTTAAAAAACTGGAAATAGAACTGCCATATGACCCAGCAATCCCACTTCTGGGCATACACACTGAGGAAACCAGATCTGAAAGAGACACGTGCACCCCAATGTTCATCACAGCACTGTTTATAATAGCCAGGACATGGAACAACCTAGATGCCCATCAGCAGATGAATGGATAAGGAAGCTGTGGTACATATACACCATGGAATATTACTCAGCCATTAAAAAGAATTCATTTGAATCAGTTCTAATGAGATGGATGAAACTGGAGCCCATTATACAGAGTGAAGTAAGCCAGAAAGATAAAGACCATTATAGTATACTAACACATATATATGGAATTTAGAAAGATGGTAATGATAACCCTATATGCAAACAGAAAAAGAGACACAGAAGTACAGAACAGACTTTTGAACGCTGTGGGAGAAGGTGAGGGTGGGATGTTGCGAAAGAACAGCATGTATATTATCTATGGTGAAACAGGTCACCAGCCCAGGTGGGATGCATGAGACAAGTGCTCCGGCCTGGTGCACTGGGAAGACCCAGGGGAATCAGGTGGAGAGGGAGGTGGGAGGGGGGATCAGGATGTGGAATACGTGTAAATCTATTGCTGATTCATGTCAATGTATGACAAAACCCACTGAAAAAATAAAAAAAATAAAAAAAAAAACATATTTTGAGCCCTTCCTTTGTTAACAGGCACTTTTTATATATGTCTGATATTTAACGTCACACAAACACATGACAAAACTACTTTTAACATTCTCATTTTGAAATTAAAAATAACAGCCTATGACTGGACTGTTAGTATTTCTGAGCTCTAGACCTCTATGTCATATCACACTATTTTTTTTACTCCCCCACATTTTTCTCACAGCTCACAGAACTTAGTCCACATTGCTATAAGGCTTAACTTTTCCACCTTCATTTTGTAAACATCTCAAAGTTTCTTCTGTCTCTGTGCCTCCTCTGTTGCACATAGAACTATCCCCACATCCTTCATCACTTTGCCAACCTCCATTCATCTTTGGAACCAAATGAAGTGTAACTGTCACTATAAAGTCTTTGAAGGTACTGTGGTTACATCCACCTGTTGTGTGTGCTGTCATGTCTGATTCTTTGTGACCCCATGGACTGTAGACTTCCAGGCTCCCCTGTCCATGGGATTTTCCCAGGCAAGCATACTGGAGTGGGTTGCCATTTCCTTTTTCAGGGGATCTTCCCTACCCAGGGATTGGACCCACATTTCTTGAGTCTCTGGCATTGGCAGGCAGATTCTTTACCACTGCACCACCTGTTAGAACCATTTATTACATACATACTCCACCACACTGCAAAATACTAACATGGCACTGATTGATATTAATTTTTTTATAAGTGTTAACTCTATTTTTTCCATAGATGAAAACTCCATGAGGGCAAGAATATGTCAATTTTTGTTTTGTTTTTTTAATTTTCACCATTTAGCCCATATCCTATCACAAGATAAAATGGATCCGGTACCTACCAGATATTTTCTAATTTTCACACAGGCACATCAAACTCAAAATGTCCAGACTCAGCTCCTTAATCTCTCCCTGAAAACTTCTTGAGACTCTGTTTCCATTTGAACAATGACCACCTATCTCTACTTACACCCAGTCACCCAAGGAATCACCCTCCATTTCCTGCTTCCTTCCCTCTTCTCATCCACAGTCATTAAGGTGTGTAGATTCTGCTTCTGAAATTTTCTCTTTTCCATTTGCAAAACCCAATATTCAATTTGTCTTGGAATATTGATATCTTTAGAACTTGTCTGGCCTCTTTGTCTGCACCTGGCCCTTCAAAAAGATACTTTCTTCCCCAAAAGCTCACAGTTAGTCAAGTTAATTTTTTGCTGAAAGTCTTTCAATAAACTATTTAACTGTCTTTAAAATGTTGTCATATTTTTCTGTTGTATTCCCCCATCCCCATATCCACCTCTTGCCATCCAACCAGCTAAGACACCTCCAATTTCCCCCCAAATATCTGGTACTAGATTTTCCCCCTACTTAAATTATTATTTTTCTTTGGGAGTATAGCTGATTCTTATTTATCTTTAAGAAAGACCTCTCACTTCCTCTAGGAAGCTTTTCCTCACTCATTCTTACCCCTCCCTCTGTTCTCCAGGGGTTTTGGTACTACCATAATACCTGCCCTATGATCAAATATAAGTTTCATATTGTCTGTTCATTGTCTTTACTGAAATAAGGAAAACAAGATTTGGTTAGAACAACTATAAAATTCAAAATGATTAGAAAGAATAAATTTTTCTTTTATTTGCAGTTTTTTTTTTTTTTTTTTTTTTAAGCATTCACTATTTCATTCCTGTTACAATTTCAGCTTGAGAGAAAATCCAGACACCATGAGAACCCACAGAAGGTTGTGGTTTTGTTTTGGTTTCATAATGAAACATTTGTAATAAAACCTTTCTAATGGTGTCATGAAGCCTACAGGAACTGTAAAAACACTCAGCTCCCAAGGCTATTTTTTTTTTTTTTTTGGTAGCTTTAATTTGTTGGTTTTTGAGATAAAAGTTTTAAAAGCTTCAAAAGTGATTTGGGGAACTTCCTGCTTTTTTAGAGCTGCAAAGACAATATTCCAACCAGAGTACTGTTTTCTTACATTAAGAGAACCTCAAAGGAATCTTTTTACGTAAGTGGCTCTGGTTTATGAGAGATACAAAACCTGACCCCTATGTCTTTCACAGAAATCATGTGCTAATTTCAAGGAATTGACTTCCTTTTCTTGTTTCACGAGAGGGAGAGAGGTGGGGGAAGGAGAGATGTTTGATGTTTCTTTCCATCTACATGATTTTCTATTTATCCTTTATGATTTTGTGATTTATAAAGTTAAATGTTTGAAATGTGAAAGGAAGATAGTTGTGTGAATTTTTTTAGCTTAATCTCTGTCTTTTCATGAGCATTGTAGTTGAAATGAATATTAAACTTATTATTTTACTTTTTATTAAATGAGTTGATTAAATAAGCTTGAGTATATATGGGAAGATCTCCTGAAGATGGGCATGGCAACCCACTCCAGTATTGTTCCCTGGAGAATCCCATGGACAGAGGAGCCCAGTGGGCTACAGTTCTCGGGGTCACAAAGAGTCAGACGTGACTCAGTGACAGCAAATATGCACAAATATATTAAATGTGGTTAAAAATTAATAAAATTCACATATTTTATTTATTTAACCACATCATATATATATTTGCTGTTGTTCAGTCCCCTAGTCGTGTCTGACTCTTTGAAAACTCCATGGGCTGCAGCACAACAGGCCTCTCTGTCCCTCACCATCTCCCAAAGATTGCCCAAGTTCATGTCCATTGCATCGGTGATGCCATCCAGCCATCTCATCCTCTGATGCCCTCTTGTCCTTCTACCGTCAATCTTAACCAGCATCAAGGACTTTTCCAATGAGCCCTCTGTTCACATCAGATGGCCAAAATACTGGAGCTTCAGCTTCAGTATCAGTCCTTCCAGTGAATTTTCAGGGTTGACCTCCTTTAAGATTGACTGGCTTGATCTCCTTGCTGTCCAAGGGACTTTCAGGAGTCTTCTCCAGCACCACAGTTCAAAGGCATCGAGTCTGCCTTATTTATGGTCCAGCTCTCACAATTGTACATGAGCCCTGGGAAGACCATAGCCTTGACTATACAGATCTTTGTCAACAGAGTAATGTCTATGCTTTTCAACATACTGTCTATGTTTGTCATCATTTTCCTTCCAAGAAGCAATCATCTTCTGATTTCATGGTTGCAGTCACCATCCGCAGTGATTTTAGAGCCCAAGAAGAGGAAATCTGTCACTACTTCCACATTTTCCCCTTCTATTTGCCATGAAGTAATGGGGCCAGATGCCATGATCTTAGGTTTTTTTTTTTTAAATATTTAGCCTTAAGTCAGCCCTTTCACTCTCCTCCTTCACTCTCATCAAGGGGTTCTTTAAATTCCTCTTCACTTTCTGCCATTAGGGTGGTATCATCCACATATCTGAGGTTGTTGATGTTTCTGCCTATCTTGATTTCGGCTTGTAACTCATCCAGTCTGGCATTTCTCATGATGTGCTCAGCATGTAGGTTAAACAAACAGGGTGACAGCAGACAGCCTTGCTGTACTCCTTTCTCGATCTTGAACCGATCAGTTGTTCCATACAGAGTTGTAACTGTTGCTTCTTGACCCACATTAGGTTTCTCAGGAGACAGGTAGGATTGTCTGGTGTCTGGTATACTCATTTCTCTAAGAACTTTCCAGTTTGTCACAGTCAAGGCTTTAGTGTAGTTGATGAAACAGATAGATGTTTTTCTGAAATTCCCTTGTTTTCTCTATAATCCAGCAAATGTTGGCAATTTGATCTCTAGTTCCTTTTCCTTTTCGAAATGCAGCTTGGACACCTGGAAGTTCTTGGTTCACCTAAGCTGAAACACAGCGTGCAAGATTTTAATCACGACCTTACTAGCATGGGAGATAAATGCTATTGTCCAATGGTTAGCACATTCTTTGGTCTACCCTTCTTGGGAATTAAGATGAGGATTGACCTTTTCCTGTCCTGTGGCCACAGCTGGGTCTTCCAGATTTGCTGACATAATGACTTCAAAATCTTAATGGCTTAATTCTTTAGGGATTCAAATAGTTTTGCTATAAGTTTATCTCATACACTTGCTTTATTAACAGCAGTGCTTCTTAAGGCCCACTTGACTTTGTACTCCAGAATGTCTGGCTCTGGGTGACTAACCACAGCATTGTAGTAACCCAGTTCATTAAGATCTTCTTTATACAGTTGTTTCATGTATTCTTTCCACCTCATTTTGATTTCTTCAGTGTCTACTAGGTCTCTACCATTTTTATCCTTTATTGTGCCCATCTTTGGGAAAAATGCTCCTTTGATGTTTCCAATTTTCCTGAAGAGATCTCTAATCTTTCCCCTTTTGCTGTTTTCTTCTATTATTAAGCACTGCTCATTGAAGAAGGCCTTTTTGTCTCTCCTAGATATTCTTTGGAACTCTGCGTTTAATTGGAGGTGTCCTTCCCTCTCTCCCTTCCTTTTCACTTCTCTTCGTTCTTTTGCTATCTGCAAAGCCTCTTCAGATAACCACTTTGCCTTCTTGCTTTCCTTTTCCTTTGGCATGGTTTCATTTGCCGCCTCCTGTACAATATTATGGACCTCTGTTCATAGTTCTTCAGGCACACTGTTAGCTAGATTTAGTCCCTTGAATCTATTCATTACCTCTACTGCAAATTCATGTGGGATATGAAGTCATACTGGCTGGCCTAGGGTTTTTCCAGGTTTTCTTTAGTATAAGCCTGAATTTTACTATAAGAAGCTGATGATCTGAGCCACAGTCAGTTCCAGGTCTTGTTTTTGCTGACTGTATACAGCTTCTCCATCTTCAGCTACAAAGAATACAATCAAATTGACTTTGGTATTGACCATTTGGTGATGTCCATGTGTAGAGTCGTCTCTTGTGTTGTTGAAAAAAGGTGTTTGTTATGACTAGTACACTGTCTTGGCAGATTCAATTAGTGTAACTCCCACTGTCACTTCCAGTTCCTATGCAATCACTAATGTGTTTTTTTGTCTCAATAGATTACCTTGCATTTTCTAAAGGTTTCTATAAATGCAATCTTACATCATGTTCTCTTCTTTTTCATTGACTCAGTTAATCATCATTTTATTTCATCTATGTTATTGTGAACATCTGTAGTTTCATCACTTTTACTGCAAAGCTATGTTCCAGTATGTTATTATTCAAAAATCTGTTTGTCCTTTCACCAATGAAAGGACATCTTGGTTGTACTGCTATAAGCATTCTTAAACAAACCATCCTATGAATATATGCTTCAGTAAACATCAAGGTATAGAGTGGCTAAGTAATTTGGCAGATGTATGGTTAAATGTTTTCAGGAAATAAGCAAACAGTCTTTCCCAAAGTGGCTGCATAATTTTACATTCTGACCCAGCAGTAAGAGAGTTATAATTACTTCAAATAATGGCCAACACTTGGTATAATCAGTTTTCTTAAATTTTTTATATTCTAAGAGGTATATCAAGGTATCTCACAGTAGTAGTGTATATTTTTAATTAATCTTTTTATTTCAAAATAATTAACTCACATGCAATTGTAAGAAACAATGTAAAGAAATGCCAAAACTTATTACCCAGGTTCCCCAATAATGACATCTTGAAAAATATAGAACAATATGCAGTCAGTCCACTGACACTGATACAGTCAAGGTACAGAACATTTCCACCCCACAAGGATCCCTCTTGTCATCCTTTTATAGACACATCTACCTTCATTTCATTGTTTATTTGTTTTATTTGCTTCTTATTCTATTGTTTCTCTTTCCTTGGCTTCCCAAGAAAAGATTTCATCTGGATTCATTTAGGGTGCATTGGAATATATCACTTTATATGATACAGAAGGTAGAGTGGTTATTACAAGTATTACTATATATATATGTATATATATTTATATCAGTTCAGTTCAGTTGCTCAGTCATGTCCGACTCTTTGCGACCCCATGAATCACAGCATGCCAGGCCTCCCTGTCCATCACCAACACCCAGAGTCTACCCAAACCCATGTCCATCAAGTCGGTGATGCCATCCAGCCATCTCATCCTCTGTTGTCCCCTTCTCCTCCTACCCCCAATCCTTCCCAGCATTAGAGTCTTTTCCAATTAGTCAACTCTTCACATGAGATGGCCAAAGTATTGGAGTTTCCGCTTCAACATCAGTCCTTCCAATGAACACCCAGGACTGATCTCCTTTAGGATGGACTGGTTGGATCTTCTTGCAGTCCAAGGGACTCTCAAGAGTCTTCTCCAACACCACAGTGCAAAAGCATCAATTATATAATACTTACAGCATATACAGATCATCGATTTACTGCTTTGAGTGAATTATAGAAATCTTACTTCAACTTAGGACCTTTTACCCTTCCCACATTTGAAAAATAATTAACCTAAGTATTGGGTACATACTATATATATTGGGTACATCTATATATTGGGTATATATATTGGGTATATATTGGGTACCTCTAACAGGGTTAAAAATTTTTCCTTCAACCATAAATTGTGATTTAGGAAACACAATAAAAAGCAGTATAGTCTGTTACTTATTCTATTTTATTCACTCTGATGTTCTTCTTTCCTCTCAGAAGTCCCAAGCTTTCCTCTATTATTGTTTGCTTTCTCTTTAGAGAACTTCCTTTACTTTAGCTATCCTTAGAAATGTAAGAAATGCAAGTCCAAGTCTGGGTCAGGAAGATCCTCTGGAGGAGGGTATGTCACCTCACTCCAGTATTCATGCCTGCAAATTCCTTGGGCATAGGAGCCTGGCAGGCTACAGTCCATAAGGTAGTAAAGAGCTGGGCACAACTGAAGTGACTTAGCACTCATGCAAGGATAGTTTTTCTCACAACAAATTCTTTTAACTTCTCTTCACTCAGAATATATTTATGTCCTCTTTATTCCTGAAGGACATATTTGCAGGATTTAAAATTTGAGGTTAGCAGTTTGCTTCTTTTGTATTTGAAAAATGTTGTATCACTTCCTTCTTGCCTCTGTGATTTCACATGAGAAAATGCTGTAATCTAAATTGACTTTCCTCTTGAAGCAATGTGTCATCGTGCTATGGCTGCTTTATATGGTGTGCGTGTGTGTTGCTGTTGTTGTTCTTTGGTCTTCATTTTCATAAGTTTGATTAAGTTTCCTGGCATGGATTTATTTGAGTTTGTCCATTTGGGGCTTTACTCAATTTTTTGAAACTGTAGGTTTATGTCTTTCATCAAATTTGGGAAGTTTTTAACTATTATTTCATCCAAATACTTTTTCAAATACTTCAAGTACTCTCCTCACCTCCTGGACTTCAATGATAAGGATATTAGCTCTTTTTATTTTTCTACATGTCATTTATTTAGCCTACTTTCTTTCTGTTGTTGATTGATCTCTCTTCAAGTTCACTGATTCTATCCCCTGCCATCTTCATTCTAGTATTGAAACTATTCAGTGACATTTTTTAGTTACTGGATTTTTCAGTTCTATAATTTCTATTTGGTCCATTTATGACTTCTATTTCTTTGTTGATATTTTTTAATGTTTTCATTTGCCCAAAAGAATTTGTAGTTGCTTGTTGAAGCATTTTTGAATGGTTTTTTAAAAATCTTGTCAGATAAAATCAACATCTGATTCATCCTGATGTTAGCATCTGTTGATTATATTTTCTCATGTTGTGATTTTCCTGATTCTACATGGAGTTAATGTTATACTGTGAGACTCTCAATTTTTTCAACGTTTTGAGGGGGTAGTCCCTTGGGACGGTGTAACACTAGGCAGTTGGGTGTGCCTGCTCACTCTCACTGTGCCCTACTGACACTGCTGCATTGCAGACAGTTGGGGTGGAACATAAGTTTCTCCTTGACCCTGAAGATACCTTCCCATTAAACATAGGGCACCTATTCATACCACCTTATTACCTCTGTGTGGAGGGGTAAGATCAGCTTTCCATTGATCTCACTGCCCCTGCCCTGAGGATGTGGGAAGTGAGGGAATCAGGCCTAAACTGCCTATTCTTGCAGGTTGGAGGCAGAAGCTCAACTCTTCACTGGGACCCCCCAGTGACCAGGAGAAAAGAGGTGGGGCAGGTAGATTGTCAACCAATCCCATTTCCATTACCTCCTTGTGCCTCCTCAGGGGCATGCTCAGCAATCCACCCTGGGAACGGGGGAGCTGTATGCAGAAACGTGGGTGGTTAGCGCCGCCCCTAACTGCTTACATAGTTGTTTTCTGGTGAATACGAATGTTCAGCTCTCCACTGGGTTTCAGATGCACTGAGGGTGGGAAGGAAGTGAAATACATACTAGCATTTACTTGTACTATGTTGTTTTATTTTATTGATGTAAGGTAGGGTGGAAAGTCATCTCCCCACTACCATGGAGGAAGGTGATGTGAATTCTAGTGATGATCAGCCATACTTGCACTGCCTCTTTAGTCTCTCTGCTTCTGGGTGTGGCATTAGGGCTAGCTAGCCCCAGGATCCCAATGACACTATCCTGGTGAGGGAATGGGTATAGCATACGCACCTGCTAGACAGATAACAGACAATCAGCTCCTTCTTGCACCTGCCAGTACTGGAATTGACTTCCACGGACAGGAATTTGGGACGGAGCAATACCTCTTCTCATGAAACATAGTGTCTTGAAAACCAATGTTTCATATATTTTGTCCAGTTTTTTGTGCCTTTCAGGTATAAAGGTAAACCTCATCACTGTTACCCAATCTATTTATTTCGGGCCAGAAGCAGAAGACTGAAATAAATCCTTTGAAATAACTATCAAACTCTTTTGAAAATGGTGTTGAGTTGAGCTAAAGTCATCACAGTTTCCAACTTTACTGATGTGCAATCAAATGTAATTAGCTGAAGTACATCAGAGTACAAGATAAAAAAATGAGTCACATTGGTGTCCTCACCATAACAACTTCACGTTTTAAAAATAGAGTTTTCCTCAGTAAGAATCAATCAATAGCAAACTGATGATTTATGTCTAGAGTCTGTTAAGCAATCTTTAGTGTTTTCTTGAAATGCAAACAAAAATAATGAAATGAGGATAGAGACACATTTATTCAAATAAGCAAAATTGGTTATCACTTATGTACATTTGTGAATGGTTTTTATAGTTTAGTAAGTAGTTTTGGAATAATGTAAATCTCTTGATTTTGATAGATGTTAATTAAGGAAGTTAAGGGAATACAGAAACTCCTTCTGGTAAGTTTGCAACTCCTCTGTAAATTTAAATTTATCTCAAAGTAAAGGAGTTAATTTAAGAAACTGTTCCCTATATTATTGTTATCATAGCTAATGACTTGAAATGTCAGAGTCATTTTCATTTCACTCTTTCAACCAATCAGTCACCAATGCCTTGATTTTCACCTCTGTGCTGTCTTATATTTTCTGCAACACACTCTTTGCTCAAGTTCCCATTAGTTCTAGCTTAAGATCACTGCAAAGGCCACACATTAATCTTACTATTTCTATGTCTAAGAAGGAAAAACTAACTTAAATTGGTCTCCCTCTGTGAATTGACTAGAACTGACTCACCTCATCACTTGGTAGCCACTTAACTCCTCTGGACCACAATGTCTTCAACAGTAAAATGGGAATAATTACAAGTAACAGTAAGACACAAATTATATATAATCTTAGAATCAGCAAAGTGCTTGCACTTTTAAATGCTAATGCATAATTACTTGCTAGACACAGCCAATTGTAAACAATTGCTTCCCGGAAAATCATTTTACCCATATGTTTAAGTTCACAGGTTTCTTGTGATCTGCTTGCATAAAAATAGCCACCAGTGGTGACGCTAAAACCCAAAGCACACTGACATGCTTCAAGCCAAGTCCATTTTGGGGATTGCAATGGCCTCTTATTTCTACCTTGTTCAATTTCAGCCATGTAATATAGTAATATAGGACTAAAAGCTGTTAATTTTCATTTTGTCACCTTCAGTAACTTCTTAAAGCCATATAGCTATAGAGCTGCCTACAAATTAACCCCAAGTAAAATAAGTCACCCTCAAATGATTGAATACCTTCCTGGATACAAGAAATAACATTCATTGATTAATACACCTGTAAGTACATGGATAAAACTAAGTAACAAATGTTTAAAAAAATAATTTTTTTGCAAGTACAACTGAAGGAAACAATAGGACATGCTTTTAAGATTATTCATGACATTTAAAAACCATCATCACTTTTACAATTTTTATGAAACTGTAATATCATTGATGAGACTAAATACAAACTTTAGCAAGATTTACAATCTTTAAAAATTAACACTGTTTTGCAGAATTTTGCTTGACAAGTCACTGACTGAACCCAACTAGTTCAGAGGTTCAACTCCTCCTTTTTTGCATTCATAACAAAAAAAATCAGAAATTTCTTAATGATAAGCAGAAATGAGATATCTTATATTTTTGATGAAGAACTGAGCATATTTTTAAAAATTAACATAGATATTTGAAAAAGATGAAAAACACCAAAGCAAACCTTGTATTTTAGTAGAATTTTCCAGGTTTCAATAAAAGTAACACCCAGGCAGCACCATATGTTGGCTGGATAGAGGGAGGAAGGGTATTGAATAATTCAGAGTTGCCGCCAGAACCTTAACATCATAATGGTTTTCATACTGCCTGGTTATTTCTTGCTGGACTCACTTAACTGGCAGAGTCCACATTTCCACAAGGCTTTATTCAGTGAAGAAAATCTATACTGAGACCCTAAGCCTTAACAAATTGCCAAGGGATGAGGCTAGAGATGACTGGAGATCTCTGCATATTTAAATATTCAGGAAGCGGGCCTGATAAATATGGAAGGTAAAGCAGAAATTTAAGTGAAAGCAAGGTTCCTATTTGCTTCCCAGGTACTTTGCCAGTTCACTGCGATGTTAAATAAGAATCTTGGCTTTCAGTATTGACAGATGAATGATCTGACTCTTGAGGAAGAGTTATTATCCAGTAAGGGCTTTGTGTTATACAAGCAATTCTGTTTTAGTTCTGGGGGCACTTGGCATAAAGATCCTCCACTATTACCTGCAGCTTGAGAATGCACAGCTGGAATGGCAATGGATTTGTTATTTGTAAAACATCCATGAATTTCACCACAGGCCCTCTACCAACATGGAAGCATCTGTGAGTCAAACTGTTCCCCAGCTGTTCATCCACTACCTGCGGGTTCTTGTAGCTTAGAGTCCCTATTAATACTGCCGGTTACCCTGCACCCCTGATGAGTCCAGACAAAATCGTTCCTTTTATACTACAGTTTAATGCACAAAATCCCTTAAGATTCTTTTTAAAAATTCATGGTTTTTTCAGAATCACTGCCAGAGCTTCTGGGGCAACTCTCCACATTTTCAACTGAAACCTTGTTTGCTTCCTAAGTTTTGCAAAACGTTCTCCCTTCCAGGCACATACATTCTTGCTGCTTTCTTGCACACACACACACACAAATGGACAAAATATCTATGAAAGAAAGATTTAAAGATTAAACAGAATAAAAACAAAATGCCAGACTGAAGCTGTTTTAGGACTTATCTTCAAAAGCACAATTGCTTCAGGACCCCTTAAAAATAGCTTTTCTTATTAAAGCTCTGAAAATTTTAATTTCTTTAACAGTGACATACATATTTTAGACTTTAATTAAAAGCTTCAGTGATACTAATTTGTATCATTGCACCACTGTACTTTTATTTAAAAACAAATTGAATTTATAAATCACTGGGTAAAGGGTATTTAACAGCTTTATTTCAGGAAATGGAAAAGGAGTAAATTTTCATACTAAAAACAAAGCAATAATATATAATGTTTAAATTTTCAAAGAACATTTATTTTAAATACTGACTAGTAATTGTGGTAAATGGATGATTACAAGATAGAGTACTTCAACAGACTTTTGAAAATGTGAAAGAAAAATATGCAATGGCTTACTTTAAAATCTAGATATCTTTAATGATTACATTTTGCTTTATAGCCCTCAAATTTCAATAAGATAATTTTATCTAATGTAATACATAAACTTTGTAAGCAGCAATTTGCCATTTTTTCCACATCAGCTGATCTCCATTTCTTGTCATCAAATTGAATATTCTTCCCAATACCCAACATTTCTTTTTCTCTGGATGTGTGTTTCTTTGGATCTAAAGACTATAGATTCAGTTTACTAAGAATATAGTGTCAAGTGTAATAGCTTAAATCTGATGTATCACTCATTAACAAAGCAATAGCCATAGAATTTCACTTCTATATGAATTTCTAGATCCCATTTGGATTTTGGTGTGATTTTTGAATTTCAGATATTGGCCTTCTTTTTTAGATTTTAGCTATTTATTTTGTTTGTACTCATAAATGAACATAAATATGATATACTTTTTAAAATAAAATTCTTTGTATAAAGGTCACTTTCAAATTGGAAATAACATATTTGACTCTGTACTCAAAAAGAAAATAAGTCAAATACCTTCTACCTATTTATATTAAAAGAAACACATTATCAATTCATAACTAGAAGAATGATTAATAGCATATAATGTGCAAGCTGGTGGAAATAGTGAGCTCAGCCTTTGATCTGTGGCCTACTTACCCCCAATAAGCAATATTTCTTTAAAGACATACCCATTCTTTTATCCCATTTATTATTTCCAATCATATCATTATTTACACAGCTCTTTCTCAAACCCAATCCCCATTGCACCACTTAAGTCTTAGTCTCATAATTATAGAGAATATGTTCTACAAATATCTTCTCAGTGAAATATTGGTTTAATTGAAGTTCGATTAATTAGCAGCTTTGTCTTATGTAGACCAAATTTACAAAACAAATACTTCTGTTTTAAATTCTCACAGAAAATGTCATCACTGTTTTCAGTTAATTGTGTTAATGATTACTCAAATTTTTGTTCTGAAAAGTTACCATGTAGAATCAGAGAATTTTCTTTCATACTTGAAATCCAGCACTTTCTTTTCTGTAAGGTGAGTATTTCCTGTCCCTTGGCCATCCTCTTCTTCCCACTCCCAATCCCCACCAATAACAGAAATGTAGGGCTCAGCATATTCTGATCAAACACAACACACTAAAATCTCCACCAGTTATCACATATATAAATGTTTCAGAGACTAAGAAATCTACTTTTAATTCAAATTCTCTAATACTGTAGATGAATGATAGATTACTTTTACTATTGACATTATACTGTCTCAATTTAATTTTGAAAATGCAGCATTTCATAAATGGCAATCTGTTATATGTAAATTAAGAAGAGTGGCTACTTCTTCATCTTTAAAGTTATTTAGGCATATAAACATATTATATATAGTATGCACATAAATAGCTTAGTTGGAAGGTATTCAAGTAGCATTTTTTAAAAGACTCTATGTTTAAAAAGTATAGCTTGGTAATTTAGTAGCTCTTCCAGAATATAATCAGAAGACAAGGGTTTGATCCCTGGGTCGTGAAGATCCCCTGGAGATAGGAATGACAACCCACTCCAGTATTCTTACCTGGAGAATCCCATAGACAGAGGAGCCCAGCAGGTTACAGTCCATAGGGTCACAAAGAGTCGGACACAACTGAATAACACACACAAACCCCAAAATATAAATACCTATAGGGCTTCCTGAGTGGCTCAGTGGTAGAGTCTGCCTGCCAAAGCAAGTGACAGAGAGGATGCGGGTTCTATCCCTGTGTAGGGAAGATCCCCTGGAAAAGGAAGAGGCAACCCCCTCCAGTATACTTGCCTGAGAAATCCCATGGGACAGAGGAGTCCATGTGGTCTCAAAGAATCAGACATGACTTAGTGGCTGAGCATGCACACGAAGGCAGAATGGGAAAATTTCTGCCCATAGAGAATCAATCATAAGTTTCAAAAATAAGCATAAATAGATTGCTAAAAAAATAGCTAATTTTGTATTCCTTGGCCTTTGATATTATTGGAAGCATGGGAAAAAATTGTTTGACTTTTTTTTTCAGTCCATTTGAGACAAGTATAAGCAGTCAAAGTTGTTTACCTAACTTTCACCTCTAGAACAGAAATTTCCAAATATTAAAGACAGAACATTTTCCACTGGTTCACAGGGAATTCTTCAGTAGTATCTCTAAACAAAAATCATAAAAAAAAAGTTGCAATTCTTTTCGTATTCTCATTATTATACAATAGTTATTAAAGGATATTATTTTGAAATATCAAAGCAATTGCTTTTCCAGTGAGTGGACTGAAGTACTAGGATACTCTCTCTTGACTGAATTATTCAATATGACAGATTTCCATTAGAAATGGTATTAAAACTACATTCTGAATTTCCTGACTCTTGAGACTGTGTTTGGACAATTATTTCGCTAGGGTGCCTAATGTATCGCTAACTGAAAAGGATCATTAATTCTTTCAGGGTACAGGATATAATTTAAATTCTCAGGAAGAAACAGCTTGCCAGCTGTGACATTAACACCCTGAAATAGTTAATAGAATGAAGAGTTTACATCCATCAAGTATTTTATAGACCTTGGATCATGCTAGAATCAGAAATTGTCTTTAACTTTTAAAATAAATTTAACTTTAATTGAATGCATGTATTTGTTGTTTGCTTGGAAGTCAAGGCAAATAATTGTAACCTCACATGTTCTATATACTCTCTAACTTATCTGTATGAATTTTCAAGGAGGGAATGACATGAAAGTGATAGCAATGACAGACTTGCAATTTCAGAGTTTTAAGGTTTTTATTTTAGATTACATTATGTATCTATTAATAAAGGCTAAATTTCTCTCAATGTTCAAATCTTATCTGTAAATAACAAAACAGGAGTGCCTGGCAGTAGAACTAATAAAAAGTGGGTAGGTAAATAGATTCTTATATTGTTACTGTTTTTGAGATCAAAATGAGTATCCGAACTCAACTGTAGTAGCGCTACTTAATCACTTAGTTGCAACCATTTAGATCCTTGAAACAATAGTGCTGATATAAATTTTATCCATGTGATGCTGATATTCTGATAAAGTCAAAAATTTGTTTTGCCTATGAGAAGATGAAAAGTAAAGTAAAATGTCTTAGCTATTTTGTTGAAGGTTTAGACAAAAGCAACTCATAGTGGTAATATTCCTAAGAACACAGGGCCTATAATCATGTACTTATAGTCCAAAATATAACATTTTTTCTATAGTTTTATTTATAAATTATACTTCTCTGAGTTAAGGAACATGCAAGAAGAAAGATAAGGAGAGTGAAGAAATGAGGCAAGGAGGGCAAGAGAAGGAATGACAGAAGAAGAAAAAGGAGAAGGAAGAGGGAAGGAGGAACCTGAGGAAGGAGAGGAGGGGGAGTTAAGAAGAGGGAAGGAGCAGAAGGGGTGTGAATAGAAGATCACTAGAGAGAGACATTGTACAGGAGGCAGTGATCAAAACCACCCCCCCCATTAAAAATGCAAAAAGGCAAAATGACTGTCTGAGGGGCCTTACAAACAGCTGAGAAAAGAAGAGAAACTGAAGGGACAGGAGAAAAGGAAAGATTAAGAAGAGGTGGCAAGAATACACAGAAGAACTGTACAAAAAAGATCCTCATGACCCAGATAATCACAATGGTGTGACCACTCGCCTACAGCCAGACATCCTGGAATGTGAAGTCAAGTGGGCCTGAGGAAGCATCACTTCCAACAAAGCTAGTTTAGGTGATGGAATTCCAGTTGAGCTATTTCATATCCTAAAAGATGATGGTGTGAAAGTGCTGCACTCAATATGCCAGCAAATTTGGAAAACTCAGCAGTGGCCACAGGACTGGAAAAGGTCAGTTTTCATTCCAATCCCAAAGAAAGGCAATGCCAAAGAATGCTCAAACTACAACAAAATTGCACTCATCTCATAGGCTAGCAAAGTAATGCTCAAAATTCTCCAAGCCAGGCATCAACATTACATAAAACATGAACTTCCAGATGTTCAAGCTGGTTTTAAAAAAGGCAGAGGAACCAGAGATCAAATTGCCAACATCTGCTGGACCATCAAAAAAGCAAAAGAGTTCCAAAAAAATATCTACTTCTGCTTTATTGACTATGCCAAAACCTTTGACTGTGTGGATCTCAATAAACTGTGGAAAATTCTGAAAGAGATGGGAATACCAGACCACCTGACCTGCTTCCTGAGAAATCTGTATGCAGGTCAGGAAGCAACAGTTAGAACTGGACATGGAACAACAGACTGGTTCCAAATAGAAAAAAGAGTACGTCAAGGCTGTATATTGTCACCCTGCTTATTTAACTTATATGCAGAGTACACCATGCAAATGCCAGGCTGGATGAAGCACAAGGTGGAATCAAGATTTCTGGGAGAAATATCAATAAGGTCAGATATGCAGATGACACCACCCTTATGGCAGAAAGTGAAGAAGAACTAAAAAGTCTCTTGATGAAAGGGAAAGAGGAGAGTGAAAAAGCTGGCTTAAACTCAACATTCATAAAATGAAGATAATGGCATCCGGTCCTATCACTCCATGGCAAATAGATGGAGAGACAATGGAAACAATGACATATGTTGCTTTCTTGGGCTCCAGAATCACTGCAGATGGTGACTTCAGCCATGAAATTAAAAGACGTTTGCTCTTTGGAAGAAAAGCTATAGCATATCTAGACAGCATATTAAAAAACAGATAGATTACTTTGCCAACAAATATCGGTCTGGTAAAGCTATGGGTTTTCCAATAGTCATGTATGGATGTGAGAGTTGGGATATAAAGAAAGCTGAGCACTGAATAATTGGTGCTTTTGAACTGTGGTATTGAAGAAGACTCTTGAGAGTCCCTTGGACTGCAAGGAGATCAAACCAGTCAGTCCTAAAGGAAATCAGTCCTGGGTGTTCATTGGAAGGACCGATGCTGAAGCTGAAACTCCAATACTCTGGCCACCTGGTGCAAAGAACAGACACATTGGAACAGACCATGATGCTGGGAAAGATTGAAGGCAGTAGGAGAAGTGGATGACAGAGGATGAGATGGTTGGATCACATCACCAACACAATGAACATACGTTTGAGCAAGCTCCAGGAGTTTGTGATGGACAGGGAAGTCTGGCATGCTGCAGTCCATGGGGTTGCAAAGAGTTGGACGTGACTAAGTGGCTGAAATGAACTGAACTGAGAGAGATCAGTCTTTTCGGATGTATTCTATTTTGGCTAAAGGAAGAAAAGCTAAGCAAATTATGTATTTTTAAGGAATGTATTTACAAGGAACTCTGGCCATGACACATATAATACCTAAGTACTATTGGATGAAGGCCAGAGACCCCTCCTCCTTTCCTCCCTGTCTCATATCACTGTTTTGTTTCTCTTGGTTTTCTCTTTTCTCTTCCTTCAACATTTATATTTCAGCCTTTTCTAACCAAATGCAATCTATCCATCTGAAGCACAATAACATGCTGACTTAAGTCTTTCTGCTTCTTTATCTTTCCAGAGACAAAAAAAAAAGCATTCTACACCCAAACTACAGTAAGAAATACACACGTCATTACTGATTCTGATTTTGATCACCAATACCAAGTAATGGATATTTTTTTTCCTTTAAAGTGAAAAGCTTATCTTGTAGGTAGATTTATAGAAGGACAGATAGTAATGAGAACACCTTACATCAGAACATTTGTAATTAAGTTTGATTCTAGAATTTGGCTGGAAGAGGAAATCCAGTATTCTTGCCAGGGGAATCCCGTGGTCAGAGGAGCCTGGCAGGTTACAGTCCATGGGGTCGCAAAAGTAGGCCACACTGAGCAACTGACCAGTAAAATTTGTAGGTGGCGTGGAAAACTATCCTATTAAAAGGTTTGTAGTGTTTTAGTAAGATTTTTTTTTATTACTGTGTTTCCAATTTGGGAGAAAAATGTAATATCAATAAAACTAAATTTGGGAATCTGACATTTTTTTTCTTTTGAAATGCTTTCAAAACTCTAACACTCTTGTATGTCTATTATTTCACTATAAGATATCTCTGGTATATATGCAGATATATTAAGAGATCTAATATAGCAAGGTATTTATGACCTATAATTGAGTAACTTTACAACCTCTTCTTTTTACTAAATAGTACAAACTATTATCATTTTTGTCAATTTATTATAAATGTATTCTGTTCATATGAAACAAATTTGTTCTTCATATGTATTCAAATGTTTTATGTAAAAAAGTTTATGTAACATATTTTCCAAACATATTTCATCATTTATGTACCAATCACAACTGAAGTTACCAGTGTTGTTTCCACTGAGAGGAGATAAGTAAAAGGAATCATTGTCACTCAATCTGTTTATTCCATTTTAATTTGGGGAAAAAATTAAAGTTGCTTAAAAATTTGGTTCTTGACATATTTCAGCTAAAGTTCTTCAACTTATGTCTTTAGTTTGCAAACACTGAAGGAAAGTGCCCATAAATATTCAGCTGCCTGAATAAATTAAGATTAAATATACTTGAAAAAGGATGCTGTGATAATATTCCTTTTGGGAAGATGTTCTCACCAATTTACATGCAAGGATGAATCTATATCATTTAAACTAATTTTCAAAACATTTGGCAAAGAGCAGCATTATCTTCAACTCAAAAATTTCTTCTCTAAAAGCATTTTTATTGCTCATGGAAATCAAGCTGCTGGGTTTTCTTTAGCTCCTTTTAAGGGTCTTGATCCTTCAATGGATTCAGACTCTATTTTGCAGGTATTGTTAGACAAAAACCATGAATATTAAGCCATTATTTTTACATTAGTCAGTTTTCCCAAGGCGGGTTTTTATCATTTTAAGACATTTTGTTTTTTGTGTTACTCCCTTTTTGTATAATCACCTCTAAAATTATGAACTCTACAAGAATAATACATGCTGAATAACAAAACAGCTTGAAATATTCATAACTAAGAAAGAAACTGTTAAATGTTCATAAACAAAGTTGTTTGGAGACTCCTTTATTAATTTTTAATTTATTTGCAGTCAATTCCTTATTACTTCCAAATTCCTGTAGGGGATTCTGTTAATTAGTCATGTGTAAAATATTCATTAAAACCAGCTTCTTATTTTCGTTTTTTATTGCAAATTTACATTTCTAATCTTATAACCAAAATAAATGCCATTGGGTAGAAGAACCACATTAATTTTGATCAGCCACTAAAAATAGAAGCTCATACAGCAAAAGATATGGTAATATAAGCTAGGCTAATATTGAGGTATTGTACTATGTTGGTAGACCCTGATATTGAAATAGCAGATGGTTACCAATTTCCCCTTTGAAAAAAAAGTTGCTACTATGTAAAATAGAGTATGTAAGAAATCCACTGTAATCTAAAATTTAATAATGCTATGTGCTTTTATACCTTTATATGTTAAGAATGTTTCAGAAACAACATATACTTTAGTTAAGGATTCAAGGTAAATCAACAGTGGCAAAGTAGATGCTAAATTTAAATCACTGAGTTGCACAAGTATTGCTAGACCAGTAAACTTCACATTTTACTTTTCTAATTAGTTTCTTAGTTGTTATCTATTGCACAAAAATATTTGTTAAACTTTTGAATAAATTAAAAATATTTTAATTGTCTGTCTTTACTATCAGTTACTGTTATTTGGATTCAATGTTACAGATAGCAAATAACATAGAATATGGTACATTTATGTGAGCTTATCAATTTTAATGTAGCTACTGACTATTCCCCATAAGTCAGTAAAACATTCATAGGAATATCTTTAAAAGAATATATGCTATCTTTGTGAAAAATAGTTTCCAATGCCATGTATATAGTATTACAAAAGTGAAACTCTTGGCCTCGTGGGACTTTTTTTGGATACATCTTGCCATCTTATATTACTCCACAGAAACATTACAAGTTGTCTATACATGCGGCTTCTCTATTATAAGTCTATGTCCCAATTTTTAAGTCTTCAGTAATTCAAATATGTAAAATACAACTCCATTTGGAAAAATTGCTAAAACAAAGTAACATCATTGTTGTTCAGTCGTTAAGTCTTGTCCAAATTTTTGTGATCCCATGGATTGCAGCACACCAGGCTCCTCTGTCTTCCATTATCTCCTGGAGTTTGCTCAAATTCACATGCATTGAGCCAATGATATTATCTATCCATCCCATTTTCTGCTGCCCCTTTCTCCTTTTGCCTTCAATCTTTCATCATTAAGGTCTTTTCCAATGAAATGTCTCGTCACACGAGGTGGTCAAAGTATTGGAGCTTCAGCTTTGCACACAATACACAATAAAAAAAAATACCATTATTAATTGGAAAAATTTTTTTAAAAACATATTTTGTGAGAAGGAAAAGGAAATTATACTTAAATAAATGGAATATTTTGTTCATTTGGAGAATGAGGACAGTAAATTTACTACCAAATTAAAGTCATGGTTAGTGACAATCTCCTTACAGTCCAAGGAGATCAAACCAGTCAATCTTAAAGGAAATCAACCTTGAATATTCATTGGAAGGACTGTTGCTGAAGTTGAAGCTCCAACACTTTGGCCACCTGTTGAGAAAAGCCTACTCATTGGAAAAGACCCTAACACTGGGAAAGACTGAAGGCAAAAGGAGAAAGGGGCAGTGGAGGATGAGATGGTTGGATAGCATCACTGGCTCTCTGAATATGAATTTAAGCAAACTCTAGCAGATACTGAAGGACAGAGGAACTTAACATTCTATGATCTATGAGGTCATAAAGAGTTGGACATGACTTAACAATTAACAACAACAAATAGTGGCAATACATTTATACTACAGAAACATTTAGTGACATTAATCAAGGGCCTCTCAGTTCTAACTTTGTGTTCTGACACAGATCCATTTTGGAAGCAAGGATGTAGGTAACACAATTTATTGGTTGTTTTAAAGAGAATATACTGATTTAACAGCAAAAAATAGAATGTTAGAACACATAGACCAACATTTTAGGATTTTATTTCTTCATTCAACAAAAAGTCAAACAGAAGTCTGAGTTTTGGAAAGACATATGGCACTATTAAAGCAGATCGCTAGTAATAGATAAAAATATACACTAAAAAAATGGTTAATCATAGCAGCATATGGCCAATCCTTAGAGACCACTTGCCAGTCTAATTTGAACTATCAGTCAAATTCTTTCAGGTTGTTTATTTTCCTAAAAATCCATCTAACCTGATTTTGATCTAAGTCTGCATTGATTTCTTTATCTTGACCACAAAAATATCAAGAACTCATTCTATGGTGACATACATAGATAAATTAATACCAATGTAGTACTGTAATACAAAAGTTAACATGCCTTACTGGGAAAGGGTCTCTTCTTGCCCCATTATCACTGCCTTTTTATCTAAATGCTCCCTGAATATTTTCTTCCCAACGCTATTTTTCAAAATCAACTGACTTAAGAGTTCTCTAAATTTCTTTCTGACCATGAGAACACCTGTCCTCAATATTTTGCAACTCTTATTCTCCAAGAGAGCTCAAAGCAGCAGTCATGATTTTACACCTCCATGATTTTTTATTTGTAGGCAATGTGAGTCTTCAAGACTGTAACATACAGAGAGCCCTTTATCTTAGTCTTCTTTCTGTATTCTATGTGTAATACCCCTTGATTATACATGTTGCTTGCCTTTCAGTTTAAAAATCATTTTCACATCATAGGGGGTAGGATAGGGAGTAGCTAAAGAAGAATGTGAAATTCAATCCTCTCTTTTACAGACAAGGACCCTGAGATCAAACGCATGTTTGGTTTTATTTCAGTGAACAGAGGGCTGGCTGGACCTGGGGCCACTCCACAGTTTCATTCTCCCTGAAAAGGAACAGAATCATGTGTGTGAATGACTGTACTATAACAAAAACAACAAAATAAGTAAAAATGCCAAGCTCTGATCTGGGTTTATGTTTTAGTTAAACTCAGGCTAATTTTCGAACATAGCTTGTTTTTCTGAAACAAGCAAAAAAAAAAGTCCTGTCTGTTTTGCAACACTGTTATGAGATCCCAGATTAAGGGAAAAAGCATGAAAACCATCGTAGAATGTATAAACATACATTATTATAATTATATAGTAAATTATATCATCTGTCCCTTGTTCTTACTACAAACTTTAAAAAATTAATAAAATCCGTCTTTGCTGTTTCTCAAAATGTTTTAAAATCCTGATTGTTCGTATCTTTCTAGACTGTATTCCTAAGAAAAGAGCATGGGTTTTTTGTGCAACCCAACAAAGTCTTTTTCCTAACAACTTTTGATGATAACCAGCATTTAAAGTTTTTTAAATTGTGTGTGTGTGTTCTACAAGAGTAGTTTGACAAGTTTAATTCCAAGTGGAATTAGGATGATAGCTTCTCCCTTAGAATTAGTAACAACACTTTCTCAGAACTGTAAAATTGAGATATTTCTGAGAATATTCTCAGCTGTATCTGAAAAGACTTTTAAATGTAAGCTGTGGCTCCTTTTTAACAACATCTCCCTACAAGATTTTCCATTTCAGACACCACCATATGCAGCACCTTCTTGCTCACTCAGAATGTCTATTTCATCTCTACAAAAATATATTGTGTTATTTCTTTGGAAAGTACTGAAACTTTGAGTGAAAGTAGTGCCTTTTAATAAAGAATACCTATTAGTACATTGCACATGCTTCTAAAAATGTGTTCTCTCCTATCCTTTAATAGCTGCAAGTAAGCTGAGTTTTATAAAAAGAAACAAAACAAAATTGCAGTCTATAACCTAGACAAATGATCAAAATACATTTTGTTTTTACTGTACATGCCGTGAAGCTTGACTAAAGAAAACTACTTAGTTATTATTATAAATGTATCTGGTTCCTTCATGGATATATATGGGGTAATTTCTCATGAAGTTAATATATCCAGTTGTAAAAGTGTCTAATATCTCAAAGATGTTTTATGAAACAGAGCAGTGATCAAACTCATGTTAAAAATCATAAAGAGAGAAGTTTTATAAAGAAGATAGTTGGTTTTGGTTTTATTTTTCTGAAGAGTTAATTAAGCAATTATTTTATCCATAACCCCAAAACTTATTCACAGGAGGAGAGCAAAATAATTAAGTATAATGTAATGTTATTGGTTATGCTGGTGGGATTTTGTTATAACAAGTAATATTTTTATTTCTTTATGCAATAGAAAAGAGAAACTTATTTTCCACTATCATTTCAAACTCTAATAACAACTTACCTCAGAAAATTGTGTGAAACATAGTCCCCTGATAAGAAATTTGAACACATTTTTATTCACATTTAAAAATCTCTTTAAGTTAAAATTCAGCTTGAAAAGGAAGGACTTTAGAAGAGAATCAAAGATTAACAATTCATCATTGCAGAATGACACTTCTTTTGACAACATAACTCGATTGCTACTCAAAAATAAATAATTTATGACTCAAATGCTGTGAATATTTATTTAGTGTCATACCTGTCATTTGTTTGGCTTTTTCCCCATGGATACAGAAGAACAATTGTATATCTCTTATTACACAGCCAAAATGATTCTTGGTAGCAGAAAACCACAAATAATATGTATCTGAAAACAGGCAGCAGATTTTCTCAGCTGTCCTAATAAATCACAAAAAGAACCAGTAGAGTTTCCCTAATACCACTCCACTTACTGTAAAGTCCACACTTTATAAAACATGATTCAAAAGCAACATTCGAGAACTCAATCCAGGCTACTTGATAGATATTACTGATTTAATAAAAGAATAAAAACAGATTCAAATCCCAAGGTTTTTCCAAAAATTAAGTCTCTATAGGTTTCAGACAGAATCTTTGTTTCTATCCTGTCATTTTCTTTAGGAACAATGCATAATCCTTTCTTAAGGGTCCAACGTGGCATGCCAGAATTGAGCATAGGTCAGAATTAAGAACAACTTCTAGGAAATTAAGCTAGAAAAGACACTACTGGATTCCGGGCAGGACTAAATAATGTTTTAGTTAGAATACAGTGTTTCTGTTAAGTAAACATTTCAAAACAATGTAAATTCATTTATTTGGAATCTACAAAGCTGTTAATTTATCATATAAACTAGTAAATTCAACATCAGAAAACATTTTGCTGGATGAAGGATTTTGGATAAAGTTTTAACACTAAAATGAAATGAAATTTCCTCTATCTTTTTTGTCATGTACTATTTATGCTGATATTATTTATGCTATTGACTGAAGTTATACATGTAAAGTGCACTGTCAAATAAAACTGTATATTGATATAGTGGATTACTATGCTGATGGTGATAATTAATATTTTTGGCCGATTTGACCAGATTCATTTTCATTCAAACTTAATGTATTTCTGGTAGTTAAATAAGCCTGCATAAACCAGATAAAAAGTCTCTATTTATCAGAAACTTGAACCTTAATGGAAATCTATTGACAATAATAGGATAACGAATATAATATACACGTTGATGTGTTTAATAAAACGGTAGTATTGAAATAAGTCAGGAATTTGAGATCTAGTCACTCCACAAATCATGGACTGGGTTTCTCTTGTTCTGTAAAATATATGGATTGGATTACAGGTTCCCAATTTTCTAGCCAGGAATACAGCTCCATGTAAAGGACCAGAATCAGAAATCAACAATGTTTTATAGATCACTAAGAGTATATGAACACTTATAGCAAATTGTACTTTTTGGGGTCAACATTGTTTCATATCTGTACCCCAGATGACCCTCATCCCAACCTTCTAAATTATGCTATGAGGGAGCCAAAACAGACACTACTATCTTGGTATTGTTATTCAGTCCCTAAGTTGTGTCCAACTCTTTGCCACCCATGAACTGCAGCACACCAGGCTTCCCTGTTATAACTATCCCCATTTTACAAACAAGGCTAAATTGGATTGTTTAATGTGCTATGGATGGAAACAAAATATTCAACTGGGGATAGAGTTCAGATGTTTTTCATTCCAAGAGAACAAAAGTATTTTAGGATTCTTATGAAATATTATCTCAAAAATTTTAAAGAAATCACTGACTACAGAGCATTTTGATTTCTGTTAAAAATTAAACTTCCCATGGGTTAACAGAAGATTAAAATACTCCACACATGTAGTAGTATGTAAAAGCAAGAAAACTAACCCTATTTTTTACACTTCATTAAATATTTTTAGGAAATAGTAGGGGAAAATGATAATTTAAGTTTACAGGTGTTAGGTACTTCACCTTAGTAAGCTGTACTTGCATTTCAAACAGTGTATCGGAACTGAAAAATACACAGTTAATATAAAGTTTAAAAGTACTGATTTTTCTCTAGATTTAAGTATGAGTAAATAAATTATATTTAAAACCTCTAGGGCTGATTAGAATCAAGTTTAGTCACATTAATTTTTAAAACCAATTAATTCACTAAATATAAATGTACATAAGCTATTAATACCAATTGCTTTTAGCTACCTAATATTAAGATTTCTGTGATTCAAGCACAGCCATTTCTCTAAAATATTTATTTACATGGTGTCTAAAAGCAACCTCAAGAAATGATTATGCTTTAAATAATTTGCTATCGGTTTTGATGTGGTTCATAAAATTTGAAATACAGAGATACAGACTGTGTATCATTTATATGTCAAAGACACTTGAATATTAACACTTAAAAATGTTCTTTCATTTCTAGTACTGATTTCCTGTGAAAATAATGTATTAGAATGGATTTCAGGTAGAAGAATAAATATGACAAATTAGGACACAGTGAAACTTATTTACTTTCTTCAGTCAGTTCATTTGGTGGATGGTTCATGACAACTTGTAGTTTTTCTTTTTTTAGTGGAGTGACAGTAAGCAGCAGCATATAACTGCCAAAAGGTTATTAGCAGATAGACTAAAGAGAAACTATTTTTGATTTGCTAAAAAATAAATATATCTTTAGTCCAACTTTAAATGTTTTTTTGGGGTAGATTCCATTCCTTGTTTTAGTTGACAGAAATGGCCTTTTAACTCAGATAGATTGACATTTATTGCATTTTGATATCTACTTTTTACAAAGTTTATGAAAATAAAATGTCATAATAATAGCTTTTGAGAACATTGTAATTTTTTAAGTCATGAAGTGAATTGATAAATAAGGGGAGGAGCAGGATGGGGAAAGAAAATGAGAGTGGAGGGCAAGGGAAGGAAAAAGTGAGGGAAAAAAAAACCCTGAAGCCCTAGTAAACAAACTGCCTTCCATGGCCTCATATTCCATTACAGTGAGCTGTGTGTCAGTGGCAGAATGAAGTAATGCATAGATTCTGCAGATTCCAGTTATCCTGGACTGGGAATAGTTTCTGGACTTCCTAAGAACTCACGGAGAAGATGAAATTTGTGAAAATTCATTTCATCTGTTTTCATTTCATACTATCAGGTATTTTTTATGACTAAATGGAAAAGAAAAAATGAAATTCTACCACATGAATTTCTATTAAATATCATTTCAGCTATCAGTTGTCACACACCTGTTATTTGACGCATTTCTGCCAATTGCCATGATTATGTATTTTTGCAACCTATATCATTCCATGAAGGCATACTTTTTGCAATAAATCCAATTTATTAAAAATGTATCCAGACATCTTAACACATACCAAATATTTGTTTTCAATACATTTAAATATTCTTCAGCCTAAACCCATAAGGAATTGATAACATGTGTCTGCCTTTAAGTAAAACTAAGTCACTGTTTCCATGATAATGTCACGACAGTTCTGCAGACTCCCTTTAGAAACATACAAGTCAGCACATACACTCAGTTGCATACAATTTCAGGAAGTTTTAAGGCTTCCTGATTCTCTTCAGAAAGCTCTCCGAGGTTCTGAAGCTCCATCAAATCTCTATAGTCTATCAGTTGCCTTCAAAATTTTATCATTAAAACCATATGTCCATTACCTTTTTTGTATCTCCCATATATATATATATATTAACATATTCAAAAGAAGATTTTGAAAATATGAAATAAATTTGCAGTGAATAATATTTTACTGCCTCCTTATTGATATGACTCAGAATACAATTACCTATATTCTTGAATATGATTCATAATCGATAATATATTATGTAAAACTTTGCTTCAAAAAGTGTTAACTTTTGGCTAAATTTTTGTCAAATATTTTAAAATACGTTACTGTTTTTACTTCTTAAAATGACTCATAGTACAAGCATTAATACGCCACTTGCAAAACTGGCAGATTATATATCAGAACACTTATTTATACATATACTGGTTATATATAAATATATATATATATACACATATGTACATACATCATACGTGCATGCTCCGTCTCTCAGATATGCCTGACTCTTTGCAATCCCATGATCCCATGGGTTCCCATTGAGCCTGGCAAGCTGCTTTGTGCATGGAACTTTCCCGGAAAGAAAACGAAAACGGATTGCCATTTCCTACCCCAGAGACCTACAACATATTGAGTTATGATTATTAAGAATCTCTTGAAGCTGGCTAATCAGACTCCTTAATGGTCAGAATCTACCTACACAGGAATTTCTTCAGAGGGATGCTGAAAACAAAACTACCCTTACATGTGTATTTCTGATACATATATATAAATATCTTTAGTTAGTCATGGGCAACTTTAACTAAATGTAAATACTTTCATCTTGGCTTATTTAAATATTCCGTAGATTAAGTACACAAATATGCACTTCACTGAACATATTTATGATGACTTTCTGACTATTTCATTCAAGTGACATCTTATTTAGATCTTTTTCTTTAGCTGTGTCATTTAATAGAAAGAATTAAAGAAAATGTGTTTTTTTTTAATGACAAATATATTTTCTTTAGGCTTTTCCCTGCCAAATTTTTTTCACTGTGATAAGAAAAATTTTATTTTCTGAAAAACAAAAATCATATTTTATGTCACCCTTTTCTCAAATTTACTCACTAAAATATTTCAATACTTATTATATTATTTATACAATACTCTGCTAAGTACTGCAGATTCCTTTTTCAACAGTTGGTATCTGTTTCCTCCCTTTATATAATAACTCTCGGTTTTAAATTTATTGAATTAACAGTACCACCCAAATTTCCTCTGACAGCTTTTTTTTTTTCCTACTGCAAATGCACACATTTCCTAAACAGTACAAAATAGCTAGTGCTTATCAACTGCAAAGAATTACTTAACTCTGTATAAACGCTCACATAAGAATCAGTCCCCACCCTCAAAAACTGAGTTTAGAATAAATCCTGGAAGTAATTTTATCAGAGAATATGAAAGTTGACATTTCTACAGTTAACATGTTTATTCTTTAGTGGTGATAAAAAGGAAAAAGAAAAAAAAAAAAGACTGATCTAATAATTTCTGTATCCCAAATTATATCACAGACAGTGATTCTTAAAATGAAAACATACTTTGTAGACCTACTTGGTAAGGCTTATATTCTCTACTGTGATGAAGTATTTTGGGAGTGAAAATGACAGATGTGAAGTACATTAGCAAAATGAATAGTCACTTCTTCCCACCAGATGAAACACCTTTATCACAGCAATTTATCATGAACCAGATAGTTATTTAAGGGGAAATATTTGAACTACAGTATATATTACAAAGAAAGTTAGCAAATTTGAAATTATAACTGCACAACTGGTAAGCACTTTCATTACTTATTTTAATATTTTGAAATTAAATGTCATTTCAAAAGTGAAGAAGTGGAAAAAATACACAGTTATCAGAATACTTCTGGTAAGAGAGAGGAGGGCAGTTTAATGCTGATTTAGTCAGTAATTTCCTGCATTTTTCACTCTTCATTTGTCTACCTAAATTTTTGGGAATCACTTGACTGATTTTGTGAGAAAAACTGATTCTTCCAACCACCTGTGACACTAGTTAAAATGTCCATGCTTTCTGCTCAAACATTTTAGAAATAAATAAAACTGCTAAGTTCAAAGTCCAAATGCTTAAACAACAGAGAATTCTAATTTTAATTCTATTTGGTTTTATATAATTATTATTAACATCTATTATTATTAATGTCTATTCAGGAAGAGCTATTTGAAGGCCATTTGTGTACAAAAAAGACCTCTACAGATAGATATACATAATACATTTTAACAAATGACAAAATTTCAGAATGGAAACATACTTTGGTCAGGGAGAGACATTCAATCTCTAAGTTTCCCACTCATTTCGTTAGAAGTGATGAGCCTCCTCTGTTAGGCTCTGGGAGTACAAAAATATGACAGTCACAGACCAAGCTCTCAGGAGCTCACACTTTATTGACAAGACAGTTGATATTCAATTTGAATACAGTGTAGACATGATGTCATAAATTGTGTTTAATATGTCAGGGGAGAAGCATAAACAGAGCACTTCAGTCTGTGAGAAACCCTCAGAAAATGCTGCCTAAAGCAGGTGATCTGGAGTTTAGAGGGTGGCAGGACATAGAAGATCTCCCATAGTGGAAGCCAGCTCTGTCTCTCTCTATCCGGAAGGATGAATCTAGCCAGACAAGGTATTTCCAGGCCTCTGAGCAGTCATGGTTTTAGGACCTGCTCCATGAAATGATACTGGACAGCAACAGGGAGGAATATGTAGGCAGCAGAGTTCTAAAAAAGTTTGAAAGTGAAAAGAAGTGTTAGTCATTCAGTTGTGTCCAACTGTTTGTGACCCCATGGAACCCTCCAGGCTCCTCCATCGCTGGAATTCTCTAGGCAAGAACACTGGAATGGGTAGCCATTCCCTTCTCCAGGGAATCTTCCAGACCAGGGATTGAGCCCAGGTCTCCTGCACTGCAGGCATATTCTTTACCATCTGAGCTACCAGGGAAGCCCTGAAGAAAAGTTGAGAAAAAAACTAAAAATGAACACACAAAGACAGACTTTTCCTCTTCCTGCCTTTGCACATGCTGTGAGAAGGGATGATGCTAATAGCTGTCACAGCTCTGTTACCACTCTAAGGAGAAATAAAAAAAAATAATGAGGGGGGTCAGTTGAACTGAACACAATCTGAAACTTATTCAGTTACATTTTGCATCTTCAAGCAAAATAGCATAGCTTTCCTAACCAGTTGAGAGAATACAAAATAGTCAAACATAGGAATAGATAAATAGATATATAAATTACTTATCTTAAGATCAGCACAAAGACAAAGTGGGAGATAGAGCAGGCAGCTTGAAGAACCTATCCTGTACTGATTATTTGGTCCTAAAATTCCATCATAAGTGATTTACTCTCCTACTATGTCTTAGTCTCTCAGTCATGTCCAGCTTTTTGCCACCCTATGGGCTGTACACACCAGGCTTCTTTGTTCATGGGAATTCTCCAGGCAAGAATACGTATGGAGTGGGTTGCCATGCCCTCCTCCAGGAGATCTTTCTAACACAGGGATTGAACCCATGTTTCCCACATTGCAGGAGGATTATTTACCATCTGAGCCACCAGGGAAGTTTGATTCACTCTCTTAGGTCTTCATATAAAAGCTTAATATGTATGCATAAGCTCAATTGTTATTAACTAATATAACAATGTGCATTCTGTCTATTGTGACATGATACTATCATTACATGATGCAATAATGGAGGGTCAGATGGGGAGGAGATGTTTGATGTTTGGGAGAGGAATGGATAGGGTATCTATTAAGGTTTCAAACCAAAAGAATGCCATAAATAGAATTGAAGTTAGAATAGAGTCCAAATTTGCCTGCATTGTCACTTCATCTAGCTCTCATCCTAAATACAGTCTTCAAGATAAATTCTATCTCATTCCAGAAAGACATATTTTATATCAAGTATGGCTTTTATATTTACTTACTAATCAAGTCTACTCTGGATGGCAAGGAGATCCAACCAGTCTATCCTAAAGGAAATCAGTCCTGAATATGCATTGGAAGGACTGATGCTGAAGCTGAAACTCCAATACTTTGGCCACCTGATGCTAAAAACTGACTCATTTGAAAAGACCCTGATGCTGGAAAAGATTGAAGGCAGGAGGAGAAGGGGATGACAGAGGCTAAGATGGTTGGATGGCATCACCCACTCAATGGACATGAATTTGAGTAAACTCCAGGAGTTGATGATGGACAGGGAGACCTGGCATGCTGCAGTTCATGGGGTCACAAAGAGTCAGACACTACTGAGTGACCGAACTGAACTGAACTGTCTACAGAAGGACGGTTAGAAGTATTTCCTAGTAGTATTTGCAGGTCTATTATGCAATAATGACCACAAATCACTGCCATTATTAAAAATTACTACATGCAGGAATTATGCTTGACATGCATTATCTCATTTAATGTTAATAGCAAAATCACAAGACTGAAGCAGTCTTTAAATTCCTAAATAAAAGCAAGACTCAGTTGACCAAAGACACAGAATTTGTCAGTATATAGAGCAAGATTCAGGCTTCTCTTGTGGCTCAGGTGGTAAAGAATCTGCCTGCAATGCAGGAGACCTGTGTTTGATCCCTGGCTTGGGAAGATCCCCTGGAGAAGGGAAAGGTTACCCACTCCAGTATTCTGGCCTGGAGAATTTCATGGACTGTATAGTCCATGGAGTCACAAAGAGTGGAACACAACTGAGCAACTTTCACTTTCAGAGCAAGATTCAAACTGAGGGTTTCTGAATGCCAAACCAGGGCTCTTAACCACTACATATGATAGATGGCTTCTAGAAAGAAATGTGGGATAATTAGCTATTGGGTGTGGCACATATTTGCTCTAGAGATAATTATTTCAGTGTTCTATTTTTGAAAATTGAGGTACTTTATTGCACTGTTTCTAAATTTTTTTTATCATACAATCATATCAAATTTTCTTGCCAAGAAATGTTAACACTGCTTTTTCAACTGAGTGCAAACTAATATTTGTATGGATTAGTAATCCAGTCAAAGAAAATACCTGAAAACACTCTTATAACACCTGGTGACTAATATTCTCTTAATTATACTCATTTATAAAAATGAATGTTTTAAAATTTATGTTCAGTTCAGTTCAGTCACTCAGTCGTGTTAACTCTTTGCGACCCCATGAATCACAGCATGCCAGGCCTCCCTGTCCATCACCAACTCCCAAAGTTTACTCAAACTCATGTCCATCAAGTCGGTGATGCCATCCAACCATCTCATCTTCTGTCGTCCCCTTCTCCTCCTGCCCCCAACCCCTCCCAGCATCAGGGTCTTTTCCAATGAGTCAACTCTTCGCATGAGGTGGCCAAAGTACTGGAGTTTCAGCTTCAGCATCGATCCTTCCAATGAACACCCAGGACTGATCTCCTTTATGATGGACTGGTGGGATCTCCTTGCAGTCCAAGGGACTCTCAAGAGTCTTCTCCAACACCACAGTTCAAAAGCATCAATTTTTCAGTGCTCAGCTTTCTTCACAGTCCAACTCTCACATCCATACATGACCACTGGAAAAACCATAGCCTTGACTAGATGGACCTTTGTTGGCAAAGTAATGTCTCTGCTTTTTAATATGCCATCTAGGTTGGTCGTTAGAATAGTAATAATAGTCTCTCTTGAACTTTTGTAGGAACCAATGTGTTAATATTCATAAAGCACATTGTAAATCCTAGTTTGTGTGCATGCTAAGTTGCTTCAGTCATGTCTGACTCTTTGCAACTGTATGAAATGTAGCACACCAGCATCCTCTGTCTATTGTCTAATGCTCCAAGTAAGAATACTGGAGTGTGTTGTCATGCCTCCTCCAGTGGATCTTCCCTGCCCCAGGGATCAAACCCATGTCCCTTGTGTCTCCTGCATTTGCAAGGGTGTTCTTTACCACTAGTGCCACCTGGGAAGCCCTTAATTCCTAGTTTAAAGGTAGTTAATTTAAGAAATATATGGACTCTAATAAAAATATTAGGTGTGATGTGTACTTACCTGAAAGTCAGCTGTTTGTTGTGTGTCGTTAAGAGTCTTAAGACTCTAAAGAGTCCCCTGGACTGCAAGGAGATCAAGCCAGTCAATCCTAAAGGAAAACTATATCCAACCTAGATAGCATATTAAACATCAGAGACATTACTTTACCAAAAAAGGTCTGTCTAGTCAGAGCTATGGTTTTTCCAGTAGTCACGTATGGATGTGAGAGTTGGACTATAAAGACAGCTGAGTGCCAAAGAATTGATGCTTTTGAGCTGTGGTGTTAGAGAAGACTCTTGAGAGTCCCTTGGATCACAAGGAGATTCAACCTGTCAATCCTAAAGGAAATCAGTCTTGAATATGCATTGGAAGGACTGATGCTGAAGCTGAAACTCCAATACTTTGGCCACCTGATGCAAAGAACCTACTCATTGGAAAAGACCCTCATGCTGAGAAAGATTGAAGGCAGGAGGAGAAGGGGACAACAGAGGATTAGATGGTTGGATCACATCACTGACACAAGGGACATGAGTGTGAGTAGGCTCCAGAAGTTGGTGATGGACAGGGAAACCTGGCGTGCTGCAGTCCGTGGGGTCGCAAAGAGTTGGACATGACTGAGCGACTGAACTGAACTGAACTGAAGTGCTGAGTCAGTAGTGATTCCAAAGACTGTGTTTCAAGTGTCAGGATGGTGTTGACCTTAACTTAAATTTGGAAGTAAACATAGCTTTTAGATATTTTGAGGGAGGAGGCAAAGAAGAGGGGAAGTTTAATTTTTGAAAACTGCTTTAGGCATTCAAATAAATAGCTTTAGGTGCTGCTAGGGATATGGTTTAAATGTGGCAAATGTAAGGAACCAAGACATGAGTCTGGTCAGGCTTCAACATATTCATTGTTACTTTTCCAAGGCCATGTATAATACATTGCGCTTAAATGCAATATTAACAAGTATTCAAGACATGAAGGGACAAATGTTTTAGTATAAACATCTCAAATGTTGCCATCAATTTTCCTTTATGGAGTTATGCAGTAGAAGATCTTGAGGATAGGGTCAGCAGTTGCCTCAGAGTGAAGAGCCAGATCTATTTGTTTCTGACTCTATCATTCAAGCAACTTACTTCCTATAACATGTTTGATTTTGAACAGTGTTATCCACATGAGTTGACTAGGACTTTAGTCAGAAAATAGACTTCCAGATAAGTGAACAAGTTAAAGTGAACACAACTTACTTTTATCTATTAGAATACCAAGTCATTTTGTGTAAAACAATAACTGCAAATTTTCTGTAATCGATATTCAAATGTTTTTCTGACAATAATTGGCCAAAGTATTTGGCTACTTCCTGTAGCCACTTCTGGAAAGAGGAAGTTTGTTTTCCTGTTGCTCTGATAGGAAAAGGTGGGTCTACTTCATCAAACTGCAGAACCAAATTGTTAGGAAACAAGCAAAAAAGAATGAGTGCATTGGTATTAATATATGTTATTCCTTGAAGGTACATATCTATTTAAACAGTTTTGTGTGTGTTTGTATGTGTGTGTCCATATGCTGAGTTTGCAATGCTATAAACAAACCTCTTATTATGGATTACAGGTAAACCATTCTAAAACACTGATGTGACAGGTGAAACCATGAACCATGAGATGGGATCCTGATACTAATAATCACCAGTAGATTCAATGTACTGTGTTTAGTTATTTCAGTTGTGTCTGACTCTTTGCAACCCCATGGACTGTAGCTCCTTAGGCTCCTGTCTCAGTAGGATTTTCCAGGCAAGAATACTGCTGTGGGTCACCATTTCCTCCTTCAGGGGATCTTCCCAACCCAGGGATCGAACCTGCAACTCCTGTGTCCCCTGCACAGAAAGCAGATTCTTTACTCTCTGAGTCACTGGGGATGACATTGGGCACATTTTATTCTTCCTAAGCCTGAGATCTTAATTTGTAAAACAGCATTTAGTTCATGGAGTTATCTCAAATATACATGAACTTTTATCTACCAAATGCTTTAAAGTGACTGGAGCATAACAAACAGATAGTAGACAGTAGGTATTAGTTTTTACTGTTAATATTACTGTGTATGCTATTTTGTAGATTACATAAAAATTTTAGAAATTTTCTTTCTGTTCTTTACTTAGACTTATACTGATCTTCCATTTCACTGAATAGTCTTTATAAGTAACATTTGAAAAAGCATTTGTCATACTTATTGTATTCAGTTTTCCCAGTATTCAGGATTGTTTTTAAGAATCAATACACTGGTATCTTTTGTTAGCATTATGTCATTATGTTTGACATTTAAAAAATCTGAGATCTGTATCGTTACTTTATCTAAATGAAGATCACTATTATACAGTTAATGAGAAAAGACAAATCAGTTACTCATCTACAAATCTTGCCAGTTCTGTGACAGTGAGTCTAAGTAGGCAAACGTATTATGACATTGCAAATCTTCTTTTTCAGTAACAATCCTTACTCTATTTCAAAAAGATTCCAAATAAATGAAATATGAACATAACAATATTGCAAGTATAGTTATTTGATAAGTCTACATCAACACTTTCATTTATCCATGATAAAATCAAAGAAAAGGACAAACCAGGAAACTATTCTTTGTAACAAAACCAAAATATATAATTTACAATCAATCTAAAAAAGATGAAACAAATGAACTTATTTAAAAACAGAAAGAGACTCAAAGACATGGAAAAAAAATTATGGTTACCAAAAGGGAAAGGTCAGGGGAAGGGATAAATTAGAAGTTTGGGATTAACATACACACACTGCTTTTGCTGCTGCTGCTGCTAAATCGCTTCAGTCACGTCCGACTCTGTGCGACCCCACAGACAGCAGCCCACCAGACTCCCCAGTCCCCGGGATTCACCAGGCAAGAACAGTGGAGTGGGTTGCCATTTCCTTCTCCAATGCATGAAAGTGAAAAGTGAAAGTGAAGTCGCTCAGTTGTATCTGACTCTTAGCGACCCCATGGACTGCAGCGTACCAGGCTCCTCCATCCATGGGATTTTCCAGGCAAGAGGACTGGAGTGGGTTGCCATTGCCTTCTCCACATATACACACTGCTGCTGCTGCTGCTAAGTCACTTCAGTCCTGTCCAACTCTGTGCGACCCCATCCCTGGGATTCTCCAGGCAAGAACACTAGGACGCACTACTATAAATAAAATACACAACCAACATGAACCTACTGTATAGCACAAGGAACGCTTTTGTAATAACCTATTAGAGAAAAAGAAGCTGAAAAGGAAATATACATATGAAACTGAAAGTCGCTCAGTCATGTCTGACTCTTTGTGACCCATGGACTATACAGTCTGTGGATTTCTCCAGGCCAGAATACTGGAGTAGGTACCTGTTCTCTTCTCCAGGGGATCTTCCCAACCTAGGGATCAAACCCAGGTCTCCCACATTGTAGACAAATTCTTTACCAGCTGAGCCACCAGAGAAGTATATGTACAACTGAATCACTTTGCTATATACCTGAAACTAATACAACATTGTAAGTCAACTATATCCCAATATAAAATTAAAAATAAATAAATAAATAGAAATTTTGCAAGTGAAAGTGAAGTTGCTCAGTCTTGTCTGACTCTTTGTGACTCCATGGACTGTAGCCCACCAGGCTTCTCCATCCATGGGGTTTTCCAGGCAAGAATACTGGAGTGGGTTGCCATTTCCTTCTCCAGGGGATCTTTCCCACCCAGGGATCGAACCCAGGTCTCCTGCATTGTAGGCAGACACTTTACCCTCTGAGCCACCAAAAGTTTACAAAGCCAGGAATAAAAACTAAAATCTTATTTTAAATGATCTCTTCAAAGTTATTTAGAGGATGAATTGCTGTTTAGTCAGTAAGTCATGCCTGACGCTTTGTGACCTCATGGAGTGTAGCCCACCAGGCTCTTCTGTCCATGGGATTCTCCAGGCAAGAATACTGGAGTGGGTCAACATTTCCTTCTCTAAGGGATCTTCCCAACCCAGTGATTGATCCTGCATCTCCTGCAATGGCAGACGGATTTTTACCACTGAGCCACCAGGGAAGCCCAGAGACATATTATTTAAAGATAAAATATTTAAAATGAAGTATTTGGAGTTATTTTATAGTCTATCTCTACATCATTCTTTTGAGTAATATAAAGTCAAAAAGAGCTTCTTCAGCAGAAGGAACTAATTTACATAAAAATATACTCATGAGTCAACATTAACAATAGTGACATTTTTAAAAATAACATTTTCTAAAAAGAGATCAAAATCATTTTGCATTAAATAGTTCAAATTTAAATATACTTTTTACTTTATAGTATTTTTGATTCATTAGAAATGATTTATGTTAATTTATATTTGAATGAAAAATAAATTTACAATTCTACTTCATGATTTATTAGATACTATAGTTTACTGCATTTGAAATACATCAGATATTTACTATCATTTCATTTTGGGAATTCAAAACTTTTTTCTTTTTAAATTAAAGAATAGCACTGATAAGCACATTTTGAAATTACTATCACTAGTTTTATATGACCATGTAACACTGATGTGCCATAGCTTCCTTAATTATTTTCCTTTTGTTGAGTTTTTAAATTATTTCCAGTGTTTGAATGTTATAACTAAAGGGGCTATACATATTTTGATGCTTAAAAACTGTCTAGAGGAGTTCTCTTTGTGTTTGTGTTTTTAGAATATTTGGAAAGGACAGGAACCACTGAGTCAAAAGATGACAATACTTTTAAGACCATTGGGTTTTGTTTTGTTTTTTTTCCCATTTACTTTTATTAGTTGGAGGCTAATTACTTTACAATATTGTAGTGGTTTTTGCCATACATTGACATGAATCAGCCATGGATTTACATGTGTTCCCCATCCCAATCTCCCCTCCCACCTCCCTCTCCATCCCATCCCTCTGGGTCTTCCCAGTGCACCAGCCCTGAACACTTGTCTCATGCATCCAACCTGGGCTGGTGATCTGTTTCACCCTTGATAATATACATGTTTCGATGCTGTTCTCTCAAAACATCCCACCCTTGCCTTCTCCCACAGTCTAAAAGTCTGTTCTGTACACCTATGTCTCTTTTTCTGTTTTGTATACAGAGTTATCATTACCATCTTTTAAAATTACATATATATGCATTAGTATACTCTATTGGTCTTTATCTTTCTGGCTTACTTCACTCTGTATAATGGGCTCCAGTTTCATTCATCTCATTAGAACTGATTCAAATGAATTCTTTTTAATGGCTGAGTAATATTCCATGGTGTATATTTACCACAGCTTCCTTATCCATTCGTCTGCTGATGGGCATCTAGGTTGCTTCCATGTCCTGGCTATTGTAAACAGTGCTGCGATGAACATTGGGGTACACGTGTCTCTTTCAGATCTGGTTTCCTTGGTGTGTATGCCCAGGAGTGGTATTGCTGGGTCATATGGCAGTTCTATTTCCAGTTTTTTAAGAAATCTCCACACTGTTCTCCATAGTGACTGTATTAGTTTGCATTCCCACAAGCAGTGTAAGAGGGTCCCCTTTTCTCCACACCCTCTCCAGCATTTATTGCTTGTAGACTTTTGGATAGCAGCTATTCTGACTGGTGTATAATGGTACCTCATTGAGGTTTTGATTTGCATTTCTCTGATAATGATTGATGTTGAGCATCTTTTCATGTGTTTGTTAGCCATCTGTATGTCTTCTTTGGAGAAATGTCTGTTTATATCTTTTGCCCATTTTTTGATTGGGTCATTTACTTTTTCTGGAATTGAGCTGCAGGAGTTGCTTGTATATTTTTGAGATTAATCCTTTGTCTGTTTCTTCATTTGCTATTATTTACTTCTATTCTGAAGGCTGACTTTTCACCTTGCTTATAGTTTCCTTTGTTATGCAAAAGCTTTTAGGTTTCATTAGGCCCCATTTGTTTATTTTCACTTTTATTTCCAATATTCTGGGAGGTGGGGTCATATAGGATTTGGCCGTGATTTATGTCAGAGAGTGTTTTGCCTATGTTCTCCTCTAGGAGTTTTATAGTTTCTGGTCTGACATTTAGATCTTTAATCCATTTTGAGTTTATTTTTGTGTATGGTGTTAGAAAGTGTTCTAGTTTCATTCTTTTACAAGTGGTTGACCAGTTTTCCCAGCACCACTTGTTAAAGAGGTTGTCTTCTTTCCATTGTATATTCTTGCCTCCTTTGTCTAAGATAAGGTGTCCGTAGGTACATGGATTTATCTCTGGGCTTTCTATTCTGTTCCACTGGTCTATATTTCTGTCTTTGTGCCAGTACCATACTGTCTTGATGACTGTGGTTTGTAGTGTAGCCTGAAGTCAGGGAGGTTGATTCCTCCAGTTCCATTCTTCCTTCTCAAGATTACTTTGGCTATTCGAGGTTTTTTTGTATTTCCATACAAATTGTGAAAATATTTGTTCTAGTTCTGTGAAGAATACCGTTGGTAGCTTGATAGGGATTGCATTGAATCTATAGATTACCTTGGATAGTGTACTCATTTTTATAATATTGATTCTTCCAATTCATGAACACTGTATATTTCTCCATCTGTTCATGTCCTCTTTGATTTCTTTCATCAGTGTTTTATAGTTTTCTATGTATAGGTCTTTTGTTTTTTTAGGTAGATATACTCCTAAGTATTTTATTCTTTTTGTTGCAATGGTGAATGTTATTGTTTCCTTAATTTCTCTTTCTGTTTTCTCATTGTTAGAGTATAGGAATGCAAGGGATTTCTGTGTGTTAATTTTATATCCTACAACTTTACTATATTCATTGATTAGCTCTAGTAATTTTCTGGTAGAGTCTTTAGGGTTTTCTATATAGAGGATCATGTCATCTGCAAACAGTGAGTTTCACTTCTTCTTTTCCTATCTGGATTCCTTTTATTTCTTTTTCTGCTCTGATTGCTGTGGCCAAAACTTCCAAAACTATGTTGAATAGTAGTGGTGAGAGTGGGCACCCTTGTCTTGTTCCTGACTTTAGGGGAAATGCTTTCAATTTTTCACCATTCAGGATAATGTTTGCTGTGGGTTTGTCATATATAGCTTTTATTATGTTGAGGTATGTTCCTTCTATTCCTGTTTTCTGGAGAGTTTTTATCATAAATGGATGTTGAATTTTGTCAAAGGCGTTTTCTGCATCTATTGAGATAATCATATGATTTTTATCTTTCAATTTGTTAATGTGGTGTATTATGCTGATTGACTTGCAGGTATTAAAGAATCCTTGCATTCCTGGAATAAAGCCCACTTGGTCATGATGTGTGGTCTTTTTAAGATGTTGTTGGATTCTGTTTGCTAGAATTTTGTTAAGGATTTTTGCATTTATGTTCATCAGTGATATTGGCCTGTAGTTTTCTTTTTTTGTGGCATCTTTGTCTGGTTTTGGAATTAGGGTGATGGTGGCCTCATAGAATGAGTTTGGAAGTTTACCTTCTTCTGAAATTTTCTGGAAGAGTTTGAGTAAGATAGATATTAGCTCTTCTCTAAATTTTTGGTAGAATTCAGCTGTGAAGCCATCTGGTCCTGGGCTTTTGTTTGCTGGAAGATTTCTGATTACAGTTTCGATTTCCTTGCTTGTGATGGGTCTGTTAAGATCTTCTATTTCTTCCTGGTTCAGTTTTGGAAAGTTATACTTTTCTAGGTATTTGTCCATTTCTTCCAAGTTGTCCATTTTATTGGCATAGAGCTGCTGGTAGCAATCTCTTATGATCCTTTGCATTTCAGTGTTGTCTGTTGTGATCTCTCCATTTTCATTTCTAATTTTGTTGATTTGGTTCTTCTCCCTTTGTTCCTTAATGAGTCTTGCTAATGGTTTGTCAATTTTGTTTATCTTTCAAAAAAACCAGCTTTTAGCTTTGTTCATTTTTGCTATGGTCTCTTTAGTTTCTTTTGCATTTATTTCTGCCCTAATTTTTAAGATTTCTTTCCCTCTACTAACCCTGGGGTTCTTCATTTCTTCCTTCTCTAGTTGCTTTAGGGGTAGAGTTAGATTATTTACTTGACATTTTTCTTGTTTCTTGAGGTAAGCCTGTAATGCTATGAACCTTCCCCTTAGCACTGCTTTTACAGTGTCCCATAGGTTTTGGGGTGTTGTGTTTACATTTACATTCATTTCTATGCATATTTTGATTTCTTTTTTAATTTCTTTTATGATTTGGTTATTCAGAAGCATGTTATTTAGCCTCCATATGTTTGAATTTTTAATAGTTTTTTTTCCTGCAATTGAGATCTAGCCTTACTGCATTGTGGTCATAAAAGATGACTGGAATGATTTCAATTTGTTTGAATTTACCAAGGCTAGATTTATGGCCCAGGATGTGATCTATTCTGGAGAAGGTTCCGTGTGCACTTGAGAAAAAGGTGAAATTGATTGTTTTGGGGTGAAATGTCCTATAGATATCAATTAGGTCTAGCTGGTCCATTGTGTCATTTAAAGTTTGTGTTTCTTTGCTAGTTTTCTGTTTAGTTGATCAATCCATAGGTGTGAGTGGGGTATTAAAGTCTCCCACTATTATTGTGTTATTGTTAATTTCCCCTTTCAGACTCATTAGCATTTGCCTTACATATTGTGGTGCTCCTATGTTGGGTGCATATATATTTATAATTGTTATATCTTCTTTTTGGATTGATCCTTTGATCATTATGTAGTGTCCTTCTTTGTCTCTTTTCACAGCTTTTATTTGAAAGTCTATTTTATCTGATATGAGTATTGTGACTCCTGCTTTCTTTTGGTCTCCGTTTGCGTGAAATATTTTTTTCCAGCCCTTCACTTTCAGTCTGTATGTTTCCCTTGTTTTGAGGTGGGTCTCTTGTAGACAGCATATATAGGGGTCTTGTTTTTGTATCCATTCAGCCAATCTTTGTCTTTTGGTTGGGGCATTCAGCCCATTTACATTTAAGGTAATTATTGATAGGTATGGTCCCGTTGCCATTTATTTGCTGTTTTGGGTTCACGTTTATACAACCTTTCTGTGTTTCCTGTCTAGAGAAAATCCTTTAGCATTTGTTGAAGAGCTGGTTTGGTGGTGCTGAATTCTCTCAGCTTTTGCTTGTCTGTAAAGCTTTTGAATTCTCCTTCATATCTGAATGAGATCCTTACTGGGTACAGTAATCTGAGTTGTAGGTTATTCTCTTTTATTACTTTGAGTATGTCCTGCCATTCCCTTCTGGTCTGAAGAGTTTCTATTGATAGATCAGCTGTTATCCTTATGGGAATCCCTTTGTGTGTTATTTGTTGTTTCTCCCTTGCTGCTTTTAATATTTGTTCTTTGTGTTTGATCTTTGTTAATTTGATTAATATGTGTCTTGGGGTGTTTTGTATTGGGTTTATCCTGTTTGGGATTCTCTGGGTTTCTTGGACCTGTGTAACTATTTCCTTCCCCATTTTAGGGAAGTTTTCAGCTATTATCTCCTCAAGTATTTTCTCATGGCCTTTCTTTTTGTCTTCTTCTTCTGGGACTCCTATGATTCGAATGTTGGGGCGTTTCACATTGTCCCAGAGTTCCCTGAGGTTGTCCTCATTTCTTTTGATTCTTTTTTCCTCTCTGCTTCATTTATTTCCACCATTTTATCTTCTACCTCACTTATCCTATCTTCTGCCTCCGTTATTCTACTGTTGCTTCCCTCCAGAGTGTTTCTGATCTCATTTATTGCATTATTCATTTTTAATTGACTCTTTTTTATTTCTTCTAAGTCCTTGTTAAACATTTCTTCCATCTTCTCAATTCTTGTCTCCAGGCTATTTATCTGTAACTCCATTTTGTTTTCAAGATTTTGGATCATTTTTATTATCATTATTCTAAATTCTTTTTCAAGTAGATTCCCTATCTCCTCCTCTTTTGTTTGGCTTGGTGGGCATTTTTCATGTTCCTTTACCTGTTGGGTATTTCTTTGCCTTTTCATCTTGTTTAGATTTCTGTGTTTGGAGTGGCCTTTCTGTATTCTGGTGGTCTGTGGTTCATTTTTATTGTGGAGTTTTCTCCCAGTGGGTGGGGTTGGACGATTGGCTTGTCAAGGTTTCTTGGTTAGGGAAGCTTGCGTCGGTGTTCTGGTGGGTGAATCTGGATTTCTTCTCTCTGGAGTGCAATTGAGTGTTCAGTAGTGAGTTTTGAGATGGGTCTATGTATTTGGTGTGGCTTTGGCCAGCCTGTATGTTGATGCTCAGGGCTATGTTTCTGCATTGCTGGAGAATTTGTGTGGTATGTCTTGCTCTGGAACTTATTGGCTCTTGGGTGGTGGTTGGTTTCAGTGTAGGTATGGAGGCTTTTGGATGATCTCTTATTACTTAATGTTCCCTGTAGTCAGGAGTTCTCTGGTGTTCTCAGGTTTGGGGCTTAAGTCTCCTGCCTCTGGCTTTCGGTCTTATTCTTCCAGTAGCCTCAAGGCTTCTCCAACTATACAGCACTGATAATAAAACTTCTAGGTTAATGGTGAAAAGATTCTCCACAGTGAGGGACACCTGGAGAGGTTCACAGAGTTATAAGAAGAAGAGGAGAGGGAGGAAGGAGATACAGATGAGCAGGAGAAGAAAAGGGGGGACTCAAAAGGAGAGAGACAGATCTACGCAGTTCTCTATTCCCTAAGTGTTCTCCGTAGCCCAGAAAACCCACTGAGATTCACAGATTGGATTGAGAAGAGAACGGGGAGGGAGGAAATAGAGGTGATCTGGGGGAGAAAAAGGTGAGTCAAAAGGGGGAAAGAATAATCATCACACTTCTGAGTAAAAATAGGTACTGAATATTGGATTCTTAAATGTCCAAAATTGATATCAAATACTGAAAGACAAAGATTAAAAATCTAGAGTAGAGGTTAGACTCTTAAAAATACAATATTAAAAACAAAAATACAAAAAATTTAAGAAATATATATGAAGTTCACTTTAAAAATAGGGTCTTTTTTTTTTTTGCAAGGTTATAGTGAAATGAAAATGAAAATTAAGGAGTAATAGAGGAGAAATAGAGGACTTTTAAAGAAAGTAAAAGAAAATTTTTTTTTTAATTAAAGAAATAGTAAAAATATATGAGAATGAAAATAAAAATTAAGGAGTAATAGAGGAGCAATAGAGGACTTTAAAAGAAATTAAAGGAAAAAAAGAAAAAACATTTTTTAAAATTAAAAATAGTAAAAATATATGAAAATGAAAAGTAAGAAGTAATAGAGGAGTAATAGGCAATTTTAAAAGAAAATAAAAGAAAAAAATTTTAAAAAGAAAAAAATTTTTTTTAATTAAAAAAATAGTAAAAATATATCTAGGAATTTCTCTGGAGCTGTTGCGGGCAGTGTGGGTTCAGTTCAGTTTCAGATAGCTCCTCATTCCAGCTTACACTTCTCGATATCTATAGGCCCCTTCCAGTGTAGTCGGTGTTAACTACAGGGATTTTAATCTGTTGCACCTGTCACTTCTGAAGCGGTTCCCTTTGTTTATTTGGCTTCTGTTTGCTGGTCTCTTCTGTGTCTAATTTCTGCCCTGACACAGGCGGTCGGAGGTGGTCTCTTGTTTAGGTTCGCTTGTTCAGTCGTGCTGTGGGGAGGGAGGGGCGCTGCAGACAAATGTCACTGGCCTGTGTGGGGAGCACTCGCAGTGTTCTGGCCACACTGCGTTTGCCCCACTCACGGCATGTGTGCTTTCCCCATCTACACTGCTCAGGCTCCAGGCTGCTCTAAGGGAGCAGGCCCTGAGTTTTGTGTGGTTCCAGTTTTCGGGTACTCCACAAAAGCGCAGACTGGGTTGGACCTGCGTTTTGTGCCTTCCCCACCCGAGCAGCTCAGGCAGCCAGGAGCTTGATGGGCGCACTCTCCCTGGGGGCGGTGCACCTTATCCCCCTGCGGTCCCAGCCTCAGTTTCCGCGTGCGCCGGTCCAGTGCTCCTTGTGCCTGTTCTGTGGAGCTGGTCTCTAGCCGCGACCCTTCCTGCGGATGTCAACCATCCAGAATCTCAGGAAGTCTTTGGTTAGAAACTGGGAACCTGTTTACAGTTTGGCAGGGGTGCCGTCTCTGGGGCTGAGTTTGCCCCTTTCCCCTCCCCCCTGCCTCCTGCCTCCGGCAGGGGATGGGCCGGTCCGCAGCCGGCTAGCTCTTCTCTGGAATTGCTCAGTCTTTCCTTTGTTCCTAAGCAATGCTGCCCGCTCCCCTCCGTTCAGCCCCCACTTGCTGGTGGCAGATGCGAGCTTCTGGGGTACTTTTCTGCTGGGAGTTGCTTTTAGGCATGTAATCTGTGGGTTTTATTTATTTTTCCTCCCAGTTAGGTTGCCCTCTGAGATTCTAAAACTTCTCCCAGACCCGCCAGTGAGAGCGTTTCTTGGTGTTTGGAAACTTCCTCTATTACGACTCCCTTCCCAAGATGGCGCTCCGTCCCTAGCTCTTTTGCCTCTCTTTTTATCTTTTATATTTTGTCCTACCTCCTTTCGAAGACAATGGGCTGCTTTTCTGGGTGCCTGATGTCCTCTGCTAGCGATCAGAAGTTGTTTTGTGCAGTTTGTTCAGCGTTCAAATGTTCTTTCGATGAATTTGTAGGGGAGAAAGTGGTCTCCCCGTCCTATTAATACCTCTGCCATCTTAGCTCCTCCCCCACTTTTAAGGCTTTTGATAAACATTGAGAAATCACTCTCCAAATCAGTTTAGGTGTTTGTTTGTTTTCTTTGTTTAAGTAATTAACAATTGCAGAGAATTTGAGTAGGAGGCCACTTGTGTCAAGACATTCTTAGGCATTGTTGCTGTAACAATACCCACCTGATGGATTTTACAGGTTAGATTTTCACAATGGACAGCAATGGGAAGCATAGTATGTGACTCAAAATTGCATACTTAGAGCTAAACAACACAGAGTTTGTCCCTGAGGGAACTTATAATCTGATATGGGGCATTCCACTCACACGTAAGTAACAGTATTGAGATAGACAATGGTAAGAGTCAAAGTAAGGAAGTAAATTCAAGTTACATGGCAAATTTTTTTAAAATTAAATTTCATTAAAAAATCACCAATCACAAATTGAACGGTGTCCCTCATCCCTAATGTGTGCTTATAATGTGAAAAACCTTTATAGACTGTTCTTATTTTGTTCCTTAATGGACCATGGGCCTAAATCTCCATTTTATTTATAACAGAGAAATGTACTTCAAATTTTTCCACATTTTCTCCCAAAATTAATTTTTCAATGTATCTTAACAATATCAACACATTTTTAAGATAATATGAATTATAAAATAAAAGTTTATGATCATGCAAAATAAATGTTGATATATAGAAACATATTTAGGATGCTTGATAAAAACTATAAAATGACTACTTACTAGGGATCTAAATTTTATCCTTTTTGACTTTAGTATGAAAATTCACCAATATCTGTAAATGAATGTTATCTAATAATTGCACTTGAGAGGAAAACCATAACCAACAACTGTACTAACAAAGTTATTAATTCTAAACATGGCACTTAAGATGCCAATGACTTAGAAACCAAAAAACTTTCTCAATAAGCCACAATTACCTCACTCCCAAAGGCCTGGATTGTGTTACAGAAACACCATGTGATAGAAATTAATAAGAATTCCCATTATCAATACAGCACGCTGGGATGCTTTTTTGATGTTTCTCTGATAAATACTGTCTTATTTTTTAATGACTGTCTTCATAATCTATTAAAGTCATTTTGTCAACTCTCTAGAAATGTTTCAGTAACCCTTTGATTGAACAAAATCCTTATGGATTTCTTTGAAATCCTGAAGGTCTGTCATTATTTTTAATGGAATAAGCAAAATGCTCAGATGTTGGAGACATGAGCAGTTAAATTACTTGGATTTGAATTTGCCACACACACTGAGGTGCTTTCATGTCACATTCATATTTTAATCAGGGATGACTTCTTTAATTTACAACTTAAGGGTCTATTATTATAAGCTATTTATGCTCAAAGAATAGGGATAAAGAGAGATTTAACATTAAATATATTACCTCACAATAAATATTGAAAAAACATTAATTTTGTCCTAATTTTGTTTTAATCCCTGGACTCAATGAATAAGTTTTAAAAAAAAAGGAATCTGAAATTAAGATTCTAATTTTGGATATTTTTGTTGTACTGATGTATAAAAAGCAGTTATATTTTAAGTAGTTACTATATTTGTGTCTATGTGGAAATTTATATACAGATGAACATACACTAAATACATGTGCACATAAATACATATATATTTATACACATGTATAAATATACATATGCATATATTCTGATGTGTATGTATAATTTCCCTAAACTGAAGTTCAGGTCCGTGTGGCAGCCATGACTCAGCCTAATGTTCTTCAGTTAAGTACAGTCACTCAGTCGTGTCTGACTCTTTGTGACCCCATGGACTGCAGCACACCAAGCTTCCCTGTCCATCACTAACTCCCGAAACTTACTCAAACTCATGTCCATCAAGTCGATGATGCCATCTAACCATCTCTTCCTCTGTTGTCCCTTTCTCCTGCCTTCAGTCTTTCCCAACATCAGGGTCTTTGCCAATGAGTCAGTTCTTTGCATCATATGGCCAAAGTATTAAAGTTTCAGCTTTGGCATCAGTCCTTCCAATGAATATTCAGGATTGATTTCCTTTAGGATTGACTGATTTGATCTTGCAGTCCAAGTGACTCTCAAGAGTCAGTTTTCTTTATGGTCCAACTCTCACATCCATACATGACTACTGGAAAAACCATAGCTTTGACTAGACAGACCTTTGTCGGCAAGGTAATGTCTCTGCTTTTTAATATGCTGTCTAGTCTGGTCACAGCTTTTCTTCCAAGGAGCAAGTATCTTTTTATTTCATGTCTGCAGTCACCATCTGCAGTGATTTTGGAGCCCAAGAAAATAGTCTGTCACCGTTTCCATTGTTTCCCCATCTAATTGCCATGAAGTGATGGGACCGGATGCCATGATCTTAGTTTTCTGAATGTTGAGTTTTAGGCTAGCTTTTTCACTCTCTTTCACTTTCATCAGAGGCTCTTCAGTTCCTCTTTCCTTTCTGCCACAAGGGTGGTATCATCTGTCTATCTGAAGTTATTGATATTTCTCCTGGCAATCTTGATTCCAGCTTGTGCTTCATTCAGCCTGGCATTTCACATGATATACGCTGCATATAAGGTAAATAAGCAGGGTGACAATATACAGCCTTGACGTATTCCTTTCCCAATTTGGAACCGGTACATTATTCCATGTCCAGTTCTAACTGTTGCTTCTTGATCTGTATACAGGTTTCTCAGGAGGCAGGTCAGGTGGTCTGGTATTCCCATCTCTTGAAGAATTTTCCACAGTTTGTTGTGATCCACATAGTTTGTTGTGATCCACTTTGGTGTAACCAATAAAACAGAAGTAGATGTTTTTTTCTGGAACTCTGTTGCTTTCACTATGATCCAACAGATGTTGGCAATTTGATCTCATTCCTCTGCCTTTTCTAAGTCCAGCTTGCTTCCTGCCTAGGCCTTAGTTTCCTTCACTGACAGTCTCTGACCATTACCTTATGGGAGTCAAGAGCAAATTAGGTGGAGGCCTGGCATTACATTGGTACAAAGTATAGTTGAGACTGCCAAGGTAGCCATGCCTTTGTCCTGGTATGTCAGGCACACCTTTGTCCTCATATCTGGCTCTCTCAAATCTAAATCATTGCTAGTTCAGAAAACATCAGCTGGGATTAGGTTTACCTAGGCTTCAGAGTAAATTCCAATATAACAATGGATCAAGCAAGATAGCAGACTATTTTCCTTTCATTAAAGAAGATGAAGGCAGATAATTCTGCCAGTTCTAAGAGGCAGCTCTGTATCCACTGTCCTCAGGGATGGAACTACTTTATCACTGCACCAAGAGAGGCTACAGCTCTTTCTCCTAGTCTAAGATAATTGCTAGAGTTGTGACTTTTACCACTGTGTCAAAAGCATCAGAAAGGAAGAAGCAGTGAGAAAAAATAGTCTATTTAGAGAAGGTTTCTAGAAGTGAAATCCAAAGCTTGTGCTTATACCTCAGTGGCCAGTACTCAGTTTCAGCACTCCTAGCTGCAAAGTAGACTAGAAAAGAATAGGCCAAGTTCACAACTTCAAACACTGCGAGCATTATCAGGAAAGACAGAAAAAGATAATTGTTGAGAAACCACCAGCAATCCCTGCCACAACCTTATGACAGACTATGGTCTTTATACCATATTGACTATTATTTCTTGGTATGAATTTATTTTTTGATTTATCCTTGCTTAACTCTACCTTTAATGAAGTCAGGAACATGTTATATGATATCTAAAGTTATATGGTATAGGGATAGAACTGTCCAAGAATTCATCCTGGGTTGCCTATCAAGATAGCATGGATTAGGATTTCTCCTTTTTCCATTAGGAAGCAGTTTTCTCTCCTGTCCCAGCCACTCACAGGAGAAGGTATAATCTCCCAAAGGTCATATAGTCCTTGATGTTAGGCAGCTGGTTCTTACACCCAGATTTCTTTGTTCCCAGGAATCTGCTACCTTCTGAAAAAGCCATTTTCTTAGGCTTACCTTGTAAAAAGGTAGAACAGAAGGCCAAGTCCCATTCACTGGACTTCAAACATAACAAGTTGTGCAGCAAAGCAGCTATCCAGGGAAATTTACAAGCCCAAAGTCAGAAACAGAAAAGAAAGTTCAAGTCCTGTAGTCTTTTCTCCATCCCCCTGGGAGAGTTAACTTGTCAAAGCTTTACTGGTGTGCATTAAGTAGTGATATGCCTTCTAGTGGAGAGGGCTTTGCTTTTCCTTTGGATGGGGTCAATAGGAGATCAATCTTGTCAGTTGCATAGAAAAGATTATTGGTCAATTTGGGTGCCTAGAAGTCTGACTTTTGATATGAGATGTTGACAAGAGATGTCTGGGAAACTACCCAGGCACCTTGGGACCCCATGGGAAGTCAAGTTTGGTACAGACTCTCCTAATAAAGAAAGCAGAAGGGCATCGCCAGACCCAGCTCAGGAAACCCAGAATGAGTCCCAAAAATCATCTTGGGGTATTTCTGATTGTTACACTATAATCTTGACTCTCCAGACTATCACACAGAATTTGCAATTCAGTAGACACTTAGTCATGTTGGCTGGAAAAGGAATGAATTTATAGAGGATATCTGATGCTAAACTTGAAAGCAGCACTGAGAAATACACTAATACTTGAATTATTTGTTCTTTCTTTAAATGAAAAAAAGTAAAGTCATCTTTATTTGCTAACCAATTCTCATGAAAGATCAAACCTTTCTATGAATCTATCAAGGGAAATACAGAGTGAGCCTGACTGGAGTAATGCTAAGAGGCTCTATCTTGGATATTGCTCATCAGAATGTTCTTTTGATTCCAATCACCTAATTGAATAGTTCCTTTAATCATAAAAGAAAAAAAGTACTCATTAAAAAACTATTTCTCACTGAGAACTGGATGGATAAATAGAACACTGCCACTGATTTGAAGGCACATGACAGAGCAGGAAGGCATGGCCAGGACTGAGTTTCCTGTTCAAATAGAGTTATCAGGCCAGGTTGGATGGCATCACTGACTCGATGGACATGAGTATGAGCAAACTCTGGGAGTTGGTGATGGACAGGGAAGCCTAGCATGCTGCAGTCTATGGGGTCACAAAGAGTTGGGCATGACTAAGCAACTGAACTGAACTGAACTGATCAGGACAAGTAGCTAAAGGAACACCTTTGATTTTGGAAGATAAAGAAGCTTGATAACTCCTGGGTATATGTTGTCATTGAAAGCCAATGAGAAGGTGGTCTTAGCAGTGATAAATATGATCAGGGGCATAATTCTCCAGATAAAGCAGGACAGTTCACAGACAGTTTATATTCTATTGTTTCTAGTGGCTTAGTTAATAACCAGACACACTATGCAGACTATTTCTTCTGTTGGGTAATGATATTTGGAGATGACTCAGTGTTAGAGACTTTTGGTACTCTAAGTACAGATTATTAGGTTCAGTCTTACATACTGTACTTTAGAAGTTGCATCTGAAAAAGTTACTTTACCATATACATATTTCTTCAGTGCTCCATAGCATCTAACATGAACCAGGATATTTACATTTAAAGTATCTGATAAGAATAGAATATGTTGGAATATTATCTTTCAGTAAATTTTTTGCTCAGTGAAAGTATGAGGTACAATTCAAGGATAACTCTGTTATTATTGAACAATTTATGGTGACAGAAGCACAAAATTAATCCATTTTTGTTGACAGCTTTGCAAGTTCTTTGAAATAAAAAAATTAAAAAAGGGAAAAATGAGATTTAGCCATTCTATTGACAAGGATAGTAGAGAAATGGAACAAAATTATTATATTTACAGGACAACCTATAAGACCATAATTATGTGGTTCCTCTGAAATGCTATAGTAATGGACCACAGGACATTGTAGACAAGACACATCACTTAAAAAACTGTATACATCAACCTTAACAATCTTAGCACTGAAAGTATAAACAATACATAATGTTAATTTCAGCCTTCAAAAAGAAGACAGTAATAGGCACTGTTTAAAAGTTTTTAAAAGTACTTTCTTGCAAGTATAAATAAAATTCTTCAGTTCTCACAAATATGAGGGCAATGATGGACATTTAGGAAGTGCCTACGTTAAATTACCTGCTTACATAAAAAGCTTATTTTTATTTTCTGATTTAAAGAGGCGAAGTGAAAAAGAACCTTGAAGTAGGATATCAACCTTATGAATAAAGGGCCAATTATGTATATAATAATTTAACGGAAACTTCTTTTGCAGTGAGACAATTTCACACCTAAAAATGTTATTACAATTATAGTTTAGAATTCTTTTAATTTTAAACCTGTGTTTATATTAGAAAAGTTACCTATAAATACTTGGATATCCATTAATGAAAAACAAAAATAAAACCTCTTGATCTTTCAGTGTTCTAGACTCAGCAATCATATTCATCACAAAAATAAAATAATGTGAGAATTTTTTTCACATCATTACTCTTCATATGATAAATAATGTTGTTTACATTTCACAGGCAAGTTTCAACTTCCAAAAGACATCATTTTGAGTATGTTTTCCCTTTGTGGAAGTCCATTCATAGAAAGAAATATTTCTGAAATTATGACTAACTGATCATTATTTTAGGTGTCCATCACTTTCTTGAAAGTCACTGAATAAAAATAAAAGGTGTTTATATAATTTCATATGACAAAGGAGTATATTTTACTCATACATTTAAAATTTTTCATTGGAAAAATATTAATAAATAGGTATAATTAAAATTTGAAAAACATCAATAACATTTAAGAATTTTGGAAGAGAAATAATTATAACTTGTTTGTGAATAATTTTTAAGACATAAATGAGAAATAAACTCTGTTATCTTAGCCCTTGTTTACCAATGTTAATATACAAGTTATGTGTCAATGATGCCTTTATTCTACCATAACTTTGAGTAAATGTTCCCTTTAAATCTAATTATTTCTGTGTAAGCACAATTATTTTCACAATTGGTTGACTAGAGATAGTACTTTTATATTTATTTGTGATTACAGATAGAGATAAGGGGGAAATGCATGTATGATGCCTATCTTTAACAATTTTTTTTAATAAGATCAATCACAAATGACTATAAGCTAATTTATCTCATTTAGACTTCCAGATAGGTTTTTAATTTTTAAGCCAATCCCTTCTCACAGAAGGGTATTAATAAAATAGATTACAATAAGAAAACTAAATCTTGTCTAAGATTAAAGATTTGTGACAAAGTAGGAAGTAAAGAACAAGAATAAAAAGATAATTCTCAAAGTGGTAGGATGTTAATAATGATGTCCCCTGGAGATTTGAATCAGTAGCTTGTATCCTCAATATACATGTTAAAAATAATAGATGACAGTGAAGAACAAGCAGCTGAAATATGCTGATAGTATGTAATTACAATATTTAATTTTGGTAAAAAAATTGAGGGAAATGGAGAATTGTAACAAAGTATAATAAACTGGTGATTAAAGAACACAAAGGTAAATGAAATGTAATATAAAGCACAAAGTATTACATACCCTAAGAAATAATTTAAATTACTTGCACATCCTGATGGACTCTGCAACCTCTCAGGATATTATTTTGAACAATTCAATGAAAAAGAGCAATCAACTACAAATAAATCAATGCTACAACATGTTAAAAGCATAGCTAAAAAGTATAACAATATTAAATAGATGATGATTGTAGCATGGCTTCTATTTTAGAATTATTGCCATTTTTAAAAGGTGAGGTCAGTTTCATATTCTTGTAACATGGAAAAGTTCAAACAAAGGAAAATACATTAACAAGATAAAATAGAAGTCAGTTACAATACAGAGAACCAGCATAATGCTCCTACCTCTATTTTTTTGGCTAATGCCTGGCTTAAAAATATCAGTTCCAAAAGTGTGAGTGCTAATCTATAAATCTTTATAAACCATAGAACAGAAAAAAAAAACATATAAAGCAGAGACATTTGCAAATGTTAAACAGAATAATGGAACGATTTAGTGAGTTTTCTGAAGGCCACAAAACAATTGAACAACCAGGCTGGGCAGGAACTTGGATCTCCTCCCTTCCAGCCATGGTTGAAAATTACCAGATGCTTTTTGCACCCTCTTTGTAGCACAAAAGCTAGTTTAGTGTTTCTGTTTCTAGTTTTTGAAATTCAATTAAAAAAAATTTTTTTTAACTAACTTGAGTATTATAATTAGAAAATTAAGTTGTTAAAATTGCTTTGTGGAAATGTGTACTAAAACATTAAAATTTATATTTGATACAAAATAGACATTTGATAGACTCAATATAGATTAGAAAGTCACAAATACCCAGGTAACTAGTTTCAGAAGTTGTAGCATCTCAACCCTGACTATTTAAGATCATTAGCTTAACAGTAGACCAAAAAATGCTCCTCACAGTTTGGGAAATATAGATTACAATTAACTAAGGGTTTTCCTGACTTTTTCTTTAAATTTAAGTGCAAGTGATAGAGATTGGCTATATCCGCATGAAATTGGGCTTTCGTGGTGACTCAGATGGTAAAGAATCTGCCTATAATGCAAGCGATCCAGGTCCAGTCCCCTGGCTGGGAAGACTCCCCGGAAAAGGGAATTGCTAGTCACTGCAGTATTCTTGCCTGGAGAATCCCATGGACAGAGGAGCCTGGCTATAGTCCATGGGGTTGCAAAGAGTAAGACATGGCTGAGCAACTAACACAACAACAACAATGATAACATAAAATGCATCTGGAAACCTAAAAGACATTTGAGGCAAACAAACTACCAAGTAAAAGATTTTTATTTCTAATAGACTTGACTACACACCATTCTAGGTATCTACTGATTTTTTTTTTTATTCATCCAATCATCACTTTTACAAATATATATCTTTATCCTCAAGCCATTGTGTGAGGTGTCATAGAGGAAAAATTAATTAGATTTCTTACTGTCAGTTCTAAAAGACCAGGTTAAGAATCATTAACAGACAGGTTCACATTGTGGAAATTCAATCCTTATCCACTTGTGGAAGTTTCCTTACAATGAGGAATTAATGTTTCACTTTGGTAAAGTTTTTCTTGGTTTAAACATTGAGTATACTGCCATCTGATTACTCTTTCCAACCTTACACATAACTCAATTTTCCTTTTTTCTTTTAAACCTTTTACAGTATTTTTTCCAATTGCACAGTGCTATTTCTAGATTTGAAAAAAAAATTGGCTTGTAGAAAAACATATCTGGTAAATTGTAATCCTACTGAGGGTCCTATGGGAATACAGATAATAAGAAATGAGGAAACACTTAAATTAATAATTGTTGACAAGGTTTCCATAGTTGAAAAAATTCAATGATGTGAGTAATGATGATATTCTAAGAAATAGTCACAGAGCTGGCCAAACACTTAAAATTCAGTCACACTATCAACACCCAGGTGAGGAATCAGTATCCCAGGGGTCTCAGGAAGGGGGACCAGAAACTGGATGTATTTCTTGTATTAGTCTCTGTGGGCACCATAAATGCATTTATGGGAAAGGACTTCATTTCAGTTGTGTAATATTTTCCTGTATTTGATGCTTTAAATATTAAAGGTATCAAATACCCAATAGTTCTGAAATGTATGTTAGTGACTTTAACAACCCACTATGATCTACTAAGGCAAGCATTGTTATTTTCATGTAACAGTGGGTAAACTAGTCCCCAAATAGGTTAAACAATCTACTCATGATAAAAGTTAGAATTAAACCCAGGTCTTTCACAGTAAATACTATCCAGAGCAAGCTTTAACCTGACCAAGAACCTTTCAAGGAAATCCTGTTTAATTTGGCACCTTACAGACAGACCCAAGATAGAACTAATCATGGATTTGATAAGATCTCACATTGTAGGATGAATGTTTGTACTAGTGTATTAAAACCATAATCAGGTAGACAGCTTAAAATGATTTTACTTCCATCTGTTATATTTAGGCCAAAATCAAACTCTGAAGGATTGTTAAATTTTCAAAAAACTAGACATGTCTCCATGGTACCCAAATAAAGAATGCTGATAAAAGTTTATGCTTAAGGTCCTGTATTTCTTTGAAAATACGTCTTTAAACTATGATTTTCTCTCACAATTAAAATATTTGGATTGAAAATTCTAAATATTTTTCATTAACATAAAGACAACAGATTCAAAATTATTCAGTTATTATATTTATTTCTTATAGATATAAACTTTTTCAAGTAGTAAATTTTAATTTGATTAAAAAGAATAATCTTAAAACTATGAACATAATTAAATACTTCATGCTTAGTTTTTGCTCTCCTGTATTTTCTTGATAAAAAGTAAATGAATAAACTTTTTTTAAAATAAAAACATATGGAAAGGAAAAGCTTGGAGATTATTTTAATTGCACTTTAGCTAATTTTTGTTCATTGTTAAGCAATACATACATAAAGAAAAATAATATTTTTTAAAATTGGCTGCCTTCTATTATCTTTAGTATAAAAATTAAGCATGTGCAGATGATCTATGGAGCAAACTAATTTATGATAGTGATTTTAAAAGCAAGTACTGTGTTTCAGTTTGTAACTTGTCTCTGGAAACAATATATTTATACATTTATGTCTTTCAAATGATGAGTACACTCAATGACTGCATATGATAAGTATGATGCAACGACTTTGGAAAAACTAACTTTCCACCAATGGATCAGGTCATTGGAATAGCTCAAATTTTATCTTATAAAACCAGGTTTGTTACTTTTTCCCCTTCAAAGCCACTCTTCATCTTGTCTTTCTTCTTTTTGTGAGTTTCGGCTGTGGTTTCTGTTTCTGTTCACACATCTAGAAGACATTCACACTCTCAGTCTTAAACCTACCCCTCAGCCTTAGCAAGTTCACCAGATTTCAATTTCCTTTAATTCTTTCTCCAATCTGTCCATATCTCCCCCACCTGAATATTCCCATCCTGGTTCAGGCAGTTGTAGTCTATTTCCTGGACTACTCTGGCTTCTCAGCCTTTGATGTCTCCATAACATCCCTCATTCAGACTGCTGCCAGAGTTTTATTCACTGAATCACTGTCTAGCTTTAAAAAAGAAAGAAAAAAAAAAAAGGAATCTTCAAAGAAAACCAATTATAGCAGAATAAAGTCCAAAGTTATTTTTCGTGGTATTTAGGGCATTTAAAACACCTTTCCAGACTCCCTGAGTAACAGTAACTGATGACTACTCATTTTTGCAGTAGCCTTCTCTGGGTGATACCACTGTACAAAGAATATAGCAGGTTGACTGAGAACAGTGATTCAGAAACAAAAGAGCCTGGGATTAAAAGTAACCAGTGACTTAAAACGCTGTGTATGATTTCAAGCAAATCACACAACACTTCTGTTCCTCATTTATTCTGGGACCATACTCAAGCATTTTTTGTAGGAATATAATTAAGCTAGAAAAGGGTTCAGAAAAAGAATTGAAAGCCAAGGAAATATGTTTATATATAGTATAGTAGTATATAGTTGAGTCACTCAGTTGTGTCCAGTTCTTTGCATTCCCATGGACTGCAGCACGCCAGGCTTCCCTGTCCATCATCAACTCCCGGAGTTTACTCAAACTCATGTCCATTGAGTCGGTGATGCCATCCAACCATCTCATCCTCTATCATCCCCTTCTCCTCCTGCCTTCAAACTTTCCCAGCATCAGGGTCTTTTCAAATGAGTCAGCTCTTCGCATCAGGTGGCCAAAGTATTGGAGTTTCAGCTTCAGCATCGCTCGTTTCAATGAACACTCAGGATTGATCTCCTTTAGGATGGACTGGTTGGATCTCCTTGCAATCCAAGGGACTCTCAAGAGTCTTCTCCAACACCACAGTTCAAAAGCATCAATTCTTCAGCACTCAGCTTTATAGTCCAAGCCTCACATCCATACGTGACTACTGGAAAAACCATAGCCTTGGCCACACAATCTTTGCTGGCAAAGTAACGGCTCTGCTTTTTAATATGCTGTCTAGGTTAGTCATAGCTTTTCTTCCAAGGAGTAAGCGTCTTTTAATTTCGTGGCTGCGGTCACCATCTGCAGTGATTTTGGAGCCCCCCAAAATAAAGTCTGCCATGTTTCCACTGTTTCTCCATCTATTTGCCATGAAGTGATGGGGCCAGATGCCATGATCTTAGTTTTCTGAATGTTGATCTTTAAGCCAACTTCTTCAATCTCCTCTTTCAATTTCATCAAGAGGCTCTTTAGTTCTTCTTCACTTTCCCATAAGGGTGATGTCATCTGCATATCTGAAATTACTGACATTTCTCCCAGCAATCTTGATTCCAGCTTGTGCTTCATCCAGCCCAGAGTTTCTCATGATGTACTCTGCATATAAGTTAAATAAGCAGGGTGACAATATACAGCCTTGACATCCTACTTTTGCTATTTGGAACCAGTCTGCTGTTCCATGTCCAGTTCTAACTGTTGCTTCCTGACCGGCATACAGATTTCAGAAGAGGCAGGTCAGGTGGTCTGGTATTCCCATCTCTTTCAGAATATTCCACAGTTTATTGTGATCCACACAGTCAAAGGCTTTGGCATGGTCAATAAAGCAGAAATAGATGTTTTTCTGGAACTCTGCTTTTTCAATGATCCAGCAGATGTTGGCAATTTTTTCTCTGATTCCTCTGCCTTTTCTAAAACCAGCTTGAACATCTGGAAGTTCACGGTTCACGTATTGCTGAAGCCTGGCTTGGAGAATTTTGAGCATTACTTTGCTAGCATCTGAGATGAGTGCAATTGTGAGATAGTTTGAGCATTCTTTGGCATAGTCTTTTTTGGGATTGGAAAGAAGACTGACCTTTTGCAGTCTTGTGGCCATAGCTGAGTCTTCCAGATTTGCTGGCATATTGAAAGCAAATTTGGCCTTCGAATACAGAATGAAGCAGAGCAAAGGCTAATAGAGTTCTTCCAAGAGAACACACTGGTCATAGCAAACACCCTCTTCCAACAAGTCAAGAGACGACTCTACACATGGACATCACCAGATGGTCAACACCAAAATCAGATTGATTATATTCTTTGCAGCCAAAGATGGAGAAGCTCTATACAGTCAGCAAAAACAAGACCGGGAGCTGACTGTGGCTCAGACCATGAACTCCTTATTGCCAAATATAGACTTAAGTTGAAGAAAGTAGGGAAAACCACTAGACCATTCAGGTATGACCTAAATCAAAACCCTTACAATTATACAGTGGAAGTGAGAAATAGATTTAAGGGACTAGATCTGATAGACAGAGTGCCTGATGAACTATGGACAGAGGTTTCTGACACTGTACAGGATCAGGGAGCAAGACCATCCCCAAGAAAAATAAATGCAAAACCATAACCTGGTTGTCTAAGGAAGCCTTACAAATAGCTGTGAAAAGAAGGGAAGCAAAAAGCAAAGGAGAAAAGGAAAGATATACCCATTTGAATGCAGAGATTCAAAGAATAGCAAGGAGAGATAAGAAAGCCTTCAGTGATCAGTGCAAAGAAATAGAGGAAAACAATAGAATGGGAAAGACTAGAGATCTCTTCAAGAAAATTAGAGATACGAAGGGAACATTTCATGCAAAGATGGGCTTGATAAAGGACAGAAATGGTATGGACCTAACAGTAGCAAAAGATACTAAGAAGAGGTGGCAAGAATACACAGAAGAACTGTACAAAAAAGTTCTTCACAACCCAGATAATCATGATGGTGTGATCACTCACCTAGAGCCAGACATTCTGGAATGTGAAGTCAAGTGGGCCTTAGGAAGCATCACTACAAACAAAACTAGTGGAGGTGATGGAATTCCAGTTGAGCTATCTCAAATCCTAAAAGACGATGCTGTGAAAGTGCTGCACTCAGTATGTCTATATATAAGTACATGAATTGTTGTGATTTGTGTCACTGTGATTTGTTTTAGTTGTTGCCCCACTAGTTTATTGGGCTTCCATAGTGGTTCAGACGGTAATGAATCTGCCTGTGATGCAGGTGCCTTGGGTTCGATTCCTGGGTCAGGAAGATCGCCTGGAGAAGGGAATGGCAACCCACTCCAATATTCGTGCCTGGAGATTTCCTAGGACAGAGAAGCCAGGCGGGCTACAGTCCATGGGATCACAAAGAATCGGACATGACTGAGTGACTAACACTCCACTAGTTTATTTTTATCTTCTTGGAGTCACAGCTTGTTCATCTTTGTGAATACAAAGTAGATTCTTAACATGCTTGTTCAATTAAACAGAATGCATACGAAATGTGACAAAGGTGTGCCCAACTGTTAAAAGGTCAAATGACTGGTGTCAGAGACACAAAGATCAGTCATTTCTTTATACTACTTGATTGAGGTATAATATACATGTGATAAAATGCACAAATTTAAAGAGATGACTTCTGACACACCCATGCATTTAGGTAACCACCATACCAATCAAAATACAGAATATTCCCATTATCTCACATTTCCCTTGTCCCTCCCTGCAGTCAATCCCACACTCCACTTCAACCTCAAGGAACTACTTATCTGCTTTCTGTCTTATAGATCAGCCTCACCTGACAGTTATGTTTAACTTTTACACTAAAACTGTTTCCTTGTTTCAACCTACATGATCTGAATCTATGTAATCAACTCATATATAGTAACATGAAAAGAAAGCTATATATGATGCACCAGGGGTTCAGGAGAGGAGACTGGTGAGCAGAGGGGTAAATTTTAGTTGAAAGTGGGAAAGATCATTTTGTACTTCGTAGACATTTAATTCTTGACACTTGTGTTTTTGGTTTGCTTGTTTTTCACTCATTTTAGACACAGGCCTAACCTGTAGGTAAGATAGCGTACTTTTTATTCTTCACTATGGAACCCTGAGTTCCCACAAGGTGCAGACTTAAGGTAGAAACCGAGGCCCTGTCGTTTGGAGCCAAGTTTCCAACCTACTTCTAAACCCACAGTTCTTTAGGGAAAAGTGTTAGTGAAGGGAGGGGAAAAAAAAAAAAAAAAAAAGACGTGTCCTGCGAATTGAGGTTGTAGGAAGGATCCTCTAAGATCTAGGCGGTTCTGGAAGTTCTTTCGGGGGGACGCTCCGCAGACATCTGGAGCGCTTTGACTTGGAGGTCTGCACCCTGGACCCTGCGCCCCGGCACCTGGCAAAATCCCTCCCCGCGGAGCGCACGGGGTTGGCGGCCCGCGGCCGGGAGGGGGTCAGGGTGCCGTAGGGGCCGGTCCGGACGTGGCCTGCAGACTCAGCGCTGAACACACGCACTCACACAAAAGAGGCCGGAAAGTGGCGGGAGGAAGCGGCCGCGTCACGCGGGCCGGAGCCGGGAGCCTGGCGCGCCCGCCCCGCCGCGGCCCAGGTACTCGGCCCGCTGGTCCCGTCGCTCCGCCCGCGCCTCCGCCACCTCCGCGGCGCCGCCAATGAGACTCCTCCCGCTCCTAGGTAAGTGCCCGTGCCCGGCGGCCGGGGCTGCCCCGACCAGCACCTGTGGGGAGTATGGTATTTCCGAGGTGGTACGCACGGGCCAAGTGCATTTCGCCAAGACTCCTGGGAGAACTGAACTAGCCCTTCCCAGGATGTTTTTCGCCTTGGCCTTTCAACGCTGGGGTTCGATATTCAGTACCCAGGAACTAAGTCATCTCTTTGTTCCTGCTGACCAAGTGCCCGAAGTCCCAGACTTTGACCTTTCTTCGGATTGTCCCTCAAAAAATCTGGGAACTTCAAACCATTAACACTTGTGAGAGGTTTCCTGGCCTTGTTTCAAGGGGACTGCTGGCCCAGACTTTGAGTTTCTTTAAAATCACCATTTTGATGATACTGTGCAGAAAGATAATAAATCACATCTGTGAAGCCAAATTAATTCTGGTTTAGACAGTATATACAGCCCTGTGTGAAGCTGGGATTTATAATTGAATGTTTAAGAATCTCTTGTTACCAGATAAGGCCAATTTATCTCAGATGACTGTTTTCAGAATAATGACTTACATGATTCATAACTGTCCATCTCAAGCAGGCTTGTCTTGAGAAGGACTAGGACAACAATAAAAAAAAGGAACGTCCTACGCTTTTCCTTATCTTTTCCTAACAGCCCGCAAAATACCATTTCCAACTTTGTTTACAAGAACTCTGAAATAAAGGCTTGTACTCTCTCATGCTGCGTGTTGTTGGTCATGTTTGAGTGGCGTCCTGTTTCTGGAAGCTCAGTCTTTGACAAGTACATTGAATTGTTTTTTTTTTTTTCCCTTCTAATGGGAAAAAGTATAAAAGAAACTTTATTATGGAAAAGGCAGAATTTTAAAAGATCTTTAGAACACAGGAAAAAAAAAACAAACCATTAATTGCATTTGTCCTCCTGGATGGTATCATCTTAAAACAACACAGATTTGACTTTGAAAAGACCCAGATACTCAGTACACCTTGATTTCTTTCTGCAGAGAGTCATTCCCAGGGTACGGATATTGTTTTACAGTCATGCAGCTACCTTTAAGAGTATCTCACCTCTGGGTGAAATGTCCAATGATGTTAGAATACTGTTTTGTTTATAGAGCCAGGTCGTTTATTACATTTCAACTTGGTTGAGGTTTACTTGATAAACGTTGAGAATGAAGAAAAGCGTTAATTCCTGCTTGTGTCCTGTTATTTACCTAAATTCTCCTTTGGGAAGTTCTCATGAAGTATTTATCTAGATGGGAAAACAAAAAAAGAAGGGTATTAATGTATATATTGTCTAATTCAACAATGGAAGAAGGTTTTTCTTTTTGAAAATGTGTATTCTCTACTTTCCTTAGTGGGTTTTTCCACTTTGCTGAATTGTTCCTGCGCTCAAAACTGTACCAAGACGCCTTGCCACCCAAATGCAAAATGTGAAATTCGGAATGGAGCTGAAGGCTGCTATTGCAACCTTGGATATTCAGGAAATGGCATCACAATTTGTGAAGGTAAACAATGTTTATTACCTCTTTTGTTGTGTATTTTAATATGAAGTTCTGATATAACTGCTTTTTTCCTAAGCTAGAAATTAAGTTGCCTTACTTTATACTGCTTGATTTCATGCTATTGGTTAAAAAAAAAAAAAAAAAGCTTAATTAACTAAACAATAAATTTGAACTTTGCAGGTCAAAATTTATACTTGATTATGGATTTTTGATGCTTCCATGCATATCTTATTGGGTTGGTTAGAAAGTAGTTCCATAAAATGGCGTGGAAAAATCTGAATGAACTCTTGGCCAGCCCAGTAGTTTGGGTAGATTGCCCTTGAACTTAAGCTGGAAAACTAGGTTGCAGAAAGCAGAGTCAATACTTTTAGGGGGAAAAGCACAGAGAATTCTTGAAGACCAGGCTATATCCATATGTGTTGCATTTAGATACCTTGCTTAGTACTTGAGTATCTAAATTTGAGAATACCCATTAAGAGATTAGAATTTTTTCTCTTGTGTACTCTGGACATATACCCTGGAGAGAGAGAGAGAGAGAGAAAATTTTGAAATATATTCTATTCTGAAATAGTAGATCTCATTTATGAAACTTTAGGGTAGAGCCCAGAAAAAGAACTCCAGGAAAGTTCCTTTGAGGTTACAATTTAGCCCGTTGGCTTGATGAACAGAACACCATCCGATAATCAAATATAAGTGATTTCTTATCTGTGGTCTTCATCATTACCATGCCTCTTCTTTCCTCAGTCTTTACTCAATCTTTATTCTCTCTTTCATTTTTAGTAGAATCTAGTTTAACTAGGTCAATAGGGCAAAATTCTCTGTAGGAGAAAGCAAGAAAAAAAAAAGTTCCAAGTTAGATAAATTAGTTTTAAAATATAATTAAATGGCAAGTTCAAATTAGAACTTTGTGGTATTACACTCCTAAATGTATTTAAGATAACATGAACTTTTTCTAATTAAGCCAGCATATTGTACATTGTTAATATTGTGTGTGTTTGCATATAGCATAAACAAGTTGCATCTTATGATTCAATTTGATAGGCTTTAAAAAAATTAAATATGCAGTATATAGTAAGGCTAGACCTCATCATAATTAGTTTAATGTTTAAAAAATGTGGAGCAAAGCTACAGTTGCTTAATGGTGCATTAGATCAGGCATTTCTGCTTGTATATACAGCCAGGATTTGTAATTTACTATTGTACAAGCACTACAAAACTCTTTCCGTAAATAATCTTGAATTTTTATTGTGTATTTAATTGGATGGCATTATGGCAAGTTGATAGTTGAGTGACCTTCAAAATATGGCATCAGACATATTAGTGTGTTTTTCCACTAATCATTGCAAATTGTACCAGAGTACTTTATAAGCAGTGTTGCCTTTTTGTTATTTAGATACTTTTCAGCTATCATGATTATCATCATTAACGCCAGTGATTTTTCACAATTTGAACCCTCATCAGTCAGCCAGTTCATAGTCATGTTTTTAATGATTTCTTTTGAAAACACATCTTCCATTATCCAATGCAATTGTTTTTCCCCCCTGCAGTTTAGTCAATAGCCAGCTGAAGGGCAGAAAATATTTTCCATTGAAAAATAAAAGTATTTCAAGACCTTTGGCCCTGCACTTCATTTTTAAACAGAACACACTTTTTAATGGGAATTTTTTTCTTTTAAAATTCTTCTTAAATTCCCTTCTTATTTAAAGAATGGTACATATTCACTTGTGTTGATGTTCACTATTTGAGGTTTATAATATCCTCTCAAATTGTTCAATCAGTGATTTTCATCTTTTTCACCTTTTATTAATTCCCTAATTATTTATTTAATGAGTAATTAAAATTTATTAATTTTATTAATTACTTTTTTTCAGTAAATACATTTACTCTGATTTTTGGACTTAAGACATTTTTAACTTCTGAATCATCTAGGTTATATTTTCGGCATGAATAATCTTGTTGCCTTTTTCTCATCTCTAAAGAGCTTCTTATCTTTCCTTATTTTTCTCTAAGATTGTTAGTAGACCACTATGAAATCATTGGACAGAATTTTTGTTACAGAGGATGCCTACATTTTGAGCACTGAAAATTGTTGTTTTTTGGCATTATAAGTATCATCTTCATTCCCTAATAGCTCAGTTGGTAAAGAATCTATCTGCCTGCAATGCGGGAGACCCCAGTTTGATTCCTGGGGTGGGAAGATCCACTGGAGAAGGGATAGGCTACCCACTCCAGTATTCTCGGGCTTCCCTTTTGGCTCAGCTGGTAAAGAATCTGCCTGTAATGCAGGAGACCTGGGTTTGATCCCTGGGTTGGAAAGATCCCCTGGAGAAGGGAAAGGCTACCCACTCCAGTTTTCTGGCCTGGAGAATTCCATGGTTTATATAGTCCATGAGATCACAAAGAATCGGACACAACTGATTTTAACTTTCATTATCTTCATAAAATTTGTCTTCCTCAAAGACCTCCCAAATAAATATCATGATAATAACCCAATACTAAATGTATTCTGTTCCAAAAGCTAGTTTTGAATAAGTTATTTAGACTTTGGATTACACAGTCCCATAGAAACAAGTTTTAATAGTAGTGATTTTATCTCATTAATTATCTTTTTATTAAACAAGTACTTATTATGTTCATCATTATTATCATTATCACCATCATCATCAGGATAGTTAATATCTACTGTGCACTTAGTCAAATATATTAATTAGCATAACACCTTCATCTATTATTATTCCCATTTTATCTATAAGAAAATAGTCTTAAGAAGGTTAAGTGAAAATCTGAAGTGACACAACAAATAAGTAGAGAAGCCAAGATTTGAACCCAAGTCTGCCTCATCCCAGTGCCTGTATTATTACTCACTGTGTTTGACCGTAAGGCCTCTGCTTATCAGATACTGCTATGCCCTTAGGTTAAAATTATAAATAGGAAATTGACCTTGGTTTCTAGTATATCTGAGGTCAGTCACAGAATTATATTAATAATTTGACACAATGTTATAAAGGGTATTGCTGCTAAGTCACTTCAGTCGTGTCCGACTCTGTGCAACCCCAAGGACTGCAGCCTACCAGGCTCCTCCATCCATGGGATTTTCCAGGCAAGAGTACTGGAGTGGGGTGCCATTGCCTTCTCCAATAAAAAGTATTAGAAGAGGTAAATTTGAAATGGATAATCAACTGCAAGGAACTTTGCGAGTGGAGGTGACATTTACGCTCAGAGTTGAGAATAAATTTGTTTTATTAAGATCAACTTATAAAGATCTTTATTAAGATTGACTTTTTAAGGTGAGCTTCCATGGTGGCTCAGTGATAAAGAATCTGCCTGCAATGCAGAAGGCCCAAGTTCGATCCCTGGGTCGGGAAGATCTGGAGAAGGAAATGGCAACCCATTCCAGTATTCTTGCCTGAGGAATTCCATGGACAGAGGAGCCTGGTTAGCTCCAGTCCATAGGGTCACAAGGAGTAGGACACAACTGAGCGACTAACACACACATTAAGATCAACAAAGGGACAAAGAGAAGTCAGCAGAAGGAGTCAGCAATAACAAAGGCCTAGAAGTTGAACATGTGTTTTGTTTGCTTGTTTGTTTGTTTTAAGGAGCTCCAATTATTTCATGCTGACTATATATCACAATATATATTAGTTGAGGGATCAGTGGAAATTAAGTCAAGATGTCAAAGGTATGGACTTTGTTCTGTTCACCAAAAAAGAAACTTTGGTAGATATTAAGTAGCTGAATTACAATGATAAGACTGTTGATATTAGAAAGATGACTCCCTTAGGTAGAATAAGAATGGATTAGTGAGGGTCAACCCACAAAAGGCCATTTACCCAACCTGTAAAACCAATAATCATTTATATTTGTACAGTTCATTATAATTAATACTGCCTCTACCCAGTGTATCTTTAATTCTTATATAAAGCTTTTGAAATATAAACTACAGATTCTTTTTTTTACTGACAAACAGCAATATAACTGGGTATAGCTATTAATAGCTTCTGTGGAGCTCCATGCTACAGCCTTCACATATGAGAGAAGTAGGACTCTAGAAGCTTAAGTGAGTTTTCCAGGATCCCAAGGCTAATATGGTAAACCTAGGACTCAAACCCTGGAATCTCAGCCTTCTCTAGATTACCAAAAATGTCAGTGTATTACCAGTCACCTGACATAATCCGGGTAGTACAGATTTTTAAATCAAATTGTTAGAACAGTATCATTTTAACAAGAGTTTATTTATTACCACTTTATTGAAGTATTCGTGATAATTTATTTACACACTTATCTTCATGCTGACATCTAAGTACATTTTAAGATAGGGGGTGAAAAAGATTGTGTAGAAATTTTGGGGTACATTTAAACGCTATTGAAATTGTTAATATTTAACTCTAAAATGTAGGTGATTCTTTAAATATATATTACTATTACTCTTCCTTATGGTTCTCAGTACATTTTTGGTTACCTTCTAGTGTACAGTAGTTTACAAATATAGGAAGTTAAAGATCCCTTCTCTCCCAGGTAATTATGTTATAAACGGGAAGAAGGTAGGAATGGCTGAAATCATCTTCGGGTACACCTAAAACACTGTTGCTTGAGTTGGAATCAGCTGAGCTATGAGAAGCAAGAAGCAGGAGCTGGGTGGAGGATGCAGTTCAGTGCATGTTTGGGTGAGAGGATGGGGTGGGGTAAGAAAATAATCTCTACTCTCATATCAGCTCACTAAGAGGGGCAATATTTTTGGAAGTTTCATGTAGTCAGAATGGGTAGGAGGAAAACACTTGCCCCAGGCAGGAAGAGGAAGGGTCAGGAAGGATGTAATTGACTGCTTGTATGCATGCATAAAATTTTTTCACAGCTCGAGACATGCCATTATGAACCACATCACAGGCACTTTACAGCAAATAATGAAGTCTTGGTGCCTGACTCAAGGAGACACACTGCATGATTAAAATGTAGTTTTTCATTATTATCTAATAACCATATGTATACTTGTAAAATTAAACTGGAAGAACATCATCATAAACTAGACAGCAGTATCAGGCTGGTAAAGGTAGAGAGAACAGTGTGCAATAGCTATCTAAGAGCAGAATGTGGGAGAAATATTAATTAAAATAATCCTCTAACATGAATCTGCCCAGGATAAAATAGAAGTGCTGAGAACATGTAATTGCTTCCATAACAATATTTTTTTAGTAATAAAGAGAGTGCTCATCAAAATAGGCAAACCAACAGTCATCAAAACAGACACAAAGCTTGCAAAATGTATATGTTGTATACATGCACATCAGTTAACACAGTTAGTATACTCTAAACTATGTCCTACAAATAATAACTGTAGTTATAAGTATTTAATGAAGTAATAATGTCTGTAATAAAAATGTGACCAGAAGAATAACTCTTTACTCACATCTGAATGATATTTCATATTTAATAATGATACATACATATAGTCATGACTTTATGATGTGTATATGTATATACATATATATATCTTTTGTCTTTTATGAAGTATAATTATATTCTGCATGTAAATGGTTTTTAAGAACAAACATGCTGAACATCTAATGGGTGTCATTCATTTCTCACCCAAGTAAATACCATTGTAAGATGGTTCATTTATGAACATGATGCTATCAGTGCTCAAAACTCTTCTCGGACTTGTATTTATAATTTATATATATGATATAAATTGAATTTAAATTATTCAAATATATGCTTTTTTTCCCTATCCTCAATGGCAGTGAGATTTTGAGAGGGATTTTGAGGCAGTGAGATTTGTTTAATTTTCAGAAACAACTAAGAGAAACTTTTAGCCAAATCTGATGGGTAAAGTAGAAGATTAAATGCCAAAATGATGTTAAGAAAATGGTGTGTGGTTATAAATTAATATGAGGTGAAATATTTTTCATGAGTAGCATGAAAACTTTTTTGGTTTTGAAATATTTTGATATTGCATGTAATAGCAAGGTCACTGTGAATAAATACTGACATTCAAGTTGTTAATTTTCATTAAGGTGCTTATGTTCTGTTATTTGTTTAAATATAGATGTATCATATTCATGCATTCAATTCATAAACATTATCTGTTCTTCACGAATACAATTCCCAAGGACATTGTTAATATCTCTAGTTCTAAAAGTAACAAAGATAAGCCTAATACATTGATGAACTAGATTCTGTATCAACTTATTTAAAAATGTTTTCACTGATACAAATGTTTTATAAAATAAACATTACAGTGTAGGACAAAATGTCATAAAATGTGTCAGCGCATTTTTTGGGGAACAGAGCAAGCATTTTCATATATGATAAAGCATCATCATTACCTTTAAAATGACTGAGAAAAAAAGCAAAATGATTTACTCATTCCAGCAGTTAGAATAATCATTTTGTCCCTGTCATTTTTTAAACCTGTTATAGTTTTGAAAGTTTAAAAGTTGGTACCCTTAATAATTTAATATACCAACATTCTATTTCTGTTACCAAAAAAGATGGTCCATCAGTTTAGTTTTGCCATGATCAGGCAAGTTAAATAGTCTGGCTACCTAAGTGAGTATTTATTAAGTCAGTTTGGAACAAACACAAAGAAAGTTAATCTTTAAAATATAACCATATTTGCCTTCTATGGAGTTATAAACCCAGAAGGTACAGTGGATCAATACTGCCTGGATCAGTTTCCACTAGAGAGGTGATTTTTCACAGCAGATTCTGAATCTTGTCTTTTTTGTCTTAAGGCTGCAAATGGGTGTCTATTGAATATTTGATTTTCATTCTCATCTGGCATAATCAGCACTTCCAGTAGTTTATCTGCAACTTTCCTTATGCTTTTATATTTAGTACTTGTAGCTCAGCCGGTAAAGAATCTGCCTGCAATGCAGGTGACCCGTGTTCAATTCCTGGGTTGGGAAGATCCCCTGGAGATGGAAATGGCAGGCTGCATACAGTCCATGGGGTCACAAGGGTCAGCGACTAAACCACCGCCACTACCACCACGACCTTTTGTGATATCGGAGCTTAGGAGCAGAGAATTTAGTAGCAGCCAGTGCCAGCATTTTCTTTCATTTCTTCCTTTCTCTTTCTTTTTTTTCCCACCTCTTTGTCCCCCTTCTCTACCTTCCTCTCTTTCCTTTTCTCCAGTCCTTGGAAGGAGGTGCCTTATGATTTTTGTCGTTATTCAGTCACCCAGTCTTGTCCAACTCTTTGTGATCCCATGGACTGCAGCACGCCAGGCCTCCCTGTCTCTCACCGTTTCCCAAAGTTTGCACGAGGTCATGTCCATTGCTTCAGTGAGGCCTTGTCATCCTTTGACACCCTCTTCTCCTTCTACCCTCAATCTTTCCCGGCATCAGGAACTTTTCCAATGAGTCAGCTGTTCATATCAGATGACCAAAATACTGTAGTTTCAGCTTCAGCATCAGTCATTCCACTGGATATTCAGGGCTGATCTCCCTTAAGATTGACTGGTTTAATCTCCTTGCTGTACAAGGGACTCTCAGGAGTCTTCAGCACCACAGTTTGAAGGCATCAATTCTTTGGTGCTCCGCCTTGTTTATGGTCCAGTTCTCGCAACTGTACGTGACCGTTAGGAAGACCATAACCTTGACTATACAGACCTTTGTCAGCAGAGGAATATCTCTGCTTTTCAACACACTGTCTAGGTTTGTCATTGCTTTTCAGACAGGAAGCAAACGTCTTCTTATTTCATGGCTGTAGTCACCATCTACAGTGTTTTAGAGCCCAAAGAAGAGGGAATCTTACTGCTTCCACCTTTGCCCCTTCTATTTGCCATGCAGTAATGGGGCCGGGTGCCACGGTCTTCATTTTTTTAATATTCACTTTTAAGCTGGCTCTTTCATTTTCCTCCCTCACACTCATCATGAGGCTCTTTAGTTCCTCTGCTTTCTGCCATTAGAATGATATCATCTGCATATCTGAGGTTGTTGATGTTTCTCCCGCTTATCTTGATTCCAGCCTGTAATTCATCCAGTCTGGCATTTCTCATGATGTGCTCAGTATATAGATTAAATAATCAGGGTGACAGCAGGCAGCCCTGAAGTACTCATTTTTTGATCTTGAACCAGTCTTTTGTTCCATACAGAGTTCCAACTGTTGCTTCTTGACCTGCATACAGGTTTCTCAGAAGAAAGGTAAGGTGGTCTGGTATTCCCATCTCTTTAAGAGCTTTCCACAGTTTGTTATGATCCACACAATCAAAGGCTTTGGCATAGCAGATGAAACAGGGGTAGATGTTGTTCTGGAATTCCCTGGCTCTCTATGATCCAGTAAATGTTGGCAGTTTGATCTCTGGTATGGCTTTTAAGTAATACTTAAAGAATATTTGAAGATTTAGAAATCTATGTCTAATAACATTACATCCACATTTTCTTTCATATGTGAAATATTACTAAAAATTTTTGAGGAAGTAAATTTTTTATAAAACAAATGTATTTTTATACCCTCCAGACGAATTTCTTAGGAAATGAATAATAATGCAAAATTGAAAATGTTTGAACTCTAATCTGCCTCTAGATAGCTGTGTTTTTAAAGTGAGGTGCCTATTTCCTTGTGATTTCTTGTACTGAATGGAAAATGTAACCTATTAAAAAATGATAGTCTAAATTAACCCAAGGCTTACATTCCAGGATGCATGCTTTCTGTGAACTTCATCCAAATAAATAAAACACCTTTGCCAATTTCAGAAATTCTTTTCCTTGTAACTAGAAGTATGACCTCTTTCATCTATTGTCAAGGGAGGTTACACAATAGAGAAAACAAACTCAAGCACAATAATTAGGTAGAATGTCCTCAAAACATCCACTACATAAAATTACAAACTCTTTTACCCTATAAAAAGAGAAAAATAAAGGAATAAACCATTATAAAAACTTTAAGCTAATATTTTATTATTAAAAAGAGAAGGAAAAAATGACTTGTGTCATCTGAGTTTTGCTGATCAACTCCACAGTTTTAAATCTGAAAAGTTCTCTAATGTAATTTGACAGTGTCATTTTTCAGGAATCATTTTTCTGAGTCATCCTGTTTCATGTTTATCTCATAGGACAATTATGAGAATGAATGAGATACAAACTAAGAAGTAATCTGAGACCTTAAGAAAGAGTTTAACATGGATATATGATTTTGGATTTTCCCAACCAATTTATAATGAAATATGAAAATGTTTCTTCATGTAGAAGTCTCATTTGTCTTTAATTACTTTTTAATCAGTATTAGCTAGATGGATTCATTGCATATTTAGAATCAGAAAAGTAATATCAGATAACTAATGGCACAGAGAATTAAGCAGAAATAGTAAAAATCAACAGAGAACTTCTGAGTTCTAATATCAATAATCAAAAAGGCTTATTCAAATTTCTATGTTAAATCAACCCTAGATAAGACTTACTATCTGAGTTAACATCGAAGTATTGACTTTTTTTTCCAAGTGAAGACTATCGATTTCTTTTTTATTGTTGCAGATTAAAATGTTGATTCTTCATACCTATTATATACACACACACACACACACACACATATATATATATATCAGTTCAATCGCTTAATCATGTCCGACTCTTTGCGAGTGAACCCATGACTCTTTGCCTCATGAACCGCAGCACACCATGCCTCCCTGTCTACCACCAACTCCCAGAGTTTACCCAAACTCATGTCCATTGAGTCAGTGATGCCATCCAACCATCTCATCTTCCGTTGTCCCCGTCTCCTCCTGCCTTCAATCGTTCCCAACATCAGGGTCTTTTCAAATGAGTCAGCTCTTCGCATCAGGTGGCCAAAGTATTGGAGTTTCAGCTTCAGCATCAGTCCTTCCAATGAACACCCAGGACTGATCTCCTTTAGAATGGACTGGTTGGATCTCCTTGCAGTCCAAGGGACTCTCAAGAGTCTTCCCCAACACCACAGTTCAAAAGCATCAATTCTTCTGCACTCAGCTTTCTTTTTTTTTTTGCACTGAAGTAAGTATTTTTTTTTTTTCAGCTTTCTTTATAGTCCCAGTCTCACATCCATACATGACCACTGGAAAAACCATAGCCTTGACTAGACGGACCTTTGGTGACAATGTCTCTGCTTTATAATATGCTATCTAGGTTGATCATAACTTTCCTTCCAAGGAATAAGCGTCTTTTAATTTCATGGCTGCAATCACCATCTGCAGTGATTTTGGAGCCCAAAAAAATAAAGTCTGCCACTGTTTCCACTGTTTCTCCATCTATTTGCCATGAAGTGATGGGACCGGATGCCTTGATCTTAGTTTTCTGAATGTTGAGCTTTAAGCCAACTTTTTCACTCTCCTCTTTCACTTTTGTCAAGAGGCTCTTTAGTTCTTCTTCACTTTCTGCTCTAAGGGTAGTGTCTTCTACATATCTGAGGTTATTTATATTTCTCCCAGCAATTTTGATTCCAGCTTGTGCTTCATCCAGCCCATCGTTTCTCATGATGTACTCTGCATATAAGTTAAATAAGCAGGGTAGTTACCTGTGAAATAATTCCTTCTTAGTGTAGTTGTAGCCGAGTGGTTAAGGAGATGGACCAAAAATCCATTGGGGTCTCCCCGCGCAGGTTTGAATCCTGCCGACTATGTGGTAGTTACCTGTGAAACAGGTATATATATACCTGTGTGTATATATATATACACACACACATATATACACTGACTTACTGACTTCCTAGGTGGCTCAGCCATAATGTGTCCACCTTCCAATTGAGGAGACACAGGAGACTGAGTTTAGTCCCTGGGTTGAGAAGATCCTCTGGAGGAGTAAATGGCAACCCACTCCAGTATCTTGCCTGGAGAATCCCATGGACAGAGGAGCCTGGCAGGCTACATTTCATAGGGTCACAAAGAGTCAGATACTCAGTGAGCAACTGAGCATGCACACACACACACACACACTCTTATAGTATGTGCTACTGGTGATAAAGCATCAACAGCAATAAAATTAGGTACCATTTTTCTAGAATTAGTTTTCTTTTTTTGCATGCTGAGTGAACAGGGCAGTTCTACCATTTATACTTTCTGTTCAGTTGTATCTTTAGGAAATTCTAGGAAACTTAAGGTGGCTCAGACAATGAAGAATCCACATGCAATGCAGAAGACCTGGGTTTGATCCCTGGGTTGAGAAGAGGTCTTTGAGAAGGGCATGGCAACCCACTCCAGTGTTCTTGCCCCCATGGACAGAGGAGCCTGATGGGCCATAGTCCATGGGGTCACAAAGAGTCAGACACAACTGAGTGACTGCGCACAGCAGAGGAAATTTAAAGGGCAGTGCTAGTGGTAAAGCAACTGTCGGCCAATGCATGAGACATAAGACATAGGAGTTTGATCCCTGAGTTGGGAAGATCCCCTGGAGGGCGAAACAGCAACCCACTCAAGTATTCTTGCCTTGAGAATCCCCTGGACAGAGGAGCCTGGCAGACTACTGTCCATAGGGTCACAAAGAGTTGGACTTGATGAGAGCGACTTAGCGCACATACACACAGGAAATTTAAATTAAATGAAAATTGTACTCTAGATGTGGGATTTTCATATATTTTAAACCTCTTTTGCTTTTCAAGAAAATATTAGTATAAAGAACAAAGAAATTTGGAGTTAGCACCTTTAACATCACAAAGTGACTCACTGAGTCTCAATTTTTTTGTTTTATTATAGTTCCCTATTTAAAATATTTCAGTATTTTAAAATTGCTGATTTCATTTTGCAAAATTGATAATATTTCTTTTGTTCTTGGAATTTCAATTTTCTACAGTCCCAGTTTTAATAGGGCACCAACATACTTTATAGCCAAATCCCAGTCATTTGGAAGCAAATTAACCAGATTATCATTTTCCCATTATTTCTCCTCTTCCTTATTTGGTCTCTTTAATGCTTGAATAAGTAACTTCAGATTTACAGCTTATTCACAAAAAGAGTAATAATACTGATGATAATTTGAGTGCTTTCTCTGAGCTACCTTCTATTCTAAGCACTTTACATGAATTTATAAATTTAATCTTCGTAACAACTCTGAAATAAAAGCTCATATTATCCTCAATTTATAGATTAAGTAATTTTCCCCAAGGAAACACATTCAAACAGTCGCCTCGTATGATCCTCAAACTACTATGTGAGGTAAATCTGCAAATAATGAAATTGAATCTCATTAATAAAAAATGAATTATTGTAGTTCTTCCCCTCCCACCTTGATTCTGCTTTATTTTTTTCCAGTACATTATCAAAACAACGGATAAAACACATTTATGACACTTTAGGAATCAGTGCAGGGAAGTTAAAACTATTTACAAGCTTTAATATTTTGATGAAATTCTTAGACCAGGGACAGTTATTTCACTCCTGTTTATCTATGTCTTTAAAGCCCAGTGAATTGACAATAAAATCAGTGAAATCAGAGAGAATTCATGAGAAGTCTACAAATTAAGAGCCAACTTCTCAAAGCAGAATCTTGTGCTACAAGTGGGATAGTTAAGTGTACACAGAGCAGGCTTCAGTGAAGATGGTGTCTTTTTTCTGTGGTGGTCATATTCTTTCTCTTGCCCAGAAAGGGAGGAGAAACTTAAGTGATTGGTTGACATTATTTTCCTAAGGCTATGCAGATTGGTCTATTTCCCACTGGTGTTTTCTCCCAAATGAAGCCAAGAAAATACTCTCAAAGAAAACTTTGTCATCTGCCTGCCATCACTGAAGTTGAAAATTAATACCATCTTTCTGCCCATTCTCCACCTATGCTAATTAGAATAATGCTGGAAACTTCCTATGGCACACCCACATATACAGGAAACTCAGAACTCTTGTGCTAAAGAATTTGTAATTGTCTGGCAGACAAAATGTAGGCCAAAATACCTGTGATAATCAACATTGTTCTTTAGTTATAAACATGACGGTCATTTAAGGATAACCAATTACTGGAGAAAAGCCAAAAATACAAACACAAAGATGAATAAACAGAACAACTGGCCTAAGAAAGATACTTTCTAAGGAGAGAAATGAGGTTGAAGGAAAAACTCCAGTTGATACCCTCAAAGAGATTCTCAGAAAGTTTGCATCCAAACAAACAAAACAAATAAAATATGCTCCTGGGTATGAAAAAGCTATCATACCACAAAACATACTTTCTTCTTTAGTGTATTCTGTAACCTTTGTGCTGCTCAATTCCTTGTGCTTTCTTTTTCCTTTTATTCATCTCCTTTTGTAGCAATCCCTCAAGACAGTAAGCTGGTAAAATTGTCAGTAATGCAAGCAATTCTTAAAAACAGAAGATTGAGACTAAAGTCTCTATTCTTGGGTTTTCTCTCATGTAGAAATGATCACACATAGAACAGGGAAGCTACAAATTTCAAATTTGCTTACACATCAGTGGAGGATACCTGTGGACTGCGTAAGTCAAAATATTCTTAAATTCATCAGCTCAATACAGTCTGCCTTTTTATAATAACCCACTTTCATCCCCTTGCTACATCTCTCCCAGATCCCTTCCCTACTTTATCTTAAAGGTGAAACAGGGTAGTCAGTGTGTTTTCTGGCCCTAATTCCATGACCTACTGGTGAATTTTCACATGGTGATATCACTAGTTTTGGGATAGAGCCCATACCTGGTACCTAAGAACAGTGCTGCGGCTGCTGCTGAGTCGCTTCAGTCGTGTCCGACTCTGTGCGGCCCCAGAGACGGCAGCCCACCAGGCTCCTCCGTCCCTGGGATTCTCCAGGCAAGAGTACTGGAGTGGGTTGCTGTTTCCTTCTCCAAGCATTGTTGTTGAAAAGCCTCTGCTCCATTTAATTGAACTCAAGATTTATTTTTGATTCACTTGTAACTTCTGTCGTTGTAATACCGCAATTATCTGCAGTTTCCAACCTATATTGTTTGTTTCCCCTGAGTGATTTCATGAATTCACTGGCTAATATAGTTGATAGTTACTACCAAACAAATCTATGTATCTGCTCCAGTGAAATATATTTATCTTCTGATCTATATTATTCCCAGATTAAGGCAATAATATACAATAGAGCAGAAAAATAATACTCAGAGACCACAAAACTAAAAGGCAAAGATGGAAACTGTGAGAGCAAAACTGAGAAACCAAACACAGAGAACCTAATACCCGTCCAATCAAAGTCTTATTGAAGAGGGGTCAGGCAAGATTTAACAAAAGAAATAACAAAAGATACGACAATTTCCCAAAGCTTAAGAAACACAGGAGTCTTCATTTCAAAGAATCCTCCAATATTCACCTGTCTTTTGAGTAATATGTTTGTGCCTTACATTTCAGGTTTTGTTTAAGGAATACCTCTATTGATACCTTGCTATAAGAGTAGTATAGTTTACTTTGTGACCTGTCAGTTTTATTTATACATTCAAGATGTTTATTACCTTTGTGCACCTAAATAATAGAATATGTAGGCTCCTTCATTCATGTAGCATAGTTGAAAACCTACTCAAATTATAGTGACAAAAGGTGCTTTTCAAAAAGACATTTGAGTGACTCTTACCATCGGGAGAGTGAGTAGAGGCCAAGCGGCCAAGATCCATCCATGACCACTACAAGAACACTTTCTATCAGTCCTTTAGACCTCCATTTCTATATTCATCTACTTTCATTTAACTTCTACTTCATTTAAGCCCTTTTCTGATACTAACTATAGCTTAAGAGAGGAAGGGTATGTTTTATAAATCCTGTAATATTACTCTGTCCTCTTAAAATAATTACTACTCCAAAGTTTCCTCTTCCAGGTTTCCATTATTCAGTTCAGTTCAGTCACTCAGTCGTGTCCGACTCTTTGTGACCCCATGGACTGCAGCACACCAGGCCTCCCTGTCCATCACCAACTCCTGGAGTTTACTCAAACTCATGTCCATTGAGTCGGTGATGCCATCCAACCATCTCATCCTCTGCCGTCCCCTTCTCCTGCCACCTTCAATCTTTCCCAGCATGAGGCTCTTTTCAAATGAGTCAGTTCTTCGCATCAGGTGGCCAGAGTATTCCAGTATTAGATCCCTTTTTATATCCTTATTATTAACTAAGACCCAGCCCCATAACTTGACCCCTCCTAGTATGTCATGCCCTAGTAACTAGATTCTTTGATAATGTATTCTCATATAACTGTGCCATGGTATCCAAGGTTTCTCTTGTTATTTACATGGACTAGTCTATAGAATCTGCCTGCAATGTGGGAGACCTGGGTTTTATCCCTGGGTTGGCAAGATCCTCTGGAGAAGGGGAATGGCCACCCATTCCAGTATTCTTGTCTGGAGAATTCCATGGACAGAGGAGCCTTGCAGGCCCCAGGCCTGCCCGTGGAGTCGCAAAGAGTTGGACACAACTAAGCAACTTTCACTTCACACGCACACACTAGTCCTGTTCAACTGAGACTCTTATGATAATGGTTGTTAATGTCTCTCTCAGCTTTAAAATTCTGATTCTGTTATTGTGAGACTTTTATTTGAACTTTAGTCAATTTAAATTTCGTCTTTTTTAGTAACTAATGGATTTTCAACTCAGTTTGGAACAAGAAAGCAAAACATACGGATTTTTGTCTTTTGTCTCTAAACCCCGTGCTCTTTCCACTGACCACACTGCTTTTTACCCTGATCTCTGGAGCTGGCATGACCAGTGCAGGTGAGGCTTTCATCTACTGCAGGTGCTCACTTCTCTCTACTCATGGCCATAACACCATGATGATATTTTTTTTTTTCCCTACTGAACCAAGGTGTGACCTCAGAGTTTGTCAGACATATATTACAAATCTGTAGATGTCAGCACATAAATAAAACTTATTTTCCATTATTTCCAGCATGAAAACCTGTTTTGTCAGTGACTTTCTCCTGTGGAAAAAAGTTTCTGGGCCAATCTTCAGTGAACCCTCTGTATTGCAGTGCTAAAAAGTAAGGTGTTAAATATTATATAATATGATCAGCAAGAGAAGTGTTGTATCAGAGTCACTAGAATCATCCAGAAGAAACAAGAAGGCTGTAAACCTTGATTTTTATATTTGCTCCCTTCTGGGAAAGGTTTAGTCACTGTTGTATGTGGTTGAGAGTACCCCTTTTGAATAAAATAGTACACATATTCATTTTGTGGAGAGGAGGGTTATGATTCATGTGATTTTATAAGTACGATTTAACGAACAATCTGGAACAAAATGCTGCAAAATGGAACTTGTCCTTGTGTTGCAACTTCAAAGGAACACTGATGATCATTTATTTGTAAGTGTAATGAGCCAGGGAGTTTGAGAGTGGACTTGATCAGAAGGAAGTTTTCTCAGCTGGAATCCTGTATCTAAATTTCTCCATTCTGAGGATTTCATGTATTTCCAGGCATCAAAATACTTTGTGTCAGACGATAAATGGAACAGAATAATCAATTGTGTGTGTGCTCAGGAGAGAAATAAGGCCCTTTAAATGTTGGGAATATTATAAGCTTTGATTTAATGTTTAAGACTCAATACATACGTCAGTTTGCAAGGCCTTTCTTATTCCTGTACGTTCAGAATGATTGTTTGCTTTTTCATCTTTGCATAATTCCTTTTTATTTTTGCATTAATTCATTAATATTGGAATAGGTGTTGATGGAGTCTGCCTGCTTTTAAATGGTGCTTGGGAAATCCCAACAGTGACTGTTGCTTGAAGACAGTGACTAATTCTTGTTCTTGACTGCATCCTTGGAAACTATCAAAATTCCCTGGATACAGTCTGGAAAATACATGGATTGTTTTTTGAGTGGTTATTCTGATTGGTTGGTGCCCCATTCTTACTATTCCCTGTCTGTGCTGAATTTACTAAGATGTGTGTGATATTCCTGCTTGCATGGATCAGCACTCAGGTTTGCTTGAATTCTCTACATTGTAACAAGACCCATATAGCAAGATTACCTTATGTATAATCCCATCCCAAGTATTTTGCTATAAATAAAGACTGTCCATTATAGCCAGATGGAAATGTGTATGAATGATCAGTTCGCTTAATAAACTTTACATTGGTTTTCTCCAAATTGCCTTTCCCTGTTTCATTGTGAGTGATCAACTATGCAAGACTGAATTTCCATTAACTTATCTATTGCTCTTTTGAACATTTTCATGAATGAAGAAGCAGTATGTCCTAAGGCAGGGTAGTTTCCCATATTGGCACTGATGCCTTGTGATGACCTCCTGTTTTTGAAGCACTCTGGCCCTAATCTTCAGAGTTCCAGTTGTCACATTAACTGTGGTATTTTTTCCTGCATCTTATGTGTAAAATATGCTGTTTTCATAGAAATCCTAGGAATTGTGAAATTATTGGCACTTAGAAAAACTGTATTTTCACTTCTAATCATAATAATTGTCCTTTAATATCAGAAAATAATTTTTGTGTTATTGAAAATATCTGTCTCACATTTATCACTTTTTACAATGAACCAATCTTTTTAAGTACAGTGTTACACATGGCTGTCTTTATCCTTCACTTACTTACTTAGGGTGAACTTTTGTCTTTTTTGCATTAATATGTACAAAGTAAGACTGCTATTAAAACAAATTTTACTTTTATTTTTTATCAAGCTCTAAATTTGATTAAAATGAAATAGATTATAACATGAATAAAGTGGGAAGAAATAAAATACTCTCTGTAAATTACTTTATTAAAATTTTAATACTTGTAATATATAAAGATTAGGAAGATTCATATATATATAGATTATAAATATATAAAGATTATAATATACAAAGATTAAAGATTAAAATATATAAAGATTATGAAAAATGTTGTGTTTAATTTTTGTAGATGTGTTTTAACCCTTCCTCAGAGTTATTCACCTCCTTGCTTTAGAAAACATTCTTTTCATTTTGTCTAGCAGTGCTGAAATCAACAAAAAGCGTATATGTTTAGGAGTGTGTGGAAAAATTACTTTGAAAAGCTCTAATGTATTATCTCAGATAATTTTTTCTTCCTGTCTTCTTGAGATATGATTTTATATATCATATTTTATCAACCACCAAATTGGTCTCAAGAATCTGAATTTACAATAAATGAATTTTTATAATTTGTTGGTGGCTGTATGAGATAATACCACTAGGTAGTGTACATTATACAGCATTTGTATGAAAGTATCATGCATCTGTTAAAAAACAGAACAAATAATATTTGTCTACCATGAAAATTGTGATTTTATGAATATTAAGACATTAAGGCAATATTATTGATATATTTCAGCTCCTTTAACTGTTTTGGTCCATTGCCATTGAGAGAAAAGGTAAAAGGACTTACATCACTATCGTCTCATGTGGAGTTGTGAATAGGGTGAGAATCAGTTATTAGAAAAAACATTTTGTTTAAAGAAATTAGAATATAGAGAAAGAACTCCAGCACCTGAATATAATACATGATGGTATTTTATATTCAAGTCAATGAATTTTCATTAAAAATGTGATTATCTTGAGTGTCATTGGCCTGAAAAGTTCAATTCCTGCTAAGTCCTTTTACATGGAATTTACTGCATGGTAATGCTATTTTCCATATTAACATGATTTTTCCCGCAATTTTATGTTCAGATAATTTATATTACCAAGAAATCCAGATTAGTATACAGTTTCAGAGATTTCTCTTTATAACTGTTTAAAGTTCCCAAACAAATTGCTAGAAGATAGAATCCCAGATGTGTTCAAACCTTGTACTTAGTTTAAGAAGGAAATTAACACTTTGGTCCTTTATTTGCCATGGAAAAAGATAATGACATTCTCTAGGAAGATTAGAATCTAACCAAACATTGTAGGCTATATATAGCATACAAAGCCTTGTGCCATTTGTGAAAACGTTATCAGGAGGAAAACCCAATGACTGGTTTTTTGAACTGTATTTTTTAGGGACACAGATTTAATTTACAGATTATGGTTTGAAAATAAAATTTACTGTATGAGTGTTTTTAGCTGATAAGAAATTGATTTTGTGACCTTGCTACACATTAATTGAAACATCTGCCAATGTATCTTGATGTGGTTTAAGGAACTGTAGACACTTGGAATTGTATCATTTCTTCATGTTAAACTTACTAGTTAATCACTTTATTACCATTATAAAGAAAGAAACTAATTTTCTGTGAGGTTTGAATAATCTCCCTCTCTGGCATAACAAGTGGGATTTATGTAATTGACATTATATTTAGTTGTTTCATGATATTGAAGGTGGAGTTCTTTAGTAGTAGTATTCTTACTGAGCAGTAGGTATTTTGTATTCTCTATTATCTTAAAGGTTATATTTATAAAATAAAAAATATTAAAGTGTGCACACATTAGCCCACTTAGACATAAAGATTATTTAAATTATTCAGTAAATTTTAAAATGTAGTTTTTAAGAAGTTACAGTAGAATTAAGGTAGTTATCAGTGTTCTGCATGTCTTAAATCTTAGCTTATTTAGCAGATATTAGGATGTGTTTATAGAGGAAAACCTGAATTACAGAGGAGAGTTAAAACAAATTGTGAAATTTGTAGTCTTCCCTAAGAACACCAAAATGTTTTGAGATTATTTGGGTTGACTAATCAAATCAGTTATATATGCAATAATTATCCAGAAAAGTAAGCATCTCACTTTATTTCTCTTTTGTGGATAAAACCTCAAAACTAAAATTTAGGTCATGGTTGTTTAGTGACATCATGCTGAGATGGCCCTCTGCTAATGAAAAACACGTTCTGAGTATTAAAGAATTTATTATTAAAAATGTCATTGGAGTTATAGTTAACATTTAGAACTCAAGAAAGGAATCTGCTGTTTATTTGTGTATTTTTGATAATTAAAGTTGACACGTGCAGAAGACTAAATCAATTTGAACAAGGTTGAATAGAAGTTGAGATAGTTCTAACACTTACTTGGTAGCTTTGTGTTTCTAGAAAATTGTTGATATTTTGAAATGAGACAATTCTATATCCTTTGTGTAGGAAAGGTTCTTATGCTAGTTTTCCTGGTGCCATATGGAGGATATGGTCTAAAGATCATTTCTGGACCTTTATAAACACAGAAACCTATTGAGAATACTAAAAAAGTGCAGCAAATCTCTGTTGTATATACAATGCAGGAAAGCAAGCAGATGCTTGATTATAGTGTTATGTTTGTTCAACAAATATAATACTCACTGCAGCAGTTTCATAATGGAATACCATGTGGAGAAGAGTGTTTTTAAATATGTTTTTGACTTTGATTTCAGTTTATTAGTAAATAAATATATCAGAAAATTTTCAATAGAGGCATTAATTGTTTTATAGTAAATAATCTCTTTATACTTATCCTTTTAAACAATCTGATGGCCAATTTAAGAATAAAGAAGTGTGAAGTTAATCTGACTTTAAGCAAGGTTTTAGATTATAACTTATAATACATTTTCCTTACTCTGTTGAGAAAACTTAAGTTTTATCAATTATTGGAGATACAATTTTTAAAAAAGTATCCATCAATTTATAAATTGTGGCTGAAGGACTTTCTACTAAATGATACCTTAATATTTAGAGATCAGTTTCTTTATAATTGAAAAGAAACTGCCATTATGACAGTATTAAAACTGAATGACCCACGTAGAAATATGAAACGCTTAGAGAATAGAATTTAAATTAAAATTTGACATATGATTAGTATTCAAATCTAGAATACTGAGTACAAATAATAATATAGAAGGGAAAAATGAGTATTGTTTATTTAAAAGTAGATTTCAGCACAGAAAGTATTTTAATGGAGACCCACTTTGAAAATCTGTACCTCAGTATTTTAGATTCAGATGGTATTAACAGTTTCGACCAAAACTGATCAAAGGTGAATTACAGCTTATTTGGAGAAGCAGGGCTATAGAAGAAGCAGACATTGAGGAAGCCTCACCTGGGATCAAATCCTGGTTCTGTCATTTACTAGCTGTCATATTTGGACCAGTTTCTATGTCTTTAGTTTATAAATATTCTTATCAACCTCAAAATATCTTATGCAGATATGAGAAGATAATAAAAGTATAGCACTTAATTATGATACTGGCCATATAGAAAGGCCTTGGTAACTATTACTATTCAGTTGAGTTCAGTTCAGTTTCTCAGTCATGTCTGACTCTTTGCGACCCCATGAATCGCAGCACGCCAGGCCTCCCTGTCCTATACCAACTCCTGGAGTTTACTCAAACCCATGTCCATCGAGTCGGTGATGCCATCCAACCATCTCATCCTCTGTCATCCCCTTCTTCTCCTGCCCCCAATCCGTCCCAGCATCAGGGTCTTTTCCAATGAGTCAGCTCTTCACATGAAGTGGCCAAAGTACTGGAGTTTCAGCTTCAGCATCAGTCCTTCCAATGAACACCCAGGACTGATCTCCTTTAGGATGGGCTGGTTGGATCTTCTTGAAGTCCAAGGGACTCTCAAGAGTTTTCTTCAACACCACAGTTCAAAAGCATCAATTCTTCTGCACTCAGTTTTCTTTATAGTCCAACTCTGATATCCATACATGACCACTGGAAAAACAATAGCCTTGACTAGACAGACCTTTGTTGGCAAAGTAATGTCTCTGCTTTATAATATGCTATCTAGGTTGGTCATAACTTTCCTTCCAAGGAGTAAGCGTCTTTTAATTTCATGGCTGCAGTCACCACCTGCAGTGATTTTGGAGCCCCAAAAATTAAAGTCTGACACTGTTTCCACTGTCTCCCCATCTATTTCCCATGAGGTGATGGGACCAGATGCCATGATCTTAGTTTTCTGAATGTTGAGCTTTAAGCCTACTTTTTCACTCTCCTCTTTCACTTTCATCAGGAGGCTTTTTAGTTCCTCTTCACTTTCTGCCATAAGGGTGGTGTCATCTGCATATCTGAGGTTATTGATATTTCCCCTGGCAATCTTGATTCCAGCTTGTGTTTTTCTACTATTACTATTGAACTATTACTAATGTAAATCTGTCAGTCACTTTCTGCCAATTTTTTTTTGGTAGGTTCATTCTTTGTCTACTTTTCCAACCATCCAGAAAATCAGATTAAGATCATCTAGGCAGCTAGGTTATAACAATGAAGTGCTCTTCTGCTTTTACCAAATTCCATGAATAGCAACACATATGAGCACTTAGTCATATACCTAGAATAAAAGTATATTACACCTCACTTGTTAATAGTTTATCAATCCTTAACTGACATTTTAGGCTTCCTGTCTGAAGGAAAAAAAGAATTGATCACTCACTTACTACTAATCTTTTTTTGAAGACTGATTTTTGTTTAATTACCTTTGTACCAATCACCTGGTTAGTTTGGTGGAAACTGAATTTAAAGAAGCATGTTTAAAAAGAATATTTAGGAACTAACTGCTTCCAGATTTTATACACACACACATATATATATGCCAGTGAGTTATTTTTTTTTAAATCTTTAGCATTAAAGATGTGGTACCTAGTGGAGGATGTAGAGTACAGTAGGAAACATTTAAAAAAATGTAAATTCTCAGAAAACAGTTTATTCCACTTACTGTGAATATTTATCATAATTGATTAACAAATATATTAATATTGCTTGAAAACAGAGGATTTACAAGAAACCTTGGAGAAAATCTACATATTGTGAAACTCTAATTTCTTTGGCATAGCAAATCTCCTATTGAAATTAGCTATTTAAAAGTATACAAAGATTGTAAATCAACTATATCTCAATAAAAATTAAAAAACAAAACAAAATGAAGATTGATAGATGCACAAAAAAACAGATATATATTTCTCTATGTGAGGTTTTTTAAATTATTATTATGCAATTTTTTAAAAAAGACTTGCAAGATTATTTGGCATAAACTTAGAGCAGAGAAATATATATATATATATATATATACACACACATATATATGTGTTTGTGTGTATATAAATAATAAGATCATTATATATAATACGAAGATCACCATACAAATGCTTCTATGTGTTTGTGTGCTCAGTCATGTCCGACTCTTTGCAGCCCTGTGGATTGTAGCCACCTGGCTCCTCTGTCCATCAAATTTTTCAGACAAGAATGCTGGAGTGGGTTGCCATTTTCTTCTCCAGGGGATCTTCCCCACTCAGGGATTGAACCCGCATCTCTTTTGTCTCTAAGCAGGTGGATTCTTTACCACTGTAGCTCCTGGGAAACCCATATATGCTTATATATGATAATGCAATTCATTTGCCATTGAATGAGACCATTCTGAGAAAAATATAAATACAATAATTTTGCAGAGTGAAAAGATGAGTATTTGGTATAACTTTGTTTCAAGGATGAGAATTTCAATATAATCTCTAGATAGAGTTAAACTGTAAGAGAAATCACAGGTCCACAGAATAACCTCCTGGAAAGCACCTATCAGGATTTTCAGTACCTTGAAGAACAACATATGTTCATTGACAAGAACTGGTTGAGAGTAAAGATTGGAATTACTGTCATGATTCTGCTCTTCTGTGGCTGTTCAAGAATTCATCAATGTAATAGTACATTCTGAATAAGGATAGATTTGAGTGGAAATATGTCAAGACATCTTTATTCAGTTCAGCAACATTTCTGAGTTATGGTTTAACTTATGTCACCCCAAGATGATCAAATATTTATTCACTGCATTTGAACCATCTGTACTTCTTGGAAACCTTTCTGGTAAATGAAAAGAAAGATAAATATAAATTCGTTTGATTAAGAATAAAAAATCATTGTTTTGAAACTAAATCTCAACTAAACATTTTTTATTTATTTATTTATTTTTATTTTATTTTTTTTTTTAATTTTTTTATTAGTTGGAGGCTAATTACTTCACAACATTTCAGTGGGTTTTGTCATACATTGATATGAATCAGCCATAGATTTACACTTATTCCCCATCCCGATCCCCCCTCCCACCTCCCTCTCCACCCGATTCCTCTGGGTCTTCCAAGTGCACCAGGCCGGAGCACTTGTCTCATGCATCCCACCTGGGCTGGTGATCTGTTTCACCATAGATAGTATACATGCTGTTCTTTTGAAACATCCCACCCTCACCTTCTCCCACAGAGTTCAAAAGTCTGTTCTGTATTTCTGTGTCTCTTTTTCTGTTTTGCATATAGGGTTATCGTTACCATCTTTCTAAATTCCATATATATGTGTTAGTATGCTGTAATGTTCTTTATCTTTCTGGCTTACTTCACTCTGTATAAGGGGCTCCAGTTTCATCCATCTCATTAGGACTGGTTCAAATGAATTCTTTTTAATGGCTGAGTAATATTCCATGGTGTATATGTACCACAGCTTCCTTATCCATTCATCTGCTGATGGGCATCTAGGTTGCTTCCATGTCCTGGCTATTATAAACAGTGCTGCGATGAACATTGGGGTGCACGTGTCTCTTTCAGATCTGGTTTCCTCAGTGTGTATGCCCAGAAGTGGGATTGCTGGGTCATATGGCAGTTCTATTTCCAGTTTTTTAAGAAATCTCCACACTGTTCTCCATAGCGGCTGTACTAGTTTGCATTCCCACCAACAGTGTAAGAGGGTTCCCTTTTCTCCACACCCTCTCCAGCATTTATTGCTTGTAGACTTTTGGATAGCAGCCATCCTGACTGGCGTGTAATGGTACCTCATTGTGGTTTTGATTTGCATTTCTCTGATAATGAGTGATGTTGAGCATCTTTTCATGTGTTTGTTAGCCATCTGTATGTCTTCTTTGGAGAAATGTCTGTTTAGTTCTTTGGCCCATTTTTTGATTGGGTCATTTATTTTTCTGGAATTGAGCTGCAGGAGTTGCTTGTATATTTTTGAGATTAATCCTTTGTCTGTTTCTTCATTTGCTATTATTTTCTCCCAATCTGAGGGCTGTCTTTTCACCTTACTTATAGTTTCCTTTGTTGTGCAAAAGCTTTTAAGTTTCATTAGGTCCCATTTGTTTAGTTTTGCTTTTATTTCCAATATTCTGGGAGGTGGGTCATAGAGGATCTTGCTGTGATTTATGTCGGAGAGTGTTTTGCCTATGTTCTCCTCTAGGAGTTTTATAGTTTCTGGTCTTACATTTAGATCTTTAATCCATTTTGAGTTTATTTTTGTGTATGGTGTTAGAAAGTGTTCTAGTTTCATTCTTTTACAAGTGGTTGACCAGTTTTCCAGCACCACTTGTTAAAGAGGTTGTCTTTTTTCCATTGTATATTCTTGCCTCCTTTGTCAAAGATAAGGTGTCCATAGGTTCGTGGATTTATCTCTGGGCTTTCTATTTTATTCCATTGATCTATATTTCTGTCTTTGTGCCAGTACCATACTGTCTTGATGACTGTGGCTTTGTAGTAGAGTCTGAAGTCAGGCAGGTTGATTCCTCCAGTTCCATTCTTCTTTCTCAAGATTATTTTGGCTATTCGAGGTTTTTTGATTCCATACAAATTGTGAAATTCTTTGGTCTAGTTCTGTGAAAAATACCGTTGGTAGCTTGATAGGGATTGCATTGAATCTATAGATTGCTTTGGGTAGAATAGCCATTTTGACAATATTGATTCTTCCAATCCATGTACACGGTATGTTTCTCCATCTGTTTGTGTCCTCTTTGATTTCTTTCATCAGTGTTTTATAGTTTTCTATGTATAGGTCTTTTGTTTCTTTAGGTAGATATACTCCTAAGTATTTTATTCTTTTTGTTGCAATGGTGAATGGTATTGTTTCCTTAATTTCTCTTTCTGTTTTTTCATTGTTAGTATATAGGAATGCAAGGGTTTTGTGTGTTAATTTTATATCCTGCAACTTTACTATATTCATTGATTAGTTCTAGTAATTTTCTGGTAGAGTCTTTAGGGTTTTCTATGTAGAGGATCATGTCATCTGCAAACAGTGAGAGTTTCACTTCTTCTTTTCCTATCTGGATTCCTTTTACTTCTTTTTCTGCTCTGATTGCTGTGGCCAAAACTTCCAACACTATGTTGAATAGTAGTGGTGAGAGTGGGCACCCTTGTCTTGTTCCTGATTTCAGGGGAAATGCTTTCAATTTTTCACCATTGAGGGTGATGCTTGCTGTGGGTTTGTCATATATAGCTTTTATTATGTTGAGGTATGTTCCTTCTATTCCTGCTCTTTGGAGAGTTTTAATCATAAATGAGTGTTGAATTTTGTCAAAGGCTTTCTCTGCATCTATTGAGATAATCATATGGTTTTTATCTTTCAATTGTTAATGTGGTGTATTACATTGATTGATTTGTGGATATTAAAGAATCCTTGCATTCTGGATAAAGCCCACTGATCGTGGTGTATGATTTTTTTAATATGTTGTTGGATTCTGTTTGCTAGAATTTTGTTAAGGATTTTTGCATCTATGTTCATCAGTGATATTGGCCTGTAGTTTTCTTTTTTTGTGGCATCTTTGTCAGGTTTTGGAATTAGGGTGATGGTGGCCTCATAGAATGAGTTTGGAAGTTTACCTTCTTCTGCAATTTTCTGGATGAGTTTGAAGTAAGGTAGGTGTTAGCTCTTCTCTAAATTTTTGGTAGAATTCAGCTGTGAAGCCATCTGGTCCTGGGCTTTTGTTTGCTGGAAGATTTTTGATTACAGTTTCGATTTCCTTGCCTGTGATGGGTCTGTTAAGATCTTCTATTTCTTCCTGGTTCAGTTTTGGAAAGTTATACTTTTCTAAGAATTTGTCCATTTCATCCAAGTTGTCCATTTTATTGGCATAGAGCTGCTGGTAGTAGTCTCTTATGATCCTTTGTATTTCAGTGTTGTCTGTTGTGATCTCTCCATTTTCATTTCTAATTTTGTTAATTTGGTTCTTCTCTCTTTGTTTCTTAATGAGTCTTGCTAATGGTTTGTCAATTTTGTTTATTTTTTCAAAAAACCAGCTTTTAGCTTTGTTGATTTTTGCTATGGTCTCTTTAGTTTCTATTGCATTTATTTCTGCCTTAATTTTTAAGATTTCTTTCCTTCTGCTAACTCTGGGGTTCTTCATTTCTTCCTTCTCTAATTGCTTTAGGTGTAGAGTTGACTAAACATTTTTTAAAGTCAAAACAAACTTCACAGCAGTAGGCTAGTGGTGAAAATCCATATCAGACTCTTAATTTACTCCTCTCTATTTGCTCAAAATTCTCAAAGCCAGGCTTCAGCAATATGTGAACCATGAACTTCCAGATGTTCAAGCTGGTTTTAGAAAAGGCAGAGGAACCAGAGATCAAATTGCCAATATCTGCTGGATCATCGAAAAAGCAATAGAGTTCCAGAAAAACATCTATTTCTGCTTTATTGACTACGCCAAAGCCTTTGACTGTGTGGATCACAATAAACTGTGGAAAATCTTCAAGAAATGAGAATACCAGACCACCTGACCTGCCTCTTGAGAAACCTGTATGCAGGTCAGGAAGCAACAGTTAGAACTGGAAATGGAACAACAGACTGGTTCCAAATAGGAAAAGCAGTACATCAAGGCTGTATAATGTCACCCTGTTTATTTAACTTATATGCAGAGTACATCATGAGAAATGCAGGACTGGAAGAAGCAAAAGCTGGAATCAAGATTGCCGGGAGAAATATCAATAACCTCAGATATGCAGATAACACCACCCTTATGGCAGAGAGTGAAGAGGAACTAAAAAGCCTCTTGATGAAAGTGAAAGAGGAGAGTGAAAAAGTAGGCTTAAAGCTCAACATTCAGAAAACTAAGATCATGGCATCTGGTCCCATCACCTCATGGGAAATAGATGGGGAGACAGTGGAAACAATGTCAGACTTTATTTTTGGGGGCTCTAAAATCACTGCAGGTGGTGACTGCAGCCATGAAATTAAAAGACGCTTACTCCTTGGAAGGAAAGTTATGACCAACCTAGATAGCATATTATAAAGCAGAGACATTACTTTGCCAACAAAGGTCAGTCTAGTCAAGGCTATGGTTTTTCCAGTGGTCATGTATGGATGTGAGAGTTGGACTGTGAAGAAAGCTGAGCACCGAAAAATTGATGCTTTTGAACTGTGGTGTTGGAGAAGACTCTTGAGAGTCCCTTGGACTGCAAGGAGATCCAACCAGCCCATCCTAAAGGAGATCAGTCCTGGGTGTTCATTGGAAGGACTGATGCTGAAGCTGAAACTCCAGTACTTTGGCCACCTCATGCAAAGAGTTGACTCATTGGAAAAGACACTGATGCTGGGACGGATTGGGGGCAGGAGGAGAAGGGGACAGAGGATGAGTGGTTGGATGGCATCACCAACTTAATGGGCATGGGTTTGAGTGAACTCCGGGAGCTGGTGATGGACAGGGAGGCCTGGTGTGCTGCGATTCATGGAGTCGCAAAGAGTCAGACACGACTGAGCGACTGAACTGAACAGATTCTTTTAAAGTTGTCATTTCAAAATTACTATCAAGGAAATGATAATTCATTTAACTATTTAAAAATGTGTAATCAAGTATTTAAACCCTTAGTATAATAACATTTGTTTTTTAATTACTTTTATTTTGTAACTGGGCAAGAAAATACTAGGTTATGTCTTATATTCAATTTTAGAATTTTATTTATTATTTTTAATTGGAGTATAGTTGCTTTAAAATGTTTTTTTGATTTCTATGTATGGCAATGTGAATCAGCTATATGTAAAGTTTAAAATTTTTAATTCTAACATTTTTCAACTTTCATTCTAATTTTTCAATATTCATAAATTACAGAGACACAAAAATAAGCTGCTACTGAAAATATGTTAAATAATACAAGAAGTAATAGCTTATAATACACTTAAAAATCCATTCTGTAATTAGTATGGATTATTTTTTAACAATAGAGCAATAATGTTGAATCAAATCAGGTGCTCTTTTGCATAATTTAGCATTCATTTTAATTCATGTATTCATTCACTCAAAAAATACTTGTTGAGCACCTATGTTGTGATAAAGTACTACTTTAGAGTGTTAAATATAAAGTAGTGGATAAGTATATGTGGCTGTTGTGGATTCTAGAGGGATAAATAAACATTTAAATCACAGTTACACAAATGATTAATCATTTGAGCGGCCCAAGTAACCATGGAAACTTCATAAGGAGACAATGTTTAAAGTGATGGTTGAGCTGGAAATTAGCTTAATGAAGCATATGTTTGAGGATAGATATGACAGGTAGGAATGATCATCATATGTACTTATGAAAGCACTAATGAATGAAAAAGAAATACAAATTCTAACAACCAAAATAAGTTGCTGAAGTGAAATGCTGCAATTGTAGAACATGTATCTAAAACATAGGTCAGTAGCTATATTATGTAAAGTCCTGATGTTATCCATAGTGAAAAAATGGATTCTGCTTTCAGATTTTCACTTGTTCTTCTATACAAAGTAAATAAATTGAAGGCCAACAAAGTATGGATACAGGTTCATCAGGTGGATGCTGTCTCCTGAGTCATGGAGAGTGAATATTGGCTTAGTCAAGATTAGTGACCAAAAAGATGGAAGAAAATAGAAGGGAGTGACATATAAAACATAGAGTTCTATAAGTCTTAATGATGATTGGATGATGTTACAAGTAAGAAATGGGAAGATGTGAAGGATAGCTCTTAGACCTGTAGTGTGAACAAATAGGTGGATACTGGTGCATTTGATGGAAAAAAGGAAATAGATATGGAGAAAAGTCATTAGCTCTGTTTTGGGTATGGTATCATTGTCATGCCATTCGTATATATAAGTGGAGATAACACTACATATTGGTCTGGAACTTAGAGAAGTCTTGAATAGAAAGAAAATTTTTTGAGTCATCAACAGGATATTGGTGTTAATGGAAACCATGGAAGCAGATGTGTTTACCTATAGTGACTACATAAAAGAGATCATAGAATGACAATGAAGAACTAAGCTCAAATCTTCAGAGAAAGGAAAATTGACATAAAGGATTTAGGAATGTGGCCTTAAAGGAAGGGAGAACTTGTGTGTTATCATTAAAGCTAAGGGAATGCATTTTTCAAGAAAGAAGAGTTCACAGTTTCAAATGCTACTGAAAGGCCCAGTGAAAAGCAAAAAACAATCAATAGCTGTTTTAATATAGAGATCTATGGTGGCATTGGCAAGAACTACTTTGGTGAAATTTTGGTGACTAAATCCAATATAGAATGGGTTGAGTAGAGCCTGAAAAGTAAAGAAATTATTTTAAGTAGTAGCGCTATGAAAGTAAGCAAAAAAGTCAGTGTGGAAATTGACCAAATATAAAGGTTGTAGAAAGAATTGAGTAGAAAATGAGAGAAAAGTTTAGAAGAAAGTATAGGTTCAGTGAAGACAAAAATGGATAGGATTTTGAACACAGGAAAAGTGAGGCTAAGTGAGGGTTTAGAACAGGGGATTCTAGTTTACTTGTTCACACAGGCACAGGTTTATTATCTAGAGCATCCCCACATGCCATTTCAAATCCTTGAGTGGTGGGGGACAGAACAGGGAATAAATGTGGCTTGTCTAGGAAAATGACAAAGGAGTCTTGAAATATTGGAAAATATAGAAACAAATAAATCATCCGGATAAAATAAATAAGCAGTATTGTTTGCCAGACCTGGAACAAGATGCCGGATTACTGTTCCAACAATGTCATGTTTTCTGTCTTCTCCCATATACAAGTGTCATGATTTCTGTCTTAATCAATTCTGATGCTGTAACAAATACCATAGACTGAGTGACTTAAACACAAATATTTATGTCACACAGTTCTGGAGGCTGGAAAATTCAACATCAGTGTGCAGCAGAGTAGATGGCTGAAGAGAACACTCTTCCTGGTTTCCTGGTGGCCATTTTCTCTTCCCTTCATCCACTTAAGAAGGCACTAATCCCATTCATGAGAGCTCCACCCTCATGGCTTAATTATCTCCCCAAAAATTGGGATTGGGGCTTCAATATATGGATTTTGGGGAGATATAAATATTCAGTCAATAGCAGTATCGTCTTGGAATTTTCAGTCAAAAGCAGTATCGCCTTGGAATTTTCTCAGAACAGTGTACTGATAATTACTAGATAATTAGAATTGACATAGAAATCGATCCTATTCTAACTAATGATGGAGATTGTTGTTTTTTTGGTTCTGTTTTCATGCTATAAATTAAGAGTTTTTCAGACTGCACATCCAATATATGTACATTTATTTATAAATTTTATTTATAGCCTTCTACATTACAATCAATAACTACTGATATGCAAAAAGGAAAAAATATAAAGAAAGAAATGTTAACACTTTTCCTGTATATCAGTGGATTATTTTGCACATGCTTTGGGGTACATTTCCCCCACTGTAATTTGAAAACAGCTAGTACTGATGAGGTCCTCTTTGACAAATATACCATGGTCACCTGTTTTATATATGCTATGTGACTCTCTGAAGTCAGCCATGGAAACTGTTAATTATTGTGATTTCTGTTAGATATTGATTTAGATATTGAGATTTGAAGCTACTTTTAACTAATGTTTTAGGTAATAAAAAATTCATCTGAGATTGAAAATTTTCTATTAAAAGTAGCACTAACACCTCCTTCCAAAATATCCCTTTTAAATGAGACCATCATGCCATGATTTATCTCCTTTTGTTCTGTGACCCTTGCTTTGAGATTAAATTGTCTTCAAAGCATCTTATTGCTACAGAACACCTCCCTTATGGTCAAATACATTTTTAGACTTTCTCTCCAATCTCTTTTGCAAAATACATTTTTTTCTGTTTTGATGATCTTTTGAGGCACTAACTTAAATTGTTTACAATCGTTTTGAAAAGGACTCCAGCTGCTTTTAGTTATGATGAGTCAACAGCTTGGAAAATATTTGAATTTGAGTAGAAACTTAGTTTGCATTTGGATTTCAGTTGTATTTTATTTGTTGCAAATACTGTGTCATATAACATCTTTTCAAAGTTTGAATAATAGAAGAAAAATGATGACTATCACTTTTAAAAATTGGTATCTTTGTTGCAGACCTCATTGTCAAAAAAGTCACTTTTAGTCATATTTCTGTCATATAAAAACTTAAATATCTATTATATTTTTCACATAATTCTTAAGCTTTGCCACTCATGTCTGCTGCCATCTAAGAGGATTTTATTATATGTAATTTTTGTTTTTCATCTTTGTTTATGTGGGAAATGAGACATTATGTATGATAGCTGTCAACCTTCTGAAATTACCATTGGAGGAAGCATATTATGTTAGTTGTGCAAAACAATTGAAAAATCAAAAACAAGATACTGTTGTTTATTAAATCAGGAACAAGCTCTAATATTTTGTTTATGAATATTTTGTTTTACAAAAGTGATATATATATGTATGTGTATATATATGTGTGTGTATATATATATATATTCCTTATAAAAATTTAAAGCCATTTAAAAAGTAAAGAGGAGAAAGCAAAACATCAGTAAAGTTCCCAGACCCCCAAGCCAGCTTTTAGACATTTAATGAACACTATTCTGGAGATCTTTCTATAGATACCTATAAAATGACATGATAGATAAGGGAAATAATTGACAAGTGATAGATAGACATATAATGATAGCAGATGTGTTATTATTTTACTGAAGGGTGCTCAGTCTCATTTTACTAGATTTAACAGAAGAAAAAGAATATACTGTTATAACTGAAAGTATATAATGTACTATATATGGAAAGATACTTTCATTTTACTAGAATTTAACAGGAGGAAATGAAACTGAAAGAATTGCTGATTGCAGATTTCTTTGTTTAACACAAGAGAAATTTTAAAGTAAATGTAAAGATAAGAAAAATTATAAATAGATTCAGAGTGCTGAGATAATTTTTTTAATAATTTTCATTTCAAACAATGCTGGTTTGCCTGTTGCTATAAAAGACTAATTGATTATCATAGTAACACTTCTCCTTTCCTTTCCTTTTTTACCTGGGTTTTGTTGCTTTTTCTGTTTTTTAATTTATCAAGGCTTATTCTATTAATAATTCTGTTCTACTATGATTCCCATAGAAGTTTAGTCTTACTTTTATGTTTAAAAGCATTTAGTGCTTTCCTTGAGTAATTTTTACTACTGATGCTCCATTTCTGGGAATTAAAAAATGTCTTATCTGATTAGCTGAATTTCATTATTGCATGTTTTTTTCAAGGAGTGTTTGTGACCACTGTGTCTGTTAGGTTCCACTATACTTAAAAATGTCTAATAGATTCTTTCATAGTTGAAAATCTTGTCTGGACATATTGTCTTTAAGCCAGATTGTCTTTTCTTTAGAACTTTGTATACTGTTTTTTTTATATCTTCTGGCATTGACTGCTCTCATGCCAAACACTCAAGCTAGCATAATGTTTAGCCTTTCATAGATGACATGCCTTTTCTGTTTAGATGAATATATTCAGAATTTGTCCAAATTCTGTGCTGAAAGACATTTTCCTTTTCTCTGCAATTTTGTTTAGTAGTATCCTTAATCTTTAGCTTGCACGATTAGTGAAACAAGCCAAATATAATCTTTCAGTTCAGTTCAATTCAGTTGCTCAGTCGTGTCCGACTCTTTGCAACCCCATGAACTGCAGGACGCCAGGCCTCCCTGTCCATCACCAACTCCCAGAGTCCACCCAAACCCATGTCCATTGAGTCAGTGATGCCATCCAGCCATCTCATCCTCCGTCGTCCCCTTCTCCTCCTGCTCTCAATCTTTTTCAGCATCAGGGTCTTTTCAAATGAGTCAGCTCTTCGCATCAGGTGGCCAAAGTATTGGAGTTTCAGCCTCAACATCAGTCCTTCCAATGAAGACCCAGGGCTGATCTCCTTTAGGATGGACTGGTTGGATCTCCTTGCAGTCCTAGGGACTCTCAAGAGTCTTCTCCAACACCACAGTTCAAAAGCATCAATTCTTCTGCACTCAGCTTTCATTATAGTCCAGCTCTCACATCCATACATGACCATTGGAAAAACCATAGCCTTGACTAGACTGACCTTTGTTGACAAAGTAATGTCTCTGCCATATAATATGCTATCTAGGTTGGTCATAACTTTCCTTCCAGGGAGTAAGCATCTTTTAATTTTATGGCTGCAATCACTATCTGCAGTGATTTTGGAGCCCAAAAAAATAAAGTCAGCCACTGTTTCCACTGTTTCCCCATCTATCTGCCATGAAGTGATGAGACTGGATGCCATGATCTTAGTTTTCTAAATGTTGAGTTTAAGCCAGCTTTTTCACTCTCCTTTTTTACTTTCTTCAGGACGCTCTTTAGTTCTTCTTCACTTTCTGCCATAAGGGTGGTGTCATCTGCATATCTGAAGTTACTGATATTTCTCCCAGAAATCTTGATTCCAGCTTGTGCTTCCTCCAGCCCAGCATTTCTCATGACATACTCTGCATATAAGTTAAATAAGCAGGATGACAATATACAGTCTTGATGTACTCCTTTTCCTGTTTGGAACCAGTCTGTTGCTCCATGTCCCATTCTGTTGCTTCCTGACCTGCATACAGGTTTCTCAAGAGGCAGGTCAGGTGGTCTGGTATTCACATCTTTTTCAGAATTTTCCACAGTTTATTGTGATTCACACAATCAAAGGCTTTGGCATAGTCAATAAAGCAGAAATAGATGTTTTTCTGGAATTCTCTTGCTTTTTCGATGATCCAGCGGATGTTGGCAATTTGATCTCTGGTTTCTCTGCCTTTTCTAAAACCAGCTTGAAAGTTCATGGTGCACGCATTGCTAAAGGCTGGCTTGGAGAATTTTAAGCATTACTTTACTTAAATGCAATTGTGAGATGAGTGCAATTGCGCAGTAGTTTGAGCATTCTTTAGCATTGCCTTTCTTTGGGATTGGAATGAAAACTGACCTTTTCCAGTCCTGTGGCCACTGCTGAGTTTTCCAAATTTGCTGACATATTGAGTGCAGCACTTTCACAGCATCATCTTTCAGGATTTGAAATAGCTCAACTGGAATTCCATCACCTCCACTAGCTTTGTTTGTAGTCATACTTCCTAAGGCCCACTGACTTCACATTCCAGGATGTCTGGCTCTAGGTGAGTGATCACACTATCACGATTATATGGGTCGTAATGATCTGTTTTTTACAGTTCTTCTATGTATTCTTGCCACCTCTTCTTATTATCTTCTGCTTCTGTTAGGTCCCTACCATTTCTGTCCACATATATTTCAAAATATGACTTTAATATTTCAATAGCTCACTCATTTTTATCTGAACTATTATTATAGTTCTATGTTTTAGTTTGTCTTTTGATCTCTTAAATTATGCAGTATTATTTTTAAATAATAGAGGTCATAATAATAGAAATAAAAAGAGGTATAAATTTCTTATTTGTTCCTGGAAGTCTTCTAGGATCTTAGTTATATTTTCTCATATGATCCTCGTAATACCTATCTTTCAGATGTGGAAGCTAATAATGTTTCCAAGGATCACCCAGTTAATTAATGACTGAATGAAATTCAAAACACAGGTGGGGCAGCTTCAGAAATGTTCTGAACCACTGCTCTACTGTCTGTTTAAGTGTATTATTTATACACTAAAGTAGTTTTAGATTTACCTGGTTATTTATCCATTTCTTTCTCACCATTTTGTCACGTTTACCATTCCTTCTTTCTGGGTTCAATATTATCTGCCCTGAGCTTCACCACTGATAGCAAATTTTACAGTTTGTTTATTTGAAAATGTCTGTATTTTTCTTGTGCTTGAATGTAACATTCTGAGTTAACAGGTAATTTTCTCTAAGAACTTTGAAGGAATATGGTATAGTATCTGCTTCTTGTCACTGTTTAAAATGTCTGTTGTCACTTATCTTTATAGATCATCTGTCTTTTCTCTCTACTTGTATGTATGAGTCAACTCAGGCTGCCACAACAAATACATGCACTAGGTGGTTTGAACAACAGAAGTTGGTTTCCTCACAGTTCTGGAGGCTGAAGGTTAGAGATCAGGGCACCAGAACGGTAAGGTTCTGATGTGAGCTCGGTTCCTGTCTTACTGACGGTCACCTTCTTGCTCTGTCCTCACATTCACATTATCGAAAGAGAGAGAGAGAGACTGATGCCTCTTCACATAGAAGTCTAATGACGTTGGACCAGGGCCCCATTGTCATGACCTCATCCAACCCTAATTAGCTTCCAAAGACCTGTCTCCAGATATCATCACATTAGGGGTCAGGACCTCAATATATGAATTTTGGGGGACACAAACATTCAATTTATAATACTGTTAATAAGAGCACCTGCATATAAGATTACCTCTTGTCTTTCACAATGATGCGTCCAGGTTTAGACTTCTTTCCTTTATCAGACTTAGAATTTTATTTCCAGTGTTTAAATATTTTCACTTTAAATTCTGTAGCATTTGTTGTTGTTCAGTTGCTAAATCATGTCTGATTCTTTTCAACCCCATGGACTGTAGTCTACCAGGCCCCTCTGTCCATGGAATTCTCCAGGCAAGACTACTGGAGTGAGTTGCTGTTCCTTTCTCCAGAGGACCTTCCCGACTCAGGCATCAAATTTGGGTCTCCTGCATTGAAGGTGAATTCTTTACCATCTAAGCCACCTGGGAAGCCCACTTTCTCCCAGAAAGTGAAAATGAAATTCTCTCAGTCCTGTCCAACTCTTTGCGACCCCATGCACTGTAGCCTGCCAGGCTCCTTTGTCCGTTGGGATTCTCCAGGCAAAAATACCGGATTAGGTAGCCATTCCCTTCTCCAGGGGATTTTCCCAGGAATCGAACTCGGGTCTCCTGTGAATCCATCCAGGTGGATTCCTTACCAGATGAGCTACCAGGGAAGCCCAGAGTTTGCTCAAATTCATGTCGATTGAGTTGGTAATGCTATTTAACCATCTTTTCCTCTGCCGCCTGCTTCTCCTTTTGCTTTCAATCTTTTCCAGCATAAGATTCCTTTCCCTTATAGACAAAGTATCGGAATTTCAGCAACAATCCTTCCAATGAATATTTGGAATTGATTTCCAGATCAACTAGTTCGATCTCCTTGCAGTCCAAAGAACTCTCAAGAGTCTTCTTCAACACCACTCACTCTTAAAATAATGATGCTTCTTCATTTAACCTCACTGAAATTCCAGTCAAATGTTCTCTTTATAAGCTTTTTCTTTTTTTTACTCATCTCTTTGTTTATATATGCTTCTATGCTGTGTGTGCTTATTTGCTCAGTTGTGTTTGACTCTTTGCAACCCCATGGACCGTCACCTACCAGGCTCATCTGTCCATGGGGATTCTCCAGGCAAGAATACTGAAGTGGGTTGCCATGCCCTCCTCTAGGGGGTATTCTCAACACAGGAATCAAACCCAGGTCTCTGACATTGCAGGTAGATTCTTTAGTATCTGAGCCACCAGGGAACCCTGAGCCATACATGTTAGGTAATTTCATCAGAGCTAGCTGTTTGTCAACAATTTTTACAGCTGTAGTTAGTCTCTTTTGTAACAGTCTGCTAAATTATTAACTCCAACTATTAGTTTTTAATTCTAGAACTTCTGCTTGATTCTTTAAAATTCTCAAGTCTGTAATAGAAACATTTTATTTGCTTTCACATACTATACATGTCACAACTTAAATATTTTAAACATAGTTATTTTATATAGGTATTCAATAATTTCATTTTTAAATTCCCAAATTTCTTACTTGTTGTTTCTGCTGATCCTCAAGAATGGTGTGTGTGTGTGTGTGTTTAGTTTTAGTTGTAGAATTTATTTTAGCCAGTCATTATATGGGTGATCATGTGATGCCTGTGTCAAAGATCTTTCTAAGGAGGAAGAATATTCATTTGCTTCTTGCAGTGAATGCCCACTTAACTACCTCAAAGTCACTTTCCACCAATTTGTCAGGTTACCATTACTGTAGCCACAGGCATGTAGCTACAGATTCTGAAATCCCTTTTGACCCCCGTATATTGCCTAGGCCAAGATAGATAACTTTTGTGTCACCTCTTTTCCCTGGTGAAGATCTTTGTAAGTCCATCTTATCACTGTGTGTGCAGTCCTTTGGTGTTCCTGACTTTAAACAATTGTTTTAGTCCTTGCTCACCTTGCACATGTTCAGTCCTTTCCTCCCAGAGAAGCCATTGAAAATTATCACACCTAAAAAGTCTTTTGAGGCTTATTTTTACACCATAATATTATATTTCTCTTTATTTTTGTCTTTGAAGATTTCATGTAGTTTTTAGTTTGCTCAGTTTTACCTTTAAGAGTACATTTATTTTATTTGTCTTATTTTATCTAGTATTTCTATTGTTGGAGAAAGATATTAAGATTATCTAGTCTTTATGTATTTAGAATAAAAATTCAAAATCCTTTGTAAGTCATCTTATGACTGTGAAGAAAGCTAGCCTGAGGGGGGAAAGCATTAATACTGTGGATGACAGAGCAGACAGAGGAAATAACCTTGATGGCATGGCTATGCTGGTAAATTAATCAACCCTGTAGTCATTCTACCGCTGCAATTTTCCTTTTGTGAGATAATTAATTACCTTATGGTTTAAGTCACTTTGAAATGGGTTTTCTGTTACTTATAGTCAGAAGCACCTTACGTGATCTATAATCAGTTTGTTTGCTTTGATTTCTCAACCCTCCTCACCTGTGCCTAGATTGTAACGCTGTATCGGTGTGAGTTGTTACCTTACGTTTCACTGAAGAAGGTTAAAGCAAAGGGTTGTCTGGCTCTAACAGAAATGGCACACATATTTTGAAAGACACACATATTTTGAAATGGTGCTTGAAAATATGGGAAATATAAGTGAGATTTTCATGGTAAACCACTCTCAAGCTTCTATTTAGGATTGCAAAACAAATCAGAAAAATATTCAAAACATAAAATTTAATTAAAATATGTGAATGCAAAATTTATTATAAAGCTTAAAGAAGAAAATTATACCATTGTTTTCTTAGAAGATCCAGAACTCAAGAGAAAGCAAAATAGATAGGTGAGGCAGATTGCAAAAAAGACTGAAAACAGGTAAAAGCTGAGAGTCCAAGATGAATTATAATATATATGGAATACAAAGTGAAAATAGTGAAATCCTCTGTAATTACATTAAAGACATTAAGGGACATAAAATGTTTATGCAATGGCTTAAATAATTAAATTTCTTTAACTTTTGTTTTACATTTATTATTATATAGACATAATTCATAACACAAGGAGACATTTTAATAATTCTCATAGCCACATTTATAAAACTAAGGAAACCCCGACTTTTATTTGTTTCTCTAAGACAATATCCCTAGATATTTTTAAAGATATGTTTAAAGAGAGTAAAAGATGATTAATAGTACTATGAGTATTACTAATAATAACTACTAACAGTTACTGAGCATTTAATACAATAGCTTTCATTTCACTTATATCATCAATATCAGTAGGCATTCTTATTGTAACAATTTTGTGGGTGAAAAAATAGTTATAATTCAACTTTCATACTTGAATCAGTAGTGGAATCAATTGACACAAAATAATTTGAGACATCATGAGGTGAAGGGGCATATCATCATGTCTTCATTGTAAATGATCTTTGTATTAGTCACTTCATATTCACCTATTTTGCTTTCAATAGGCATTTTTTTATCCTGTATTCTTAGAAGTTTTCATGATAATGTGATGACCCTTGGATGAAGGGCTTGTTGAGGGGCAGGAGTGAAAATTAGAAGGCTGTCATGGAGATGGGACAACATCTTCCACAAGAATTCTGAGAGGTGTCACAAAGACCAATAGTTTTGGAAAATGATTGTTCAGCCAGAGACAGAAGTCACTGGGGCTCCAGTAGTAGGCTACAGTGTACAAGCTGTTTACATGGACCAGACTGATGGCTATTCTCAGGCTTAAATAGTGATGGTACAAGAGGAAAGGGATTTAAACTCTAGCACGAAATTTAGGTTACATTTAGGGAGAGATTGTTAAAGTGAGAGGTGTTATGTACTAGAATGAGTACAAAGAGAGGTTGTCATATCTACTTTTCTGGAGGTTTTTACAAATACTATAGCTCCTCATTTCTCTGAGATGATTTAAACATGAGAGATGAACTAAACAACCCTTCTGGTTCGTTCCAGCCTTGTAAATTCTGTGAAGAAATGAAATGTTTCTTTGGAACCAGTCATAAATTCTGTTAGACTGCAGTTAGTACTTTCAGTGGTAAACTATTTACTAAAGATTTTGTCTAAACTTTCTGACTTTACTATGTAAAGAAAACTTTAACTCCTCTGTGGCTGTAAAATTTTCTGTTTCAAGAAACTCTTTTAATTGTAGAAGTAAGAACTCTATTTCAGTGGAACACTCAAATGGGCTTGATTTATACGTCTCTACTAGAGACTGTGTTATATTGGGAGAAGCAGTGTTTTTAAAACTAAATATTTATTGTGTCTGTTCTTACCTGATAAAGTTGAAAAGAAACAAAGATGTCTGTACTCTTACAGAAGAAAAGCTAAGTGAAAAAAGTCTACAGTAAATATAAAAGATTGAAGTTCACTATGACTGAGAAGAGAGAGTACATAGTAGAAGGAAGTAGAACTTCCAACTGGGGAGTGCACACACGTATATAGGTGAGAAATTAGCAAGGCTGCAGGAAAAAGACGAAATCTGATCTGTGTCCTAAAACTTTAGTCCTCTTTGTTAAAGTGAGGTTAAAAATGAGTAATACATCAGAAGTAATATGTTTAATGGCTCTGAAAATGAGAGACATAAATTATTTGAAAATCTTCAAGCATTTTCTAGATCGGAAATGTTAGCTGCAAGGGTAGGATGAAGAGAGATATAGCTAGTGCTGAATTGTGAAGGAACATCACTAACAAACTTTGGGGACTGGACTTAAATATCAAGCTATGGACTGTGAAGTTAATTTTGAAAATGAAAGTTTTTTAAGTAGTGAAAGGCCATGACGACACTTATGTTTGGGTATATAGCTCTCACAACCATGTGAACGATGTTTATTTTCGAGGGTTAGGTTAACCATTTATAAATTACCATAAAAGTTTTGTTTCTTCTTTATTAAGAAGGCCAGCCAGATTCGGGAGATAATTAGAGGAGCTATAGATAAGAATATGGTGTTTCCTTGGTTTAAGTTAGGTATATTTGGACATGCATTTTTGTTAAATTTTACCCATAACTGATTCTAAAAATGGCTGCTGCTGCTGTTAGTAGTAAATAATAAATATTGACAGTCCAAAAATTATATTAAAATATTTGAATATTACACATTTTAAAATAAATATTTATTGGTTTAATGATATGAATATTAAAATATTAAAATGTAGAGCATCAACATTAGATTATCAATCTAAAATATAGAGTAGGATGGAGTGGAATAGAAAATGTTAGGATAGAGATGAAAAAAGAATGAAATCTTTGACTTTAAATTAATTTCTGTTTTAGTTTTAACTCCCAAGTTTTTCAGGTTTGTAAACTTTGAAAAGTCAACCTCTTTGATTCAAATTTTCCAGCAGGTAAAATAGAGCTAATAAAATCTTAACGCACAGGAATTTTTGTGAAGATCAATTGAAACAACGCATGTAAAGCACTTGGAGATTCAGCACCTGGAAAGTACTTGATAAATGTTAGTCTTCTCTTGTGCATATTTGTAAAATTATACAGCTTCTTAAGGAATCCATCTCAAAGGGAAGTATATATTATATATGTTGAGGAGGAAAGTTATGAGAAAAAGATGATAATAAAAATGGAAATATCTGGCAAGAGTGGCTTGGAGAACTATATGGGAAAAGAATTGAACCATGGATTATTGCAGGCAGTTTTCACATTGAAAATTGTAGCTTTTTGTCTTGTTCTTATGGCAAAGATAGTGCCTTTCACTTTTACAGTGTCAGTTGTAGTTGAGGCAATACATTTTTAAAATAAAAATATTTGTGTAGGTAACAGAACCAGTAATGTCAGAAGATGATCTGCACTGATCCTTCCTAGAGGGCAAGAAAATTCCCCAGAGTACCCCAAGCTCCAGAAATCTAGAACCTGATAATAGGCACAGAGATTAGAGTGACAAATATAGATCCCATTGACTACTTTTAAACTTGAAGAGAACTGGAATGCCAATTATTTGATATGTGATTTTAGGATCCAAGAGCCAAGTGAAAGTCTTACTATTTTGGATGCCAAAGAAGCTGGTCTCAAACCTTTTTCATATGGCCATTGTAATAGAGAATGTAGGGTAGAGTGGGGATTTGTTATGGAAATTTATAATGTTGCAAAATTTGGTGAGGTTAATACTATTTGTTATTTGTTAATTTCTGATTTATTAAATGTTTCTGTTCTGGTCCAGTGGGTTGTATTTCTTTGCTAATATTTTCTACCACAAATCATGAAAAGGGTGACTGTCCACTATTTTGACTGTGTTACAGTTTGGTAATTAATTCCAAGTAAAGATTATACCTGTGTTGTAAAATGTAATCAATAGTGTAAATAGTCTATAACTAAATTCTACTAGGACCACATGAAAAATGGGGCTTCTATAAATATAGGCTGGATTTTTGTGACTTCAATTATAAAAACTCAAAACACAATAATAAGTGAAAAAAAAATAATATTGCAACTAACAGATACTTCAGCAAAGATGGGGATTGCCAAGATGCATATAAAAAGATATTCAACATCACTAGTAACCTGGAGGAATGCAAATTAAAACCACAATGAGCTATCATTACCCACCTAATAGAAAAGTTAAATTAAAGTGATGGACCACAGCAAATGTCGATGAAGATGTGAAACAACTGGATCTCTCACACATTAGCTACAGGAAAGGAAAATGGTCCAGTTATTTTGAAAACATCTTGTCAGTTTCTTATAAACAAATACTTATCAAGTGTCTGTTAGTTGTAATATTATTGTTTTTTTCACTTATTATTGTATTTTGAGTTGTTAAATTCAGTTCAATTCAGTTGCTCAGTCATGTCAAACTCTTTGCGACCCCATGAATTGCAGCACGCCCGGCCTCCCTGTCCATCACCAACTCCTGGAGTTTATTCAAACTCATGTCCATTGAGTCGGTGATGCCATCCAGCCATCTCATCCTCTGGCATCCCCTTCTCCTCCTGCCCCCAATCCCTCCCAGCATCAGGGTCTTTTCCAATGAGTCAACTCTTCACATGAGGTGGCCAAAGCATTGGAGTTTCAGCTTTAGCATCAGTCCCTCCAATGAACACCCAGGACTGATCTCCTTTAGGATGGACTGGTGGGATCTCCTTGCAGCCCAAGGGACTCTCAAGAGTCTTCTCCAACACCACAGATCAAAAACATCAATTCTTCGGTGCTCATCTTTCTTCATTGTCCAACTCTCACATCCATACATGACCACTGGAAAAACCATAGCCTTGACTAGATGGACCTTCGTTGGCAAAGTACTATCTCTGCTTTTTTTTTTTTTTTTTTTTTGCTTTTTAAAATGCTATCTAGGTTGGTCATAACTTTCCTTCCAAGGAATAAGCATCTTTTAATTTCATGGCTGCAGTCACCATCTGCAGTGATTTTGGAGCCCAGAAAAATAAAGTCTGACACTGTTTCTACTGTTTCCCCATCTATTTGCCATGAAGTGATGGAAACAGATGCCAATATCTTAGCTTTCTGAATGTTGCGCTTTAAGCCAACTTTTTCACTCCCCTCTTTCAATTTCATCTAGAGGCTTTTTAGTTCCTCTTCACTTTCTCCCAATAGGGTGATGTCGTCTGCACATCTGAGGTTATTGATATTTCTGCCGGCAATCTGGATTCCAGCTTGTGATTCTTCCAGCCCAGCGTTTCTCATGATGTACTCTGCATATAAGTTAAATAAGCAGGGTGACAATATACAGCCTTGACGTCCTACTTTTCTTATTTGGAACCAGTCTGTTGTTCTGTATCCTGTTGTAACTGCTGTTTCCTGACCTGCATACAGGTTTCTCAAGAGGCAGATTAGGTGGTCTGGTATTCCCATCTGTTTCAGAATTTTCCACAGTTTATTGTGATCCACACAGTCAAAGGCTTTGGCATAGTCAATAAAGCAGAAATAGATTTTTTCCTGGAATTCTCTTGCTTTTTCGATGATCCAGCAGATGTTGGCAATTTGATCTTTAGTACCTCTGCCTTTTCTAAAACCAGCTTGAACATCTGAAAGTTCATGGTTTGTGCATTGCTGAAGGCTGGCTTGAAGAATTTTGAGCATTACTTTACTAGCGTGTGAGATGAGTGCAATTGTGCAGTAGTTTGAGCATTCTTTGGCATTGCCTTTCTTTGGGATTGGAATGAAAACTGACCTTTTCCAGTCCTGTGGCCACTGCTGAGTGTTCCAAATTTGCTGGCATATTGAGTGCAGCACTTTCACAGCATCATCTTTCAGGATTTGAAATAGCTCAACTGGAATTCCATCACCTCCACTAGCTTTGTTCATAGTGATGCTTTCCAAGGCCCACTTGACTTCATATTCCAGGATGTCTGGCTCTAGGTGAGTGATCACACCATCGTGATTATCTGGGTCGTGAAGAGCTTTTTTGCACAGTTCTTCTGTGTATTCTTGCCACCTCTTCTTAATATCTTCTGCTTCTGTTAGGTCATACCATTTCTGTCCTTTATCGAACCCATCTTTGCATGAAATGTTCCCTTGGTATCTCTAATTTTCTTGAAGAGGTCTCTAGTCTTTCCCATTGTGTTGTTTTCCTCTATTTCTTTGCATTGATTGCTGAGGAAGGCTTTCTTATCTCTCCTTTGCTGTTCTTTGGAATTCTGCATGCAAATGGGAATATCTTTCCTTTTCTCATTTGCTTTTTGCTTCTCTTCTTTTCACAGCTATTTATAATGCCTCCTCAGATAGCCATTTTGCTTTTTTGCATTTCTTTTCCATGGGGATGGTCTTGATCCCTGTCTCCTGTACAATGTCATGAACCTCCGTCCATAGTTCATCAGGCACTCTGTCTATCAGATCTAGTCCCTTAAATCTATTTCTCAATTCCACTGTATAGTCATAAGCAATTTGATTTAGGTCATACCTGAATGGTCTAGTGGTTTTCCCTACTTTCTTCAATTTAAGTCAATTTGGTAATAAGGAGTTCATGATCTGAGCCACAGTCAGCTCCCGGTCTTGTTTTTGCTGACTGCATAGAGCTTCTCCATCTTTGGCTGCAAAGAATATAATCAGTCTGATTTCGGGGTTGACCATCTGGTGATGTCCATGTGTAGAATCTTCTCTTGTGTTGTTGGAAGAGGGTGTTTGCAATGACCAGTGTGTTCTCTTGGCGGAACTCTATTAGCCTTTTCCCTGCTTCATTCTGTACTCCAAGGCCAAATTTGCCTGTTACTCCAGGTGTTTCCTGACTTCCTACTTTTGCATTCCTGTCCCCTGTAATGAAAAGGACATATTTTTTGGGTGTTAGTTCTAAAAGGTCTTGTACGTCTTCATAGAACTGTTCAACTTCAGCTTCTTTACCATGATATTGAATGGTTTTCCTTGGAAACGAACAGCGATCATTCTGTCACTTTTAAGATTGCATTCAAGTACTGCATTTTGGACTCTTTTGTTGACCATGATGGCTACTCCATTTCTTCTAAGGAATTCCTGCCCACAGTAGTAGCTATAATGGTCATCTGAGTTAAATTCACTCACTAATTTAAATTTTAAATTATATTACAGATTAATATTAAGTCTTTTCTAAAATATATTCTTTGGAAATATATTCTCCTATTCTGTGACTTTATCTTAACAGTTTATTTCAAAGAACAGATGTTTAAATTTTTGGTGAGCTTTTTCAATTTGATCATTTATTGATTTTGCTCTTTGTACTGTATCTAAAAATTTTTTTTATAATTCAAGTTACAAAAATTCAGCCTATATTTTGCATTGTGGTCTGTTTTAAGATACTTTTTATATATGGTGTGAGGTAAGGTTTAAAGTTCTTTTCTTTTTTCACATATCAATATCCAACTATTCTTTCGCATTTCCAAAAAGACTGTCTTCTTCAAAACGTTTTTCTGTTCAGTTGCCCAGTCACGTGACTCTTTGCAGCCACGGGGACTGCAGCATGGTAGGCCTCCCTGTCCCTCACCATCTCCCAGAGATTGCCCAAGTTCATGTCCATTGCATCTGTATCCATTGCATCCAGCCATTAATTCATGTCCATTACATCCAGCCATCTCATCCTCTATGGCTTCTTCTCCTTCTTCCCTCAGTCTTTCCCAGCATCAGGGACTTGTCCAGTGAGTCAGCTGTTTGCATCAGTTGACCAAAATACTGGAGCTTCAGCTTCAGCATCAGTTCTTCCAATGAATATTCATGGTTGATTTTCCTAAGATTGACTGGTTTGATCTCCTTCCTGTGCAAGGGACTTTCAGGAGCCTTTTCCAGCACCACAGTTTGAAGGCATCAGTCTTCTGTCTTCTTTATGGTCCAATTCTCAGCCATATGGGACCACTGGGATGACTGTTGCCTTGACTATATGGACCTTTGTCAGCAGAGTCTCTACTTTTCAACAGGCTGTCTAGATTTGTCATTACTTTCCTGCCAAGAAACAATTGTAGTCTGATTTCATGGCTGCAGTCACCATCTGCAGTGATTTTAGAGCCCAAGAAGAGGAAATCTTTCACTACTTCCACCTTTTCCCCTTCTATTTGCTATCAAGTAATGGGGAGCCAGTAGAATTCACCTACAATGCAGGAGTCCGCTGTTCGATTCCTGGGTCAGCACAATACCCTAGAGAAAGAATAGGCTACCCACTTCAGTATTCTTGGGCTACCCTGGTGGCTTAGACAGTGAAGAGTCTGCCTGAAATGTGGGAGACGTGGGTTCTATCCCTGGGTTGGGAAGATCCCCTGGAGCGGGGCATGACAACCCACTCCAGTATTTGCGCTCCAGTATTCTTGCACTCCAGTATTCTTGCCTGGAAAATCCCCATGGGCAGAACAGCCAGGCCGGTTACGGTCCATGGGGTTGTAAAGAGTCATACACGACTGAGTGACTAAGCACAGTGGAGCCAGTTTTCCATACAGGGTTCTAATTGTTGCTTCTTGACAGGTAAAATGGTCTGGTATTCTCACCTCTTTAAGAGCTATCCACAGTTTTTTTATGATCCATACAGTCAGAGGCTTTGATGTCATCAATAAAACAGAGGTAGATATTATTCTGGAATTCTCTTGCTTTCTCTATGATCCAGTGAATGTTGGGAATTTGATCTCTGGTTCCTCTTGCTCTTGTAAATGCAGCTTGGACATTTGGAAGTTCATGGTTTGCATAATGCTGAAACTTAACATGCAAGATTTTAAGCATGGCCTTACTAGCATGGATTGTTGGTCAGTCACTCAGTTGTGTCTGACTCTTTGTGACCCCATGGACTACAGCACCCAGGGTTCCCTGTCCTTCACCATCTCCCGGAGGTTGCTCAAACTCATATCCATTGAGTCGATGCCATCCAACCATCTCATCCTCTGTTGTCCCCTTCTTAGCATGTCTTCAATCTTTCCCAGTATTAGGGTCTTTTCCATTGAGTCGGGTCTTTTCCAGTGAGTCAGCTCTTTGCATCAGGTGGCTTAAGTATTTGGAACTTCAGCTTCAGCATCAGTCCTTCCAGTGAATATTCAGGGTTGATTTTCTTTAGGATTGACTGGTTTGAACTCCTTACAGTCCAAGGGACTTTCAAGAGTCTTCTCTAACACCACAGTTCGAAGACATCAGTTCTTCAGCACTCAGCCTTTTTTATTGTCTAGCTCTCCCATCCATACATGACTACTGTAAAAACCATAGTTTTGACTATACAGACCTTTGTTGGCAAAGTAATGTCTCTGCTTTTTAATATGCTGTCTAGGTTTGTCATTGCTTTTCTTCCAAGGAGCAAGCATCTTTCAATTTCATGGCTGCAGTCACTGTCCACAGTGATTTTGGATCCCATGAAAATAAAGTCTGTCATTTTTTTCTATTGTTTCTTGAGTTTTCAGCCAGCTTTTTCACTCTCCTCTTTCACCTTCATCAAGAGGCTCTTTAGTTCCTCTACTCTTCCTGCCATAAGGGTGATGTCATCTGCTTATCTGAGGTTATTGATATTTCTCCCAGAAATCTTGGTTCCACCTTGTGCTTCACCCAGCTTGGCATTTTGCGTGATGTACTCTACATATAAGTTAAATAAACAGGGTGACAATATACAGCCTTGATATACTCCTTTCCCAATTTTGAACCAGTCCGTTGTTCCATATCTGATTCTAACTCTTGTTTCTTGACCTGCATACTGGTTTTGCATGGGAGATGAGTACAATTGTCTGATAGTTAGCACATTCTTTAGTACTACCTTCTTGGGAATTGGATGAGGATTGACCTTTCCCAGTCCTGTGGCTACTGCTGGGTCTTCCAGATTTGCTGACATATTGAATGCAACACCTTGATGGCATCATCCTTTAGGGTTTTGAAATAGCTGTACTGGAATTCTATCACATCCACTATCTTTATTAACAGCAGTGTTTCCTAAGGCCTACTTGACTTTGCACTCCAGAATGTCTGACTCTGGGTGAATGACCACACCATTGTAGTGATCTGGTTCATTAAGATCTTTTGTGTACAGTTCTTACATGTATTCTTTCCATCTCTTCTTGATCTCTACTAGATTTAGTGTCTACTGAATCTCTATGGTTTCTGTTGTTTATTGTGCCCATCTTTGAGTGAAGTAATCCCTTGATATTTCCAAATTCCAATTTCAAAAAGACTACCCTGCAATTAAAAAGGTATGACTTCTTCCCTTATTTTACTTCCTTTTACTTCTTTTTATTCTAACCAAAGTACCCTTTTTTCTTTTCTGCCTTATTGTACTGGCTAAAAGCTGTAATTTAATGTTGAATAAAAGTAATGACAGCAGATATCCTTATTTTCTTATTCACCTTAAAGAAAAGCACACAGTTTTTCACCATTAACTATAATTTTAAATTTTTTGGTGAACTGCTTTATGAGGTTGAGGAAGCTTTCTTCAGTTTCAGTTTGCTGAAAGCTAGCTTATCAGGAATAGATTATGAATTTTGTTAAATGCTTTATCTGCATTCATAAAGACAATCTGATTCTTTTTTTTCTTTTTAAATTGGTTAATGTAGTGAATTTTATTGTTTTTCAAAAATTAGGCAATGCTTTCATTCCTGAGATAAATTCAGCTGTCATTATATAGTATGCTCTGTATGTATTATGGAATTAAATTTGCCATAGTGGTGTTTAGAAATTTTACATCTGTTTTCAAGAGGTATGTTGGTATGTAGTTATCTTGTAATGTCTTTATCTGATTTTTGTGTCTGGGTAAGGGTGACCTAGGATAAATTGGAAAAATTTCCTTTACTTGGATTTTCTATAGTATTTTCTATAGATTTTGTATGGCATTGGTATTTCTTTCTTAGGTTTTTGGAAGAATTTACCACTGAAGCCATTTAGGCCTGGAGTTGGCTTTCAAGAAAACTTCTAATTATAAACTCAACTTCAACAGTAGATATAAAGCTAGTCAGATTATCTTCTTAGTGAGTTTTTCATTTTATCTAGGTCAAGATTTGATAAACCTTTTTATAACAACCAGAAAGTAAATATTTTAAATTACCAGGACAAAATGAAGGCTTTTATGTATGAATAGTACTTATATAATTACTTAACATGTGTCCACTTTAGATTATAAAACTATCCTTGACTCATGGGCAGTACAAACAAAACTAAATTAAAATGAAAACATCTATGAAGTGTATTTTTCACTTCAGATATTGAAGATTTTATTTTGAGAATTTTCAAGATATTCTATATCTGTACATAATTTTTGAACATATGGGGGGAACTTTTGAAGCCCAACACTTTTGAACATTCTACCTAATGTCCTATTTTCCATCTGGCTTCCAACTGTTCCATCAGAACTGTTGCATGTGAGCTAGGAGTACTGTTCTCTCATTCTTTGAGATGGTTCTTTCTTCACATGCAGCCATTTTTCAGTACTTTGCTAAATCCTCAACAGGAACTTTACAGGTCTTTAGGATTCTCTCTCTGCAGCTTTTTTTTTTTTTTTTCTGTTCTGCAAACTCTAGCCACCTTGATCTTCTGGCCCTATTAGCCCATCTGCTCAATTCGGAAAATTCATCAGCCTACCTTTGGGTCATGGCCAGGAAATTTTCAAGGCAGTGATTTACTTCGTTTTGTTTTGCTTACCTCACAGGGATTAATATCTTTTGATATCCATTGTCCAGTGTCTTAAAAATCATTTTTTCATATATTTTTCTCTTTTGTTGTTGTTGTGTTGTTAATGTTGAATATTTCTGGTAGAATAGTACAATCTCTGATATTCATCTCCAGCCCTTTGTGTTTTTCTGTATTGTATTGTATTTTCTGTATTTCTGTGTTTATTTGTTTTTCTGTGTTGTTGAAAAAAACACCATAACTAGTTCTACAAAAACTGACTTAGATGGTCAGAATTTTGTTTCAGAATTTAGTGATTCTAAATATTCCTAGAAATTAGTATTTTGGTAATGTTGAGGTAACCAATCCATTGATACGGTATATGCCAGCCTTATAATAATTTAAAATTTATCAGTAGTGATTAATATTTGTAGTAGATTTGCAAATTTTTTAGCTTTGTTTCTAGACATCTGTTCAGTTCAGTTCAGTCACTCAGTCACGTCTGTTTCTTTGCGACCCTGTGGACATCTGTTACTTGTTTGTATTTTAAATGATATTTTGATTTTACTATGTATTTCTGTAGAAAAGAAATGCAAATATTTTTTATCTTGATGTTTTATACTGAACTTGCTGTATTTACCTATATTTCTGATAACTTATCAAATCATCTACTATTTTAGGTTTCCCTTTCAATATTTATGTTGTTGCTGTTGTTCAGTCGTTAAGTCGTGTCTGCTCTCTGCAATCCCATGGACTGCAGCACACCAGGTACCTCTGTCCTTCACTATCTCCTGGAATTTGCTCACATTCATGTCGATTGAGTCAGTGATACTATCTCATCCTCTGCCATCCTATTCTCCTTTTGCTTTCAGTCTTTCCCAGCATCAGGGTCTTTTCCAGTGAGCCAGCTCTTTGAATCAAGGCGCCAAGGTATTGGAGCTTCGGCTTCAGCATCAGCCCTTCCAATGAATATTCAGGGTTGATTTCCTTTAGGATTGACTGTTTTGATCTCCTTGCTATCCAAGGGACTCTCGAGAGTCTTTTCCAGCACCACAGTTTGAAAGCATCAGTTCTTTGGTGCTCAGCCAATTATGTCATCTAACTCTCACATCCATAGATGACTATGAGAAAAACTATAGATTTCAATATATGTACCTTTGTTGGCCTTTCATTTATTTTAATTGCCTTGCTGTATCACCAGTAGAGTGATGGATAGATGTGTTAAAAGCAGACATCTTTGTCTCATTTCTATTCTATTCTTTCTTTTCGCTATTAAATTTTATGTTTACTTTATTAACCGTTTTATTACTTACAGAAATTTTCATCAGGAATAGATGAATTTGATAAAGTTGTTATGCTTTCTTTATTAAGATGATCTTGTTTATTTTTAATACTCCAGTTCAGTTAAGTTCAGTTGCTCAGTCTTGTCCTACTCTTTGCAACCCCATGAATCACAACACGCCAGGCCTCCCTGTCCATCACCAAATACTGGCGTTTACTCAAACTCATGCCCATCGAGTCACTGATGCCATCCAGCCATCTCATCCTCTGTCGTCCCCTTCTCCTCCTGCCCCCAATCCCTCCCAGCATCAGGGTCTTTTCCAATGAGTCAACTCTTCGCATGAGGTGGCCAAAGTACTGGAGTTTCAGCTTCAGCATCAGTCCCTCCAATGAACACCCAGGACTGATCTCCTTTAGGATGGACTGGTTGGATCTCCTTGCAGTCCAACGGACTCTCAAGAGTCTTCTCCAACACCACAGTTCAAAAGCATCAGTTCTTCAGCACTCAGCCCTCTTCACAGTCCAACTCTCACATCCATACATGACCACTGGAAAAACCATAACCTTGACCAGACAGACCTTGTCTCTGCTTTTTAATATGCTATCTAGGTTGGTCATAACTTTGCTTCCAAGGAGTAAGAGTCTTTTAATTTCATGGCTGTGGTCACCATCTGCCGTAATTTTAGAGCCCAAAAAAATAAAGTCTGACACTGTTTCCACTGTCTCCCCATCTATTTCCCATGGGGTGATGGGACCAGATGCCATGATCTTAGTTTTCTGAATGTTAAGCTTTAAGCCAACTTTTTCACTTTCCTCTTTCACTTTCATCAAGAGGCTTTTTAGTTCCTCTTCACTTTCTCCCATTAGGGTGGTATTATCTGCATATCTGAGGTTACTGATATTTCCCCTGGCAATCTTGATTCCAGCTTGTGCTTCCTCCAGCCCAGCATTTCTCATGATGTACTCTGCATATAAGTTAAATAAGCAGGGTGACAATATACAGCCTTGACGTACTCTTTTTTCTATTTGGAACTAGTCTGTTGTTCCATGTCCAGTTCTAACTCTTGCTTCCTGACCTGCATACAAGTTTCTCAAGAGGCAGGTCAAGTGGTCTGGTATTCCCATCTCTTTCAGAATTTTCCACAGTTTATTGTGATCCACACAGTCGAAGACTTTGGCATAGTCAATAAAGCAGAAATAGATGTTTTTCTGGACCTCTCTTGCTTTCTCGATGATCCAGCAGATATTGGTAATTTAATCTCTGATTCCTTTGCCTTTCCTAAAACCAGCTTGAACATCTGGAAGTTCACTGTTCACGTATTGCTGAAGGCTGGCTTAGAGAATTTAGAGTATTATTTTACTAGCATGTGAGATGAGTGCAATTGTGCGGTAGTTTGAGCATTCTTTGGGACTGCCTTTCTTACTACTAGTTGATAATTACATTGATTTTTAAATGTTAAGCCATCTTTGTATTCTGGGAATAAATTAGAGTTAGCCATCACATATTATCCATTTCTGTATTTTACTGGATTAGATTGCTGCTGTTTGCATTTTGTCATTATTTACAAATGAGGTTGGTCTACCATTTTTCTTTCTCATAATGTCCTCATCAGTCTTTCAGACAGTTATGTTTTCCTGGCTTCTTAGAATTAGTTGGATATCATTTCATCTCTTCTCTTCTCTGGAAGAATTTTTGAAATGGCATTATTTCATTATATTATCCAGATGGTACACCATACAGGTCTGGTGTTTTGTTTATTTTTGATTAAAGATTAAATTTCTTTGATAGGTACTTTTATCTTTTATATTTATTTTTATATTTATATTTTGATTTACAGTAACAGAGATAGTACAGAAAATGAAGAAAGAATGGTCTTTTAAGTAAATTATGATGAAATATTAAATATCCATGTGGAAAACGAAATGCATACCTTCTGTTTACATCATATATAATAATTAGCTCCAGTTGAATTTTAAAACTTTATAAGAAATGAAACAGCTTGTAGAAGATTAAGAGGAGGTTAGGAAATGAGTTCTTCAACAGGACAGAATATTAGTAACCATAAATGTAAAGGTAAGTGGAATTATATGAAATTAAATCTATTTTTTTCCTTCAAATGACCTAATTATTGAAAAAGTAAGCCATATAGTTGGAGAAAATATATGCAACGCATGTAATCTATTGGTAACCTTTACATCAGATATGTAAAGAATGTCTCCATAATAGTAAGGCAAAGAACCCAATAGAAAATGTACGATAGACTTGAGTGGGCAGCCTATGAAAGAAGATATTCAAATGCATTGTGAGCCCAAGAAAAGATGCTCATAGTTATTAATAGTCACAAATATTAACAGTAAACAAGTTAATACTACACACCTACCAGGATGGGTAAAATGTTTAAAGATTGTTAATGTCAAATGTTAGTGAAATATTTGAGCAATGTAAACCTTCATCACTGTTGGTATGAAAATAAATTGATATAACCACCTTGAAAGACAGTTTGGCATTATGTAATACACTTGAAAATAAGCATACCCTGTAACCCAACAATTCTACTACTTATGCACCAAAAGGCATAAAAATACTCATAGCAGCAATATTTCTAATATTTAAAACTGCAGACAATCCAATTGACCATTATCAGTAGAGTGTATAACTTAGTTGAGGAATATTCATATAATAAAACATTTCACTATAATCATTTCTATATAATTGTCATATCATTAATTTATCATGAGATATTTATTCTAAACAATCATTTGTGTTTCCTTCACCATAGTTACAACTCAGAAACCATTTTGGTCCTATTCATCAGAGATTTCCAGACACATAATAGTTAATTAAGAGTAGGATTGCTTTATAATCATATAAAAGAACTCTCAATTTCAATTTTGTGCTAGAGAGAAAAGTTGATCTATTTATTCATTTATTTCTTTCTTTGATTGTATTTTTATAATAGGATCTGAAAAACAAATGTAGCCCTCTGCAATCTATTTGCTACTCTTGTTGGTATTTCCTCAACATATTAAATAGGTGACTGATTAGAATGATGGCCTGCAAAGATATCTATGCACTTACCCTTGAAACTTGTTCAGTTCAGTTCAGTTGCTCAGGCGTGTCCGACCCTTTGTGACCCCGTGAACTGCAGCACGCGAGGCTTCCCTGTACATCACCAGCTCCTGGAACTTGCTGAAACTCACATCCATCTAGTCGGTGATACCATCCAACTATCTCATCCTCTGTTGTCCTCTGAAACCTGTAAATATGTTATACTACATGGCAAGAAGAAAGTAAGGTTGGAATGTGAAGTTAAGGTTGCTAATGACATGATCTTAAAGTAGGACAATTATCCTGTACTATCTAAGTGGGCCAAATATAATCTCACAAGTGTCCTGAAATGTGTAAGAGGAAGGCAGAGGGTCAGTGTCATAATGATAAAATGAGAGACAGACTCAACTAGCCATTTTCATTTGACAGTGGATGTGGGCCATGAGCCAAGGAATGCTGGTGGCCTCCAGAAGTCAGAAAAGGCAAGAAAGTAGATTCTCTGCTAGAGCTTTCTAAGGAGAATTCAGCCCCAGCAACACATTTTAGCCCAGGAGAGATCCATTTTAGACTCCCACTGAAACTGTAAGATAACAAATTCATGTTGTTTACAGCCACCAAGCATGAGGTAACTTGCTCTAGCAGCAGTAGGAACTTAATACAGTAACTGAGTATGTTTCCTTGAGTATAATATTGTGTACTCAAGGAAATTGAAAAGCATAAGTGAGTACATTTTTTTCTACCTCACAGGATTTTTGAGTCATATTTTTAAAAGAGACACTGTAAAAGAATTTTTAAAACCAAATGGCACAATTGGGTTGCCAAGAAATACCTGGAAAAGTAGAAAATAGATCATGCCACCAAAATACTAAAATTCCCCTGTATCCACAGCGGGGCATAACACAGGGTGGTGATTTTCAGCCCCTATCTTGTAGGTAATTATTAAATACTAATTTAAATCAGGATTCTTACCTCAAAAGTATGTGTGAGTATGTTTTCAATGTACTGATCAAATAAAAGAGGGTGTATTTTTCTCTAAAAATTGTTGTCAATGTATTTCAGTGATTAAATAAAAAATCAAAGTTAAAGCTCATGGATAACTATTTAAAGATTTTTTCAGTCATCCTAACCTTAATATTTACACAAATTAGTTAGAAGTCTTCTTGCAGTTGTTGAAAAGGAGAATTGTAAAATATGAATGTACATGAGGAAAGCAACATAAAACAAAAGGCCTTTAGAAATAATGGATATTTTTGCACATTTTACTAGTGGAAAAGAATAACAAGCAGATCAATTTATCATAAAGATTTTAGATGGCAAAATTTGTTGAAAAATAGGTTAACATTGTCTAAATAGACTTCCTTCTTTATTTCTATTGACATTTAACTATTTTTTATCTCACATCACTTAGGATAAATTGATACATGTTATATTTTTCAATATGTTGTACTTGCTTATAAAATATCCCTTATTTGAAACTTCGAATGTAGTCATAAGAATACCTTTTAAAGCCATATATGTTTGCATGATAGGTTATAAAATAATATTTTTAATTATAAACAGAGGAGTCACTCAGAACCCTTCATTTCTTTAGAAATGTAGGCTGTCTCTCTCTGTGTATAGCTGATATATAATACCTACACATACATGAAAGGAGTTACTAGACACTTGCTCTGTTACATGGAGCAGAAATAAACTCATTTTTAAAAAGGCATGTAAATTAGGTGGTAAAAAGAGTTCTTGGTTTAACTCTAAGATCTGAACCAAAATTAAGGAAGCTGTTTTAAAAAATGTTTTGAAACCAGTTCATAAGGAAGGAAAAGACGACAAAAATCTGGAAGTCAAAGGAATAAAGTGGAGCAAACTGGATATCTGAAGATGCAAATGCTAACAATCTAAGGATGCATGTGACCTGTCTGGATTCCTTTAAAACCACAGAAATATGTGCTTTGCAAATGAATTCAGTCTGACATTCAAAGCTGAGAGGCCCACACCTGGTGGGAGCAGAGTCCACTGGGAATCTTAGTCCTCAGCCAGACTTCCCACACTTTTGCTGTAGCAGGAGTGAAGCAGCAACAACAGATGGAGTGTCATTGTGGAACAGAAAACATTTGGGGGGAAGCATGTGCAGCTGTATGCTGGCCATGAAACTATGTGAAAGGTCTTGCAATTTGAGAAATTAATCAGAAAACAGAACCGTTTCAGAGAATTTGAGAAAGATTTGGCAATAAGACTACATTTGTGAAACCAAATAGCCAACACCATCCTCCTCATCTTCAAATAATAAATTTTATTTCCCAACATGTTCCCTTTCTAATTCAAGAAACTCCTGTCAATGTGCTAGTTGAGAATATGTTCAGTTCTTACATGTTAAAGTTTGCTATAGGAATGAAACTATTTTTATGTAAGTTCCTTATGTTTTGGATTTTATTCTTTCTAACATATTTGCAATCTCCATTTGTTCGAAATATGCTGCATTAGAAAGCTTGAGTCTATAAAGTTTACAAAGAAACTTACTGATTCTAATCTTAGAATTGCACGGTAATGTGTTTCTGTTTACTGTCTTAGTGTCGATTTGACCATAGTATTCGACCTTAGCATTCATATTGATATAAAATCCAGTCAGGTTTGTCATCCTGTTGATACAGTATATACAGTATGATAATAAAAACAAGCTTTACAGGAGAGGTAGGATTCTATAACCTAAATGGTGGGCTAAAAATAATTATTTACTTTCCTACATGTTTACTCAGAAGTTAGTATGCTTTGTTATACATAGTATTTCTACAGCACCTTCAAAGTACCATGTACTCCCTGAGGGCATTTGCTGTTTTATTTTTAAAGTCGTTATATTTAAAGCAGTTTTAGATTCATAGCAAATTGAGAGAAAAATACGGAGATGTTCTCTGTACCCCCTAAGCCAACACAACCATAGCTTGTTGCTTCATTATTGACACCCCCACCAGAGTGGGACGTTTGTTAGAATTGGTGAACCTACATTAACACATCACCATCATCCAGAGTCCATGACTATATGCTAGGGTTCAGTCTTGGTGTTGTGCATTCTATGAGTTTGAAAACATAAATGATGAAATGTATCTACCACTACATTACCATACAGACTCTTTTCACTGCCGTAAAAATCCTCTGTGCTTGTCCTATTCATCCCACCTCCCAACTTCAATGGATGTTTAGTGTTTACAGTAACCCTTTCAGTGGACATAAGTAATTCCATTTTGCTGATGGAGAAATTACAATACAGGCATGTCACATAGGATTCAAACTTAGGTCTACATGATTCTTCAGTCTGTGTTTTTTCTGTCTTATGATGGCTTTTTTCAGCCAAGATTCCAGATATAGTAACAGCTTCATTTTAGCTCTGGGCTTTTATCACTTTTGGGGCTTCCCCAGTGGCTCAGCAGTCAAGAATCTGCTTGCCAATGCAGGAGATGCAAGAGACAGAGGATTGAATTGCTGCATCAGGAAGACCACTGAAGGAGGAAATGGCATCCCACTCCAGTATTCTTGCCTGGAAAATCCCATGGACAGAGGAGCCTGGTGGGCTACAGTCCATGGGGTTGCAGAGTCATACTCAAGTTATAAACTGAGCATGCACATCATCACTTTTAAACTGAAATAAAATTCACTTTCTCATTGGAGAATAATTCTTTTGGTTTCATTGGTGATAATACAGACCTTGCTAAATATTTTAGAGTGTCAGCTCAACTATCAGATTTAAAACCCAGCTCTGACACTAGTATGGTCTCCTTCAGCCTGCTTCTTACTCTCTCTGTGCTTTCAGAATTTGCATCTATAAAATGGGGATAGTGCTTTTCAAAGGTGTGTTTTAATATTTAAGTGGCAGTTACTGTAACTGCTTAGCACATAGTAAGTGCTTCAGTTCAGTTCAGGTCACTCGCTCAATCATGTCCAACTCTTTGCAGCCCCATTGACTGTAGCATGCCAGGCCTCCCTGTCCATCACCAACTCCCGGAATTTACCCAAAGTTATGTCCATTGAGTTGGTGATGCCAGCCAACCATCTTATCCTCTGTCATCCCCTTCTCCTCCTGCCCTCAATCTTTCCCAGCATCAGGGTCTTTTCAGATGAGTCAGCTCTTCACATCAAGTGGCCAAAGTATTGGAGTTTCAGCTTCAACATCAGTCCTTCCAATGAACACTCAGGACTGATCTCCTTTAGGATGGACTGTTGAATCTCCTTTCAGTCCAAGGGACTCTTCAAGAGTCATCTCCAACACCACAGTTGAAAAGCATCAATTTTTCGGTGCTCAGCTTTCTTTATAGACCAACTCTCACATCTATACATGACTACTGGAAAAACCATAGCTTTGAGTAGATGGACCTTTGTTGGCAAAGTAATGTCTCTGCTTTTTAATATGCTGTCTAGGTTGGTAATAACTTTTCTTCCAAGGAGTAGGTGTCTTTTCATTTCATGGCTGCAGTCACGATCTGCAGTGATTTTAGAGCCCAAAGACAAAATCAAGTTTGCCATGGTTTCCATTGTTTCCCCATCTATTTGCTATGAAGTGATGGGACCAGATGCCATGTCTTAGTTTTCTGAATGTTGAACTTTAAGCCAACTTTTTCACTCTCATCTCTCACTTTCATCAAGAGGCTCTTTAGTTCTTCTTTACTTTCTTCCATAAGGATGGTGTCATCTGCATATCTGAGATTATTGATATTTCTCCTGGCAATCTGGATTCCAGCTTGTGCTTCATCCAGCCCAAAGTATTTCATGACATACTCTGCATATAAGTTAAATAAGCAGGGTGGCAGCATACAGCCTTGACATAATCCTTTTCCTACTTGGAACCAGTCTGTTGTTCCATGTCCAGTTCTAACTGTTGCTTCCTGACCTGCATACAGGTTTCTCAAGAGGCAAGTCAGGTGGTCTGGTCTTCCCATCTGTTTAAGAATTTTCCACAGTTTATTGTGATCCACACACTCAAAGGCTTTGGCATAGTCAGTAAAGCAGAAATAGATGTTTTTCTGGAACTCTCTTGCTTTGTCAATGATCCAGCGGATGTTGGCAATTGGATCTCTGGTTCCTCTGCCTTTTCTAAAACCCGCTTGAACCAGGAAGCTCTCGCTTCACATATTGCTGAAGCATGGCTTGGAGAATTTTGAACATTACTTTACTAGCATGTGAGATGAGTGCAATTGTGCAGTAGTTTGGGCATCTTTGGCATTGCCTTTCTTAGGGATTGGAATGAAAACTGACCTTTTCCAGTAAGTGCTTAATCATTATTATAATGTCATTATTAGAATATAACCACTATATATATCATTGTGTAGTCATTCTTGGGTTCAGTGGTAAAGAATCTACTTGCCAATTCAGGAGACTCAGGAGACATGGGTTCAATCCCTGGGTGGGAAAAATCCCCTGTAGGAGGAAATGGTAACCCACTCCAGTATTCTTGCTTGGGCAATCCCACAGACAGAGGAGCCTGAAGGGCTGCAATCCATGGGGTCTCAAGGAGTTTTAGCAGTTTAGCACACACACGCCGTCATTATTAGAAGAGAGTGGTGGAAATGGGTACAGTAAGTTTAATGCTTACAATCTTTCGTTCTTTCCAGCTATTGGTTTTTAGAGAAGGTTATTTTAAAAGGAATTCTGGTTATACTTATTCTTGGGAATCATTTTATTGTTTGCTACAAAAATGTTAGGTTGTGGGATAAGGGAGAGCTCCATTTTTCCTTAAATGAACACTTTATTTTTGGGTTTCTCGAAGAATACTGTAAAAACTGAAATGTCAGCATGTTCTATATTATTTATTTCTATGTTAACCAGCAAGTTTTGCCAGCTATGAACAAGAAAATACAAAGAGTTAGTCTCCAAATATCTCCTTTACTAGCATAGTTAAAATTGAGTCATCAGTTAGTATTTCACTTACATTTTATTTTTATAACAAAGCATTATTCAGATTATAGGGTTTGTAAGTTGTACTTAAGAATTATTATTTTAGAAATTTAAAATTTTTTGCCTTTACATTAAAAAAGGAATGTCTAAAAATATACATTTAAATTTAATTGGAACTCTGGACTATACTGTTATAAGCATTCAGTTAGGTTTCTGTATTATGACTTAAGTGAATTTCTGTTTTCAAAGATTAAAATGCTGGGAGTAAAATAGCTTCACAGTTTAACTTATTCAAGTCCCATTACAGTCACTCTCCCATTTGTTGCTGAAAACAACTCTACAGAAATTTTAAAAGGATCAATATTAATATCACTACCTTGCATGCGAGAAAACGGATACACAAAATAGAACTAAATGACCTGACTGAAATAAACAACTGGTTGTAAATAAGGTTTATCTTCCCGAAAAGTCTTCATACTTTTTAACATCAACAAACAGAATTGCATTCTGATTACATGTCTTTTGTCTTCCAGAATATCTAGTAGGAGTCATTTAGCCAGAACTGAGGAGTCCACACTTTCAACATCTATACAACGAAGACATTAGGCATAACTAACTGCTATCACAACTATCTTTAAGTGGGCTTTGAAAGAGACAGTTTTGATACTGTTACATAAAACATCACACATGCAGAAAACAGTATTTTATTTGATGAGCTTAACAGTATCTCAACTAATAAATTGGCTGTCATCCTTTCCCCGGGTTGAGATAAGGGGGATGAGAACATGTAGATCCTTTTCTCGCATGCCAATTTGCGACTACCCCATGATAGAGCACAGTTGTACTATGATTGATGAAATATTTTAGAAAGAAAAGAAAGGACTTAAATGGAAGATTTATTAGCTTTTGAAATGGCATTGCTAACAGTAGTGGTAGGAGAAAAATAAACATAAAACAAACATTTTAAGTAGATAGTAAGGACACAAACTAATCCCAACAGCCTAGAATGTCCTTGCTGTTTTCACTTACTCTTGCATCATATAAGGGGATATAAACAACTTAATTCTAAGGTTGTTGTTGCAACCTTTTCTGCTTTATACTTTCATCAGAAATAGTGTCTAAAATAAAAATGAATACCTCTAAGACTTCAGTGGCTTGTCATAAAAAGATGTTATTAAACATAAAGAGATTTCAGTGACTGCATACTCTGAGCTAGAAAGGCACTAGAGTGATAAAGTAATGTACATTATATAGTAATAGCAGGATCACTCTGATCTTGAACATTTATTTCCAAGTTGAACAAAGTTTTTGAATCAGTCTCCTTTGCTCTTAAGTATTCGTATCTCAAGTTATAGAATCAGTTTTACCGTCCCATGTTTGGTCAGATCACTGGTCTGGAAAATAAGGCATCACATCTTTTCCTAGGGTCTGTGCTATTAGCCAAATCATCTTCACACAGCTCGGTGTACCTAAACAGTGGAATAAGGCTGCAAAACTGATGGTGGAAAGCAATTTCTAACTGACCCTTAAGGCATTTATGTTAAGGCTGGAAGTGTGATGTTTGATTACACCTAGTATCATTTCAACTTAAATACCCATAAATTACTCTCACCTTTTTTTTGAATAGCAACAATTTCTTAAATCAATGAACTCTTTTAAGAATTGAAGAAATGTCCATATGTTTATCATATGCACCATAAATCAGTGTTTCTTTAGATGCTCTAATTATTTCTTTGGGCCTTGATTTTATCATGTGTAAATCTATTTTTATCTTTTTTACTAAGAAATCCTGTAAAACAGCCAAGTGACTGATGATTTGAGACCAGCCAGACATAATAATCATTTTGTAGCATGCTTCAGGATAAAGGCAGATTTGTCTTAAAATATAAACAAATGTCATATTTAATCCTGCTAATATGAAGACTAGGAGTGCAAGGTTCATTTTCCACAATCCCAAAGTAGACCTCAAATATCCAAATTCAATTAGAGGGTTCCATTTCACGAAAGAGACTTCAAAAGGCAGAGGAAGATAATCTTGGCAGCAGCACCCTAGGAGTGAGAATACTCCTCTAACTAGACAGAGTGTCCTTACCCTTTTTCTGGCTCTTAGGATTCGGGGACCAGACAAGAAAGGCAGACAGGTATGCAAAGGAGCAGAGAGGAGCTGGAGCAAAACTCATGCGTCAGGAGTTGCCTAGCAAGCAACACCTCTCTGTTGCAGTGTGAACACTGGTATGATTTATACCTCTTACAAATCACACACTAAGTTTTCAACAGTTTGTCAATAAAAGGTGCATAACATACTCTGATTTGGGAGCAAGCAAGAAGACTCAATATTATGGTCTCCTTATTGAGCAAGCATTTAATGTGCGTCTACTATACACCGAATATGTACATTTGACCGAAAATATAAATATCAAAAACATGGTCTCTTTCCTTGAGAATCTTACAGTTTAAAGTAGGCAGCATATTTGTAGATGGTTCATCAACTTAAAATAATAAAATACAGAAACCATATTTTAATAATAATAAAATATGAAAACAAGCTTTTATGTAAGCCATGTTTTGCATATCAAGTTTTATTTAGAAAAGGTAAGCTTACATGGGCATTTTTCCCGTGAAAAATATATTGGCATCATATTTTGTATTATTTAAAATTTGTTATTTGTTCTATTGACCATAGATTTATAATATCCTCACCATTATTGTACTTTATTTTGTATGTAGTGAGTTATCTGTCAGATTTTAAAGGATATGTTACCAGAAAGAGAAATATTATTAAAATTAAACTTCTGCATTCTTTCTTTCAGAAAATAAAAGCTATGTATATTATACATACGTATATATGTTTTAAATATATATACATATACATAATATATAAATGACATATTTTTGAAGAATGTTCAATATGATTTATGGAACTTTTTAAATAGCAAATGTCATCCTGGCATCTTGTCATGACAAAGTTTATGCTTGGATGGAAAAGACAGGGGATAGAAAAGAATCAAAGTTGCCTTCAACATAGATCTGCAGGAGCTCTCATGAAATGGTAGTGCGGATTACAAGAACTTGAGAGAGGTAGAATGGTTGTCATCTTTGAAAAAGGAGATAATAAATGAAAATCTTCCATATTTACTGTAGGGAAATGCTGAGAGAGATGTGGGACTATTCAGTAGCTATTGAATTAAAATGCAGAGAAGGATCAAAGATGTAGGAGAAAAAAAATGTAAGCATGTCACAGAGAGTGAATGTGATTTCTAGGGAGAAGGACAAAGGCTGCTTGCTGACTGAGGCACTTTAGGGATGCATTAGATGTTGATTGCAATGTCATCTAAAGTCCTGCCCGTGGTCTGCTATCCAGGCCCTGTTCAAGATGCAGAGCTGCTTTCATACAGAAAGGGGATGCTTTTTACAAGTTGCTGCAAAAGGTTCGGATACTCACCTACTCCCACGCCTACAAAAATGTGTCTGTTTGGGGAGGGCACATTTTTCTGATACGTACAGTGGCTCCATAGCAAGGGCATAGGTACAGTGGTGCCATATAAAAGCTATACCTGCAGCCCCAGCCTGGCTCCAAGGTTGTTGTGACTACCAGTAAAAAACATTGCTTGGCCTTTGACATACAGTAGGTCATCAGTACATGGTGTCATGAAATGTGAAACTTACACTGAACAGAATCAAGTGACTTGAGCCATCTGTGCTTAATTCAGACTGTAGTTTATGTAGTTAAAGGGCCACAGAATCAATGGAGTGAATCATGACCAGCTTTGTAAAACATACTGTAATAATACAGAATTGAAAATATCAAATCACAGTAAATGATAAGGGTGAATTGTTTTTAATTAAAAGTTGTTTTGCTATATTTATAAATATATATAGTCATGCATAGGTGACTGTAAGAAAAAAAAATTGCAAACCTTAAGAAGAACATAGTAAATAGAAGAGTTATGACAGTATCAAAATTTAACTCTGCACCCCATTCATAGTTGGCTTTTCAATCTGTATGGTCTGGGATAGAGGTAAATATGTTAGATCACTCAATAAGGGTGTCAGGGCTGTAATTGATGTTTCAGTAGCAAGGTATCATTTTCAGATTTATGGTCTGTTCCAAAGGTTTATGGTTTCCAGGAACCTGATTTAAATATTTATTATGGCATTTGTGTGATAATTTTAAACTCTAGATATTATTTACAACATATAATATGTAAAATCATAAAGTGCTCATGGGCACAGGTATAGTTTAAAAAAATCTGAATAACTTTTATAAAGTTTTGGAAAAATCATGGTACAAGCAGATAACTTTAAAAAAAAGACACATCTTTATTTCAGCAAAATAATCCATATAAGGATATGCCTCCAGGTAAATATCTTTCTTAAAAAATATCAGATATTTCAACTTATTAGTAAGCAACAGGAGTTAGGATTCATCATTGTGTTTTTCAGGATGGTTCACTTACTAACTATGAATGTTATCTAAAGTTAGCCAGTATTCTTCAAACACTGTTTTGAATGGCTGTAAATTATCAGATAATTTGAAAGGTTTGTAATGGATATTTTGTTGTTCTTGTTGTTGTTGCTATTTAGTTACTCAGTTGTGTCTGACTCTTTTGTGACCCCATGGACTGTAGCCTGAGGCTTCTCTGTCCATGAGATTTCCCAGGCAAGAATACTGAAATGGGGTGCCATTTCCTTCTCTAGGGAATCTTCCCCACCTAGGGGTTGAACTTGTGTCTCAAACTCGTGTCTCCTGCATTTAAATTTAGGTGCTTGCTTATTCTTACCATTATATGTCTTCAGTGAATGTTCTTTAACTAACTTTAGCCATATCTCTGAACCTTTGAATAAACACCTACAAAGAAAATTCTTGGGGCAAAAATTCGGCCATTCTTCAGGCTCTTGATTTAACACTCTATATTTCCATTAGCAGGGTGTGTGAGTGCTCCTATAACACCAACTCTGGTTCAGTATTATCTTAAGTTCCTCTATTTTCTCATTTACAGTTATAGGAAATTAAAAAGTTGAAGTGTTCAAGTAATGCAAAATGAGTTCAGAGCAATAAAATCAAAGGAAGTACAAGTTGAGTTCCATTACTTCTGTAAATTGTAATTAAAAAAAAAAAAAGTCATGATACCAGGTTGCCCACCAATCCAAAGACTGTTCTGACATTTTCCCCAACAGAAAAACATATCCTAAAGTGAGAGTGGAGACAGGACTGGAGTAAGATGTTATGGAAGATGTTCCTGTGTCTTTGCTTTTTCCGCCCTATGCCCCAGTCCTGGTTACAAAACTTTATTAGTAGCAGATAAGGAATATAGTGTGGAATAGTGTCATAACCAATGACTAACGACTATTTATTGATCACAAAATAACAACAAATCTCTAACTTTAATAAAAAAGGTAAGAATTTTTATAGATATCTTGCACATTTTATAGATGATAATTGACCTTGCATTTGCTATTTTGAGTAATTCTTTATATATAGGTATGGATAAATATTTATTTGCAATCATATATTTCGAGTTTCTTTTGTGAATTATGTAACTAATTTCCACTATGAAAAAGCTACAAAATTTTTTTTAAGCTCTCTGGTTTCTCTGTCTTATAGATTATTTATAAGTTTTTGGTTTTTATTTTTTTTTTTTTATAAAACTTTAGATCATTTTCATTAAAAAATTTTGTTAACATTTAATGCTGTTGATAACTAATTTAATTCACTGTTGTCAGCAATACCATTTTATAGTATATATTATGAAAAATAATAATAAGGAAACTTTAGTATGAAAGAATTGAAAAATAAAGAAAAAGTATATTAGATTGAGAATTTTCAAAAATGAGCATTAAACTCTTGCCTTCCCCCAAATTAAAAGGTAACATAGTCTTGAACATTAGACAAATACTATTTTTCATTATTAGTTTGACAACAAGATGAACTGGTTGATAGGGAAATAAATTTCAAGTCTGTTGCCATTTCTTGCTCAGATAGTAACAGTCATATCTCTAGTAATCAATAGTAAAATAAGCAAGGCTCGGGAAAGCTGACATAACCAACATGGGGATCAGGAACAAATATTCCTCAGCCATAGGGAGTCTTGTCTGTCAGAGCCTGAAGCTGAGTGCTGAGAAGTTATGTAATTTTCAATGCTATTCAATGCATTGAAGCAAGAAACAAGAAAAATTCTAGTTTAGCTAAAAAGAAAAAGCAGACAAAAGTCTTGACAGCTTTTGTATTTTAATAACTTCTGCCACATGTTAATGCAGTAAATATAGAGATAAAGTTTATGATCACAAGCTAAGGAAGGCATCACATTATCATAACATATGTACTGTTGGATTCCAAAGGTAACTACAAATTATATTAGAACATAATGTTAAAAAGGATTAGAGCCAATTTTATGATAAAGAGAGGTCTATGTATCTGTGTGATAAATGAACTTCAACTTTCAGTAAGTGTAGATCAGATATAATTTTTCCCCAATATATTTTATTACATCAATGAAGTGTTATAAAATTTATGATGTCTTAAAATTAAGGAAACAAGGTTTCATTAAGAATTAAATTAGACTGTTAGTAATGTGGGTATTTTGGGTATTAAAAGTACCATCCCTATTTTCTTTGTCCTCTGATTTATTTTCAAGGTTGCTTTAATTTAAATTGTGTGTTTATTATTAGCAGAATAGATCTGGATTTCATCTGGAAACTAATCTAACAAGCTGTATCTTATAATGGGGAAATATTAGTCTTTTCCACTTAGCATAGCAGTTGATATTTTTTATTGATATTTTTATGTCATCAAAATTATTTCTATTCGCTATTTTTACTAATAGTTTCATTTATTCTTTTAATTTTTATTTACTCAATTTACTTTTTCTTTTTTGAAAATTCAATCGTAAATTTTTAGTCCATTTCCTGTTCTTACAATCAAACTCACATTTTTGCACTTTACCAAAATCAGGTAACAAAACTTCCTTTTTATAGGGTGTTTTACTTGCTATTGTACTCGGTCCTCAATCTAACCAAAGTAATATGTACTCTATGAACCCACTATATCCAGACTATTTATTAGGTTTTCTTTCAGTAAATTTTTATAAGAATTCTTGTTATCTTTTATATTATACTCATAATCACAATAATCATTTATTTGAATTTACATATTGCAGAATTTATTGTCTATGACATTGTTACACCTCCATCTCATTTTCTCTTGTTGAGATCTGTCTTCTAAATTCATTATTATTTGATTCAGGAGGTATCTTGAATGCTGTCTTCACAGACTGTGTGGGTGACCTACTCTTTGAATCCTTGTTTTTACAATGTTTTCAGATTTATTTGTCTGGTTAGAGAATTTCAGAACTGGTCTCGCAGTCATTTTATCTCAGTGACTTACACATAGTACTTGACAGTCTCTCAATTATGTTAGCAAGATTCTGATACTATTCTAGTTGTTTTTCTTTGTAAACTGGTAAATTCTTTAACAACTGAGAGCTTGTTACTGAGCCAGACTTAGATCTGCTTATCTAAAGTGCAGCAAAGCCAATCTACTGACTTATGGTGAAGGAAAGTACAGCATTTATTGAAGGACACCAACAAGGACAACAGGGATGCATGCTCAGCTCATTAACCTTCTTCTGGTTGGTTGATAGTAAGTAGCAGGGTGATGTTTCAGAAATCTTAATCACCAGCCCTTTGGTCAGAACCAGTCTGGGTCTATGTTCTGTGGTCAGCAGGCAGTCACCATCCTCTGATGGGTGGAAGGTCTTAGTTTCTGCAGAACCACTCAAAGATAGGATTCAGATTATTATCTATGTCCATTCTGGAGGAACTAAGTCCTATGACTTATTGTTGTATCATTAAGTGCTTGAGTCTGCTCCTTAGAACATGGGGAAGAGCTAGGAGACTAAAACCTTTTCTCTACAAAAAGAAACAAGGATACCGAGGGCTACTGCACCTAAAAAGGCCCCCTGCACAGTCCTTCTTGGTTCACATTCCTTCTTTTCTTTTATACATGTCAATCCTAATGAGAACAGGGACAGGACAAGACAGTGTTATAGAGAAGGGGGATAGAGAGATTTATTACAAACTCTGCAGGGGAACTCAGTTTTGAGGGGACTCAGTTTCAAGTTTGTAAGATTTTTCTATCATGGATTTGATTTTCCCCTTGAATATATATTATTTAATGATTAGAAACAAAAATCAATAAAGCTATTTTCTTTAAAAGTGTTTCATAACCATCACAACAGCACCAGAAGGACTATATGTGAGTATTATTAATTTTTACTATTAGAATTGGTAGATACAGTGAAATGAAAAAACTTCAGAATAATTGATTTATAATTTGAAATACATGTATGAGGATTTTCATCCCACCATTTGTATCAAATGAACAAGAGAAGTGGTTTCCAGTGTCTAGAGAAATAAAATGGTTTATTTTTCTCCTATTTGCCTATTCTTCTCATACTCGGTTTTACTTGTTTGTTCTAAAATGTGTGTTTTAATAATTCTGAGAAAGAGGGGACAGAAAAGATGACAGTAGTATAAAATTAGAATATTTTCTTGAGTTCTACATTTCCCTCAGAAAATAAGTAAATGCAAAAAGAGCAACAGAGACCCTCCTACATATCTTTCTTTTCTGGTTTATATAGCCTTTGCAAAATCTGATCCATAGTCAAAGGCACACTTTTCCTTTCAGAAAATTTTCAAATGATGCTTCTTGCTTCAAACAATTTCACAAACACATTTCTACTAAATATTTTTTTCAAATACTAAATACTTATCATGAACACTTTATTTTTGTGTAATTCTACTGTCTTTACCATGATAAATTCTAATATTTTGCATTTGGTGTATCTGACTTTTCTTTTACTAAATCATACTTAACTAATTTTATGGCTATGGGAAATGTACATTTTATATATACTATGTGTTTTATAGTCAACAGTGGTAATGTAGGAAGTATATCTTCAGTATTTATTTTTTTTCTCTGTCTTCTTAATTATTCTGCAAATGTCAGTATGTTTATGTGGAGGGGTGGTTTATGTGTATATCATACTCATAGTCTGGGATGCACTTAAAGATTCAGGTACAGAAGAGGTTCCCAGAAGGGAAAAAAGGTATAATTCCATATCTCTCCTTTGACACCTTTCCTTGTCTATTAGAACGGTTGGTAATGACAGTTCCAGTGTGAAAACAATAGCTCCATTACTTTTCTTGACTGACTGAACCCATTCTAGTTTCATTGCAGCTCTGCTTTTTTTCTTTCCCTTCCGCTGACCTTTTCCTCCCCCTTACCTCATAACTATATGTTTACCTTCATATTCCCCAGAAAAATATAAACTGTAGGAAGTCTATAATTGAGGGGACTCGTAAGGAAGATTTTTCTAAGTTCATTAGAGAGTGCTAGATATGAGAAGAGAATTACCAATGTTACTGAAAACAAATGAGCCCAGTAGGCTGCCTTGGGGAGAAATAGGAGGAAAAAAAGCTTCTGCATTGCTCCACCTTTGACTTAGAGGGCCTGATTCACAAGAAATCACATAATGGTTATAGTCATTTTAGTCTTCAAATTTACGGAGCAATACCGGCAATCATGTCCAGAGGGAAAGTGTGTGTAAGAGAATGCTGCTGTTAAAAGTTCTCTGGCTTTCAAGTTGTTATAATCAATTTGAGTCCAGCCAATAATATTTCAAATGCTAGAAAAAGAAAGGGGAATATTTTCTCTTTCTAAATTATCCCCCCTCCCACGTTCAGTTGATTGAAAAATTGAATATAAACTAAAATCTTGTTCAGATTCTAGAATGCCAGTGACTTATAAAACCAGTAAAATTCTACATTATACAGAAAGTAATATAATTATATGGTTGTTGCCCAAAATGTGTCATTCCTACAGTTATCACTCTTGAATTTGGAGAATTAGATACCCACTATTTATGACTTGTTTAGAAGCACACTTTACAAAATACACCTCACCCTACAATACAAAGATACAGCTTGGTTTTTAGAGTCAGGCAATCTTAAATATTAATATAAAAACCATGTACAACAGATTCTCTAAGCTAGCATGATTTAACCCATCTCAGCTTTAATTTTCTAGTAAGTAGAATGAGGATCATACCAATCATTGTGTTATTATAATGATTAAATAAACTAAAATGAGCCATCTAGCAGAATACTTGAAAAATATTTTCTCTCTTCTTTCAGATTATGAGATACAAATCATGCTGATCTAGTTTTTAATATAAGTCCACAATGAACAAGTAACTAGCCATCAACCATGGGTTAGTTGAGTGCTAAGTAAGCTTCCCAAAAATATACTGAGAGGAAATATTTCTGGTATATGTTTTTGGGAAGCTTAGTTAGCACTCAACTAACTTCTGGTTGATGGTTACGTGTTATGTTAAAGCCCTATGTAGTTTTCTGATAGGCTGGACTGAATCATGTGGAACCCCAAGGAACTTTCCGGTCACTCTGAGACCACACACAGGTTAAGCGGCTCCGCTGGTCCTTTTTACCTACTTTCCCATCCTAAGGAAGCAAACTCAAGTACGTAGAAGCATACAAAAACCCAGCCACAACAACAACAAAACGGAAGAAAGGAAAAGGGAAAACAAGGGAGTGTGATAATGCCAAGGCAGAGTTCATTTAAACTACTGAGATCAAAGCAGGAGGAGTCAGGAGAAAGGATCCATCTAGAGATGAGTGCAAAGGAGGCAGCAAGCTTGCTCCCTGCACTGGAGCCTAGTAATTGCCAGGCTCCTGCCTCTGACCCATCCTCTAGAAGAGAAGTAGGGAGTCTTGAGCTCCAGCTTGTGATTAAACAAGTTATGGCTTCCCTGTGGAGTATCCAGTTGTGGATACTCCAAATGTCCTAATGGCAACTCAGTCTCTCCCTGTTCAAAAATGAACTCGCTCTTAGCCACAAATCTTTTCCTCCTGTGCTTCTCTCTGTCCTCATAAATCAATATACCCAGCAAATCCCTCCAGATCAGAACCTGAGAATCATCCTTGCTTCCTCTGTCCAGCTAACTCATATCCAGTTAGTCTCCAAGCCACACTAATATTTTAAAACTATTTTACTGTGAAAAATTTTGAAGTCACATAAGTAGAAAAAAGAATATGAAGATCAGATGGTAGTCATCCAGATGACAGTTTTCAGTGTATGCCTAATCTAGTTGAATCCTACCCACTTTCCTTTTCCTCCCCAGATGACTGACTTTTAACACTTACATGTATCTGATCTAACCCACTTTACTAATTTTCCTTGACTGTGTTTAGTTTTAGTTTTTCATGTCTTACAGTGTTTTAGCAGATCTACCTGGGTCTTACCTCATTTTTCTTATATTTCAAAAATTGTTTTGAGATCAAATCAAATCAGATTTCTCTACTACGTAAAATCTGAGGATGCTCATCCTTTAACCACTGAATTTAGTCCGAAATTTTTAGCAAGTATTTTCCCACTTCAGACCATACATATCTGCATAGAATCTTGCCCTACAGTCTCTACCATCATACCTATTGTTCCACAATATGTTGTTTATTTGCTATTCAACCCTTTTGCAAACCCCATGGACTGTAGCCTGCCAGGCTCCTCTGTTCATGGGATTTCCCAGGCAAAAATACTGGAGTGGGTTGCCATTTCCTTCTCCAGGGGATCTTCCCAAACCAGGGATCGAACCCACGTTTCTTGATTCTCTTGAATTGGTAAACAGATTTTTTAACACTGAGCCATCTGGGCGCTTAATAGTTGTTCTCTTCTGCAGGCTTCAGGCATTTGCGTGAGTTCTTTCCTTGTTTTGAATGGATTATTGGGGCCCGTTTTCTTTGTGTTAATTCTTATACTTCACTGCTTGGCTTAATCATCTCTTCCTTTTCTAAACCTTTTCTGAGAATAACCTTCCCCCTTTTATCCTGAAAACTTGCTAAGGAAACCATTGCTTCTCTGAGTTACCAGTATATGGCTAAATAACTTGTTTTATTTGTTATATACAACACATGCTAATAATTTGAGGTTTTGTCTGTCTTCTCCAGCAGCCATGGAGCCTGTTGTTACACGTTAGGTGTGTGTCTTTGTTCTAGTAGTGTTCAACTTGCTGTGTTAAATGTAAGCCAGTGAGAATTTCTGCTGAAAGAATGCCAAATATTTCTCCTTATTAACATTTTTTTGATCATTTTAAAATAATGCGTCTTCTCTTTAATGGTGTTACAATGAATTTTTCAAGTGACATCCTAATCTAAATATTTATTTTATAATCCCACAATAAATTAAATATAGCATCACAGAGAGTGACTAAACTGATATATTGATATAAACAATGGAGATAAGAGCACAAAAGAAACAGTCGTATATTCTCCTATATTATACTCATTCAAATAAATTTTCTCCTTGAAACTTCATTTTTGTTAAGTTAGACACTGGAAAGTTTAAAGCTATTTAAATAATTCAAATTTATATATTACTTCACAAAGATAATTTTTTGCCCATCTCCACTCTCTTGGGGGAAGAGAAGAGGTTACTTTCAGATAAGTGGTATTTCAAGGAACAAGATTGGAATCAGACCATTTAGGGAATTTGTCTATATCATATATCCAGCCCAGAAGATTGGGAGATAGATTAGAAAATGTTTTTATTTCCAGATTCTTGATAAGAAAGCTAAGAGCTCAAGTGCTCAAGACTACATAGTAGGGAGAAACACAAAAATCAGTGTGAATCTTTGTTTTTTATTTTGTTTTTTTCTTTTGGTTAATGTGTTACCCAAAACTTGAAAATAAGTTGAAATCAAATAATATATCGGTACATTACTTTGTTTTCAGAAACAATCAGGTGGTATAAAGTGGCTCGTTTTCTCGGATTCTAACCAATAACTCACACCTAGTGAATTCTTTTCCTCTGTATTTTTGCATATCATTTTTGCAGCTATAGACCACAGGGGATGCAATCTTCATCATTTTTTATATTACCAATAACTGATCTGAGAGCACAATTCCTTTTAAAGTTAATATAAACTTCTCCCAGTATGCTGTGAAAGGAGTCAAATTTTGAGATAAAAATTGAAACTTTTATTTTAATAAGAACTCAATTACATGCTCCTATGTTAACTTGCTTTAGAATGTGAACTCTGACAGCAGGGCACAGATCCTGACTTTTTGATTAATTTTTACTTATTTCCCAATGTGGACATACTCACATTTGGGGCCTGGGAAGTTCCATAAATATTTGAGTAACTGAATGATTGAGTCAAATCCAATGTGTATGAAGTAGTTTTCTTCAACTTGATTTAGGTACTTCTGTGTCAATTTGTGACATGCTCTCAGGTAATTTTAATAGACTAGTCTAATTTATTTTGAATGAATGTGTAGACATATATGTTTGCTTTCTGAGTATATGTGTGTGTATAGTCATCTAAAGTTATACAATATCTCTGTGTACAGAATAGATAAATTAATAATTAATACACACATGTTAATAAAGTATTAACTCTTCAACATTTTATATGATGACCTGCCTATTTCTCTTACTTTATTATCACATTTTCAGCAAATTTACTTAACTCCCTCAACATTTATATGCTTTAATTTAGAGATGACAAATGCCTAGTCAAATGCTAAATCTGAAAAAAAATTTTTTAATATGATTTTCAAATTTTTGAAAATTTAAATCCTTTAGGAAATTTGTGTGCTTTCCTGTATCATAAGCCATACTTCGTTCTACTGTCTGGCTCCTGGTGGAGTCAGACTTTAAGTCACCCACCTCTCTGGCCTAACCACACTTCTGAGAACTCAATCTTTGCATTTACACATTTCCAAGTTGTTGGCCTCGAAAGAAAGAAAGAAAGAGAAGTCGCTGAGTTGTGTCCAACTCTTTGTGACCCCATGGACTGTAGCCTACCAGGCTCCTCTGTCCGTGGGATTTTCCAGGCAAAAATACTGGAGTGGGTTGCCATTTCTTTCGCCAGAGGATCTTCCTGAACCAGGGATCGAACCCAGGTCTCCTGCATTGGAGGCAGATGCCTTATCATCTGAGCCACCAGGGAAGCCTCTAGGGGGAGTTCAAAACTGATCTCTGGGTACTCTGGTTTTTTACTCACCTTAGAGTAAATCAGGGAGAAGGAAATGGCAACCCCCTCCAGTACTCTTGCCTGGAAAATACCATGGATGGAGGAGCCTGGTAGGCTATAGTCCATGGTGTCGCGAAGAGTCGGATGCGATTGAGCGACTTCACTTTCACTTTTCACTTTCATGCATTGAAGGAAATGGCAACCCACTCCAGTGTTCTTGCTTGGAGAATCCCAGGGACAGAGGAGCCTGGTGGGCTGTCGTCTTTGGGGTCGCACAGAGTTGGACACGACTGAAGCGATTTAGCAGCAGCAGAAGAATAAATCAGACTACATACCGAAAATTAGAACTTTGGAGGAGACAGTGGAATTGAACCCAAAATGCCAGAGAGGAGAAATGAAATGAAATGAAATGAAATGGAGAAATGAAAAGAGGCCTGAAGTCTTAACGTGAAGAAGATAGTTAAGTGTGAGGCCTGGCCTAGCTTTGCTCTAGGCTTTGAAGAGAATGATCTTGCTTCTTATAGACTGATGAGTTATTCTTGTTAACTGGTTATACGCAAATGAAATGGTCCTGTGAGGAAAGTAGAGATTCAGGCCTGTGCTCGGAGCAAAGAGCACTCTAGGTGCTGCCTGCCCCTTTTGTTGTAGGGACAGGCCTGCCTCAGGCCTAGGAAGTGTCCTACAAGGTCCTACAGTTCACTGTGAGATAGACCTGAATTGAAGGTTATTCTCAGAGTGATGAAGGTGTTACACTTGTTGAGCTTGGAAGCTCATGGGTAACAGTCAAGGTCAGGTCTCAAATATTTGAAAGTCTATTTACAGAGATATAAGTAAATTGTATTTTTTTCCTATGTCAAAATGAAATAATATCATTTTATTGATGTTTTGAATGACTTTTAAGAACATGGAATATTTTTTAGCAAAATAAAGTTAACATTAAAACTTTAGAATAAAGTACTATATAAGGCCATATACAAAAGAAATGGAGATTCTGCATAATCTGAATTATCTTTAAAATGGAGGTGCCTCAAAGAATGAGTTGTTGTCTTCATGTAATAAAATTACAAATAGGTTTTATTTTCTTTTTTCCCAGTGGCTTTTCAATAAATTATCATGAACAGTATTATTGGAATTTGTAAAAATGTTATAAGGAAACAAATTTTGATCTTTCTTCTTTGTATTTAGTATGGATATATTCTATCCATATACTAATGGGATTTGGACTTTTTGAGATCTTTGTTATAGTTTCTTTAAGAATATATTTATTACTATACATATCTAAGGATAAGCAACTTATTTCCAGACTTTGGAAGCTGACTTCTTCATGAGAAGGGATATGTCTCTGTCACTTATGAAGGACTTATGTTACATATTAAAGGCCAAGTAGCTGTTAAGAATTTGAAGTGGGGTATAACTGGATCAGATTTCTAGTAACTTAATAATAACAATATACAGAAAATAGTATACTTATATATTGCGTACTACACGCTAGGCACCACTGTAAGCATTGTCTGCTCATGAACTCCTTGTAATCTCTTAAAACCTATTGAGGTGGTCACAGTGTATTTCCATTTTATGGCAGTCTTTCTATCACAGTGTCTAGCACATAACAAACACTTGAAAAATAATATCTATTATGAACTCTTTTCATAGCATAGTACTTGAGAAGAGTGAGATCTCTTTGACAGAATACCTAAGGCTTTAGTCACAATTTGCTACTTATCTGTCTGCCATTGATCATGTTGTTCTAGCTTTTTATACTTTAGGGTTTTTTTTATTTGAAAATAACAATAATGCCTGGCTCATAGGCATGTTGTATATGTACATGAGCCCTCCTTCAGGGGATCTTCCTGACCCAGGGATGAAACCCACATCTCCTGTGGCTCCTGCATTGCAGGCAGATTCTTCACCGCTGAGTCTCTAGGGAAGCACCGGGCTACAGTCCACAGGGTCACAGGGAGTCGGACGCGACTGAAGCACCCAAGCACATTCTTGTGAAAGAATAAGTATGGCAGAGAACTTTAGCTGTTCAAAATCTCTTCTTTCTTCTTCCTGGCACACAACTGGCCTACAGCCATCAGCTTCCCCGTGGTTAGGTGTAGACATTTCAATGAATTCTGGTAAATAGAATGTGGATAAAAGTGATGGGTGCCATTTATAGCTGTAGCTTATTACTTTTTTATGCTCTATTTGAACCCAGCTCCCCACCGGGGTGAATACCGACAGTGTGGAGGCCCGATGGGGGTGGTGGAGCCGTTAGATGAAGCAAGTCTGGGTCCTTGAACCATTATGGAAGAAGCTGCACCATCAACCTGAACACTAATCTTGGCCTCTGACTGGAGCAGCAAATAATCTTTTATTGTGTTGAATCATTACGTGTTTGGATATATTTGTAGCAGTTGGCCTATTAGAATTGATATACTAAGTCAAAGTGATAAAACATATAGATAATAAAATAAAATTATGTAATAGAGCCTCATAGGTTGACTATCTTAAAAAAAAATAGGATTTCCAAATCTTACCTGCCCTGACCATAGTAGTAATTTTTGGAAAAAAAAAGAGGACTTCACATTTAGTTGTCTGTAATATGGTAACTTCTGTACTTATATCTGTAATGTTTGAAAATAAGTGGAAATAAAATTTAAGTGAGAGACAGAATACAAATAAAGTTTCTGTTTTTCTTCTGAAATCTCTACCTCAATATCTTTTCCTCTCTCAAAATAGACCCATAATCCATCAGATACATTTTTACCTTATATATTTGCTTTGTAAAATGATCCTTGCAGAGGCAGCAGGATGCAACAGCAAAGAGAACAGGCATTGGACCAGACTACTAGGCTCTAACTAAATAGCTATGTGACCTTGACAAGTTACATTTCTTCTCTATGGCTTATTTTTCTCATCAGTTAAAGAGAATAATAATGGCACCTGCTTCTTAGAATGTATGTAAAGAACAAGTGAAGTAATAATTATAAAATACTTAGGAAATCTCCAACTCTTAGTTATCAATATATGTTGTCAATAACCTGTGTACAAATTAAATGTTATATAAATCATTCTTTAAAAATAAATTAACCTTGTGCTGTGCTTAGTCAAATCTGACTCTTTGCAGCCCCATGGGCTGTAGCTTGCCAGGCTTCTCTGTCCTTGGGGATTTTCCAGGCAAGAATACTGGAGTGGGTTGCCATGTCCTCCTCCAGGGGATCTTCCTACCCTAGGGATCAAACCCAGGTTGGCAGATTCTTTACCGTCTGAGCCACCAGGGAAGCCCAAGAATATTGGCGTGGGTAGCCTATCCCTTCTCTAGGGGATCTTCCCAACCCAGGAATTGAACTGGAGTCTCCTGCATTGCAGGCGGATTCTTTACCAGCTGAGTTACCTGGGAAGCCCCCACATTAACCTTGGTTTGATTAAAATGGAGAATAAAAATTCAAGACATTTTCCAAACTCAATTCATACAACTGTTCCCCTATGACTTCGCCCTGGGCCCACTGATTAAGCTTCCCTCAGCCTTCAGAAACATCTCAGTCACCCATATGTTTGAATGTTTGCCCCAGATTTTACCTTCCTTTTAATTACTTTGCTTCTCTCTGTCTAATCAGTATGTACCTATCTTGGAGATTAGCCAGTTTGGGTCTATTAGTCCCCTAGGGCTGCAGTAAGAAATTAGCACAAACTCCGTGATTTGAAACAACACAGGTTTGTTCTCTCACAGTTCTGGAAAGAAGTCTGAAATCCTGGGGTAGGAAGGTCCCCACTCTCTGTAGGGCCTAGAGAAGAATCTTTGCTTATGTCTTTCTAGCTTCTAGTTAGCTGTCCTTGGGACTCCTTGACTTGCATCTGTATTACTTCAGTCCCTGCCACTGTTTTCACATAGCCTTGTCTTCTGTGGCTCCATTTCTGAATTTTCTAAGGACATCGTTATATTATATCATAATGTATTATAAGGACACCACTCTTGGGCCCCTCCTAATTTAGCATGCCCTCATCTTAACCTGATTATATCTGCAAAAGCCCTATTTCCCAGTAAGGTCGCACTCACAGACGCTGGAGATTAGGACTTGAGTATATCTTTTTGGGACTCACAGTTCAGCACACCAGGAGATCTAATGTCTCCTCCAATCAATCGTAATTACTTCTGAGAACCATTTATTTTTTATTTCATTTATTGGACAGGTAATATGAATCTGCTTTCTAATTTTTTTTTTGCTTTCTAATTTTTAAAAAAGGTTTATGAACCTATGTATCTTCTCTGATAAATTACATTATAAGAGTATAAGGGTAAGGACTATGGATCATGGATCCATATGGATCCATGATATTATTTGGATCATGGATCATGATATTATTTTTTTCTCTTTGTATACTCTTTCATACATCACACAATGCATATGGTAACAAACACATATTTTAATGAACAAATGAAGGGATACAAACCTGATAACACAAAATTCTTCTGGAGAGTAAGTGACAAAAATAAATGGTACATGATTAAATAACATCAATGTGTAATCTCTGATTTTTCATTTTTAACTTATGCTTTTGACTGATTATTGTGAGTATTATTGTGACTGATTATTGACTGAGTATTGTGAGTTCACCAATAAGATATTCATTAACATTGTGATCTTTAAATTATATGTAAACATTTGAAAAATAATCCAATAAAATTCAATAGCTGTGTTTAGTGCTTTTGCAGTAAGAGTTTCTACTTTGCTTTGTGACTGCAAAGGTTTTACATTTAAACAAGAAGAATCAAGTATGCAATGTGAATTTTTATTATCAACTCTTGTTAGAAATAATATCACATACCTTATACTATTTAATGGGGAAAATTCCCAAAAACTGATGGAAAATATTAGGAATTCATCTCAGTTCTGTAAAAATAATGTTTTAAACTGATATGTCCACAGATGATAACGAGTGTGGCAATTTGACCCAGCCCTGTGGTGAGAATGCTAACTGCACGAACACACAGGGGAGTTATTACTGTGTGTGTGCGCCTGGCTTCAGATCCAGCAGCGACCAGGACAAGTTCATTACTAACGACGGGACCGTCTGCGTAGGTGAGTTCAGCTACCTGGCTTAAGATTTATGCCTTTATTGCTTATACCTCCACAGATTAAATAATATCCAGTCAAATTCTGTCCATTGATTGTACCCGAGTTGTTCATACTTTCAGAATCTTCATTAATTTCTTTAATTCTCCGATATGGTATCAGTTACTATGGTATATTTACCCAAGAATATAAGACAAAGATATTTTTTTGGAAGATATCAGTTTACCAAAAAAAAAAAAAAATTGTGATGTTATGAGATCTAGCAAGGTGGCAAATAACAGAATAAATGCTTACACTTCAAAGTAATATATTCACTCCAGAAAATTACCATTAGTATCACCAAACAGTGATGCTTTTATAAATATGCACTCTGAGAGAGGCCCCACATTTTCCTGGAAAGTGTTCAGATAGGCATTGCTTGTGAACACTAGTAGTGTTCGCTTGAGGCAGCACTTCTGCTGCCCACCAAAAGTTTGTCACATTTAAGATCTGCATTCAGTTTTTTTGAAGTCCGTCCTATTTAGAAGTTCACTACAGTGTCTTCTAGAGGGATAAAAGTAACTGTAGCTCTATTCCTAAGTAAAATATTGTGAGAGAATTTCTAGATTTTTTAATGTTCTTCTATTGTATTTTGGTCACACATTTGATTCATCAGATACTATAATCTGAGAAAAAAATTGTAAAAAATTGTAGAAATTTCAAAAGATGAATAGTTTTCAGAGACAGATTCTCTGGAACCAAGACATTAACTTTGAAAATAAATTGTGAATCATCTTAATCGTGGTTTCTAAAAATTGTCTAGTTTACCAGTAGCTAGTATGATTATAGTTGATAATTAGGTATAAAATTAATGGATGACCTGAAGCCCTGAGAGTTTGATCACATAGCCAGGGCTAGATATGAGATGAGCTCAGGACTGAAAATGCAACATGGGCAGGGGTAAGGTGCTGCTTCTATCTTTCATAGTTAAATGAGAGACATCCAATCACACTAAAGCTTTAGATCAGCCCCCAGTAAAGTTCTCATCAGTAAGCTAAGGAGAAGTCCAGCAATATTGTTATTAACACACACAATAAGTCAGGAGATAATGTTCAAAGAGAATTTCTCATTGAAATGTCTGTGTCAAAGAAATTATCCTGTCTTGTGTACTTAGAGTTCACAGTATTTTCTTTTTTACCTAAATAAGGAAGATTATATTCTCCTATTTTAGCCAAGGGAAGTGAAGGGCTATTCCAGAGTCACAAATTTAGGTTAAAGGAAAGGTTAAAATCACAGTCTTCTACCTAGAATGCCACTGGTATTTCCACAAGAATCTCAAATGGGTGACCACTTAAGTCTGACACATGAATCGGGATCATGCAAATATAGTGAATCAAACTTTACAAGGCCATACATGATGGAAAATATGAGAAAATAATTCTGTTTCTGTTGAATTATAATTTTATCTGGATTTTTCACAGCAAAAAATTTTTATTGGATTATATCATTACAATATATTCAAGAAATTAAAACCTTCCCAGAAAATGTATAGTACCTCGCTGTTAGTTCTTCTCAAACCTACACTCATGTATCTAGTCTTAGAATGTTATGTAATGTGTACATATCTTTATCTTTAGTAAAGTTCTAACTTTGTAGCTATGTAACTAGAAAAATTTCAGTTAATGAAGAAATCAAATTGTAACACCTTAATTACTGAAATTTAATACAATTTTAACTGTACTTTCCATTCCCTCTTATCTCTGCAAGAGATTTGTCTCTTCACCTGATCATTTGTCTTTTGTCTTTTCACCTGATCATGTTTACTTTTGATACACCTCAGTCCACAGAGGGATATATAGTTCTCTGTCTAAATCCCTTAAATGTAAAGAATTCTTATTTAGAGTAAAATTAATCACAGGCACACAGAAAACACACACAAAGATGACCGAAAGCCAACATTTTATGCAAGTGTAGTACAGTTGTGATCCACACAGTCAAAGGTTTTGGCGTAGTCAGTAAAGCAAAAGTATATGTTTTTCTGGAACTCTCTTGCTTTTTTGATGATCCAGTGGATGTTGGCGATTTGATCTCTGGTTCCTCTGCCTTTTCTAAACCCAGCTGGAACATCTGGAAGTTCACAGTTCACGTACTGTTGAGGCCTGGCTTGGTGAATTTTGAGCATTACTTTTCTAGCAATTCTGCAGTAGTTTGAACATTCTTTGCATTGCCTTTCTTTGGGATTGGAATGAAAACTGATTTTTCCAGTCCTGTGGCTGCTGCTGAGTTTTCCAAATTTGCTGGCATATTGAGTGTAGCACTTTCACAGCTTCTTCTTTTGGGATTTGAAATAGCTGAACTGGAATTCCATCACCTCCATGAGCTTTTGTTCAAAGCGATGCTTCCTAAGGCCCTGAGAAATCTGTATGCAGGTCAAGAAGCAACAGTTAGAACTGAACATGGAAGAACAGACTGGTTCCAAATCAGGAAAGTAGTACGTCAAAGCTGCATACTTTCACCCTGCTTACTTAACTTATTTACAAAGTAAATCATGTGAGCTGCCAGGCTGGATGAAGCACAAGCTGGAATCAAGATTGCCAGGAGAAATAGCAATAACCCCAGATACACAGATGACATCACTCTTATGACAGAAAGTGAAGAAGAACTAAAGAGCCTCTTGATGAAAGTGAAAGAGCAAAGTGAAAAATTTTAAATTCAACATTCAGAAAGCTAAGATCATGGCATCCAGTTCCATCACTTCATAGCAAATAGATGAGGAAACAGTGAAAATAGTGAGAGACTTTATTTAGGGGTGTCCAAAATCACTGCAGATGGTGACAACAGCCATGAAATTAAAGGACACTTGCTTCTTGGAAGAAAAGTTATGACCAACTTAGAAAGCATTTTAAAAAGCAGAGACATTACTTTGCCAACAAGGTCCATCTAGTCAAAGCTATGGTTTTTCCAGTAGTCATGTATGGATGTGAGAGTTGGAATATAAAGAAAGCTGAGCGCCGAAGTTGAGTTAGAGTTAGACAGCCTTGTCTAACTCAGTGAAACTAAGCCATGCCATGTGGGCCCACCCAAGACAGATGGGTCATGGTGGAGAGGTCTGACAGAATGTGGTCCACTGGAGAAGGGAATAGCACACCACTTCAGTATTCTTGCCTTGAGAACCCCATGAACAGTATGAAAAGGCAAAAAGATAGGACACTGAAAGATGAACTCCCCAGGTTGGTAAGTGCCCAGTATGCTACTGGTAATCAGTGGAGACATAACTCCAGAAAGAATGAAGGGATGCAGCCAAAACAAAAAACAACACCCAGTTGTGGATGGGACTGGTGATAGAGGCAAGGTTTGATGCTATAAAGAGCAATATTGCATAGGAACCTGGAATGTTAGGTCCATGAATCAAGGCAAATTGGAAGTGGTCAAACTGGAGATGGCAAGAGTAAACATCGACATTCTAGGTATCAGTGAACTGAGATGGACTGGAATGGGTGAATTTAATTCAGATGACCATTATATCTACTACTGTGGGCAGGAATCCCTTAGAAGAAATGGAATAGGCATCATAGTCAACAAAAGGGTCCGAAACACAGTACTTGGATGCAATCTTAAAAACGACAGAATGATCTATGTTCGTTTCCAATGCAAACCATTCAGTATCACGGTAATCCAAGTCTATGCCCTGACCAGTAACTCTGAAGAAACTGAAGTTGAACATTCTATGAAGACCTACAAGACCTTCTAGAACTAAAACCCAAAAAATATGTCCTTTTCATTATAGGGAATGGAATGCAAAGGTAGGAAGTCAAGAAACACCTGGAGTAACAGGCAAATTTGGCCTTGGAGTACAGAATGAAGCAGGGCAAAGGCTAATAGAGTTTTGCCAAGAGAACACACTGGTCATAGCAAACACCCTCTTCCCACAACACAAAGGAAGACTCTACACATGGACATCACCAGATGGTCAACACCAAAATCAGGTTGATTATATTCTTTGCAGCCAAAGATGGAGAAGCTCTATACAGTCAGCAAAAACAAGACTGGGAGCTGACTGTGGCTCAGATCATGAACTCCTTATTGCCAAATTCAGACTTAAACTGAAGAAAGTAGGGAAAACAACTAGACCATTCAGGTATGACCTAAATCAAATTGCTTATGACTATACAGTGGAAGTTAAAAATAGATTTAAGGGACTATATCTGATAGACAGAGTGCCTGATGAACTATGGATGGTGGTTAGTGACATTGTACAGGAGACAGGGGGCAAAACCATTCCCAAGAAAAATAAAATGGAAAAGCAAAATGGCTATCTGAGGAGGCCTGACAAACAGTTGTGAAAAGAAGAGAAGCCAAAAGCAAAGGAGAAAAGGAAAGATATACCCATTTGAATGCAGAGTTCCAAGGAATAGGAAGGAGAGATAAGAAAGCCTTCCTCAGCGACCAATGCAAAGAAATAGAGGAAAACAACAGAATGGGAAAGAGTAGAGATCTCTTCTAGAAAATCAGAGATACCAAGGGAACATTTCTTGCAAAGATGGGCTCAGTAAAGGACAGAAATGGTAGGGACCTTACAGAAGCAGAAGATATTAAGAAGAGGTGGCAAGAATACACAGAAGAACTGTACAAAAAAGATCTTCATGACCCAGATAATCACAATGGTGTGATCACTCACCTAGAGCAAGATATTCTGGAATGTGAAGTCAAGTGGACCTGAGGAACCGTCACTACAAACAAAATGGAATGATGGAATGATGGAATTCCAGTTGAGCTATTTCAAATCCTGAAAGATGATGCTGTGAAAGTGCTGCACTCAACACATCAGCAAATTTGGAAAACTCTGCAGTGGCCACAGGCCTGGAAAAGGTCAGTTTTCATTCCCATCCCAAGGAAAGGCAATGCCAAAGAATGCTCAAACTACCACACACTGCACTTATCTAACAATTGCATTTAAGTAAAGTAATGCTTAAAAATCTCCTAGCCAGGCTTCAGCAATACATGGACCGAGAACTTCCAGATGTTCAAGCTGGTTTTAGAAAAGGCAAGGAACCAGAGATCAAATTGCCAACATCCGCTGGATCATCGAAAAAGCAAGAGAGTTCCAGAAAAACATCTCTTTCTGCTTTATTGACTATGCCAATGCCGTTGACTGTGTGAATCACAATAAACTGGAAAATTTGAGAGATGGGAATACCAGACCACCTGACCTGCCTCTTAAGCAACCTGTATGCAGGTCAGGAAGCAGTTAAAACTGGACATGGAGCAACAGACTGGTTCCAAATAGGAAAAGGAGTACGTCAAGGCTGTATATTGTCACCCTGCTTATTTAACTTACATGCAGAGTACATCATGAGAAACACTGGGCTGGAGGAAGCACAAGCTGGCATCAAGATTGCCGGGAGAAATATCAGTAACCTCAGATACGCTGCTGACACCACCTTTATGGCAGAAAATGAAGAAGAACTAAAGAGCCTCTTGATGAAAGTGAAATAGGAGAGTGAAAAAGTTGGCTTAAAGCTCAACGTTCAGAAAACTATGATCATGGCATCCAGTCCCATGACTTCATGGCAAATAGATGGGGAAACAGTGGAAACAGTGGCTAAGTTTATTTATTGGGCTCCAAAATCACTGCAGATGATGATTGCATCCATTAAATTAAAAGACGCTTACTCCTAGGAAGGAAAGTTATGACCAACCTAGACAGTATATTAAAAGGCAGAGACATTACTTTGTCAACAAAGGTCCATCTATTCAAGGGTATGATCTTTCCAGTGGTTATGTATGGATGTGAGATTTGGACTATAAGGAAAGCTGAATGCCTAAGAATTGATGCTTTTGAACTGTGGTGTTGGAGAAGACTCTTGAGAGTCCCTTGGACTGCAAGGAGATCCAAGCAGTCCATCCTAAAGGAGATCAGTCCTGGGTGTTCATTGGAAGCTGAAACACCAATATTTTGGCCACCTGATGCGAAGAGCTGACTGATTTGAAAAGACCCTGATTCTAGGAAAGACTGCGGGCAGGAGGAGAAGGGGATGACAAAGGATGAGATGGTTGGATGGCATCACCGACTCAATGGACATGGGTTTGGATGGACTCCGGGAGTTGGTGATGGACAGGGAGGCCTGGCGTGCTGTGGTTCATGGGGTTGCAAAGAGTCGGACACGACTGAGTGACTGAACTGAACTGAACCGAGCACCAAAGAATTGATGTTTTTGAACTGTGGTGTTGGAGAAGACTCTTCAGAGTCCCTTGGACTGCAAGGAGATCCAACCAGTCCATCCTTAAGGAAATCAGTCCCGAATATTCATTGGAAGGACTGATGCTGAAACTGAAAGTCCATTGTTTTGGCCACCTGATGAGAAGAACTGACTCATTGGAAAAGACTGATGCTGGGAAAGATTGAAGGCAGGAGACAACAGACGATGAGAGGTTGAATGGCATCACCAACTCAATGGACATGAGTTTCAGTAAACTCCGGGAGTTGGTGATGGACAGGGAAGCCTGCATGTTGCAGTCCATGGGGTTGCAAAGAGTTGGACACAACTGAGCGACTGAACTGAATACATTTGTAATTTAAGACTTCCTCCTAGTATTGTTATTATTGAGATACTGTAGAAGAGCCCTACATCTTTGCTAACTCTCCTTTTAGCTCTTTTAAGATCTCATTAAACAAAATAACTTAAAACCCAATATCCAAAATCCTGTGTGCTATAGTTCATAGGGTCACAGAGTCAGACACAGTTGAAGCAACTTACCATGCATACCATCCCGTATTGAGTCCTCCAGTTTCCACCTGTTTTGTCTGATGGATCATTCAGTGAAAAAAGTCTTTCTCTGGAAAATTGTTATTCTCACCAATTTTGTTGTCCTCAAAGATTAAGGTTTTCTCAGAAGCAGAGTAGCTGTTCCTTTTTTTTCTCCCAGTCCTGTATTAATTTCATTGTTAACTATGATAATCCTCAGGGAATTTGAACAGAGAAGCATAATTATTTTCTTTTTACCTTAGAGTTTTACCTTGTAGTGGATTGCTTATGATTTGAAAGTTTAGCTGATGCTTGAATTTGATATATCTGGTAATTACAGTGATTGCATGCATGCTAAGTCACTTCAGTTGTGTCCAACTCTTAGCCCACCAGGCTTCTCTGTCCATGGATTCTCCAGTCAAGAATACTGGAGTGGGTTGCTATGCCCACCTCCAGGGGATCTTCCCAACCCAGGGATTGCATCTCCTGCATTGGTAGGTGAGTTCTTTACCACTAATGCCACCTGGGAAGCCCGATTATAGTCATTAAGAACATCTATAAATATATAAGGAAAACCTCCAGTACAAGACAAGAAATTACCCAAGCAAAATTCTTTATTCTTTTGAAATACTTTTTTTAAACAGGTGAAGTATTCTTATTGGAGAAGACTTTGAGTGAGATTGAGCATCATTCCTATTTTTCTTCTCCTTGGAATCACAGTAAAATAGAACTTCTGGTGCCCAGTTCCCAAGACATATTGCTCACTAGTGGGAAAACTGAGGCATTCAGTAGTATGACTTTCCAAACCAAATGAGTAGAACCCAAGGACTTCACGTTTTCTGTGTTCATAAGAGCAGTGTTTACTTCTTGTCATTTTTTTATGTCCTGTTGTCTTAGGTACTCTGATTTTTTTTTCTGGCTTTGAATAATATTAAAATTCAGTTTTATCTTTGCAAATTACTTCCAGTAATTGAACATTTTATCTTTTTTATTTTTTTGCAGTCTGTGAGTTACACAACATTAGAAAATTCAGGTATTGATGAAAATTATGAAAATTAAAGCAATCATATAATCATGTTTTGAAAGAAGATTATGATAAAATACTGCTGGTTTGGCTCATTGTAGACATGAAAAACAAGCATAATTGTATTAATGAAAAAGCAAATGAATTTTTTGATCTGCAGAACAAGGACGTGCATATTATGACATACTTACATTTAGTGAAATCAAGTTATTGGTGTTAAGCTGAGTGTTAGTTTGGTAATGGAAAAAGTGGATCACTTATTAAATACAGCTTGTCAGTTCTAGCCTAGTTGAAATAATTATATAGCAGCAATTTATCTTTCATTAAAATGGGGGAAAGGGTGCTTTTTCTCTTTTATAGCTCTAGGGAGTACCAAAACATGGCCGTTTAACAAGACACTCATTATCAATGTGTTTTCTCCAAACCTACATAGTCACAGGGCTTATGCTATTAAGAAAACACACAATCTGAATAGAATCACCTGATTCTCAGTTACAGTATCAGGCACCTACTGTACCTTAGGCACCCCTCCAAACACCTTTATGTACATTTCCTCATTTGTTATGAAAAAGAATCCTTTTGAGTTAAGGGTATTTTATGGTACCACCCAGGGTCATAGAGCTAATGAATATTAGAGTCAGGATTTGAATTAAGGTCTTCCACAGGACCTTTACCTGTAGGAAGGAGGATACGTACTGATTTTATTAGAATCTAGGTCCTGCAAGAAATTGCAAGAGATATTAGTGTGGACCGTGATGTAAAATGGCAGTCACATTTACTTTGGCTCAGTGAGTTTTATCCCATTTGAGCATGGGATACTCTTTCAGTATTTTATGAATCTTTTCATACTACTAGGTAGCAAGGAGGTATAGAGTGAAATGCTAAGGATAGTGAAAGCTCCTTGATTATCCTGGAAAACAGCCAGTTGTGGTGGTCACACATTCCATCACTACGTTAAACTCAGTAGGTTCTACTACTGAGGCCCAGAGTGAAAAGGATAGCAAACTTAATGTCTACATTTTAGTAAAAAGCTAGGGGAACAATAATGTAAACAAGGAAAGTATAAATAGTTCAGAAAACATGTCTTTGATGGGGTAACGAAGGTTTGAAAAACAAATCTTTGGTAGGGTGATGAATATTCTTCTAGAATATTTGGAGTCAGAATATAAAATTTGCATAATCCAAATTTCAAATATTCATCTCCAAGGGTATGACCTCATTATTTTTAAGATTAACATTCTGTCACTTGGTGAATTCAGAAGTTGAAATACCTTAGTTGGTCCAAGGCTGACATGCTGGGATAGCGAACAGCTGAGTGGGTGCTGGGAGAGCTGAAACCCTAGCAGAGAACCCAAAATAAAGACCACAGGGTGTGTAGAATACATGGGGGAAAGTTGAAGCCGTCAAGATCAACAATATCTGAGCCACCAGGGAACCCCACGACTGTACACTTATGTCCAAAGGCATGAGGGAGGATGAAAATGGTGTTTGCAAAGTTAAAATCAGTATGTTGTTCAGAGATTGGATTTGGGATACAGTTCCCAAGAAAAGTTGCACCTTTTTAAATGATTTTGAAATTGAGAGAAATCATCACTTCATTTCCAATTAACCGTAGAAGGCATCTGAAAATGTGAAATAAGGGTATTCAGAGAACATAACTTTCTTTCCCATGAAATAAATTGTTCTATTTATGATGCTTCATGGATCTCTTCACACCTTCATTGGAATATTATCCTCATTTGGGTGCTACACAAATGATTTATTCAACACTGCTCCGAAAAAGACTAGTCTTTTGCTTTCTTTTATTTTTTCTCACTTCTTGATTTCATGAAGAATATTAATTCTAGTCTGCTGTCCACTAGCATCTTTACTTCAGCCAAACTGGGAAGTTTTCCCTAATGATTCTCCATATCTCAAGAGCCAACAGCTGTCACCCCCTCCTTATATTTCTGTCCTGTGTGTGTGTTGTGTGTGTGTGTGTGTGTGTGTGTGTGTGTGTGTGCATGTGAAGTGACAGTTTATGCTTACATGTGTATAGAAATTCAGGAAGAGAGTGAAGGTGCTAGGGCAGAATTTATTCCTTTAAAAGCAGAGGACTTGGATATCTGGGTAATACAGATCATGACTGGGGACTTTCCAGGTGGCCCAATCGTAAAGAATCTGCCTGCCAAAGCAGGAGATGCAGGAGATGTGGGTTCAGTCCCTGGGTCTGGAAGATCCCCTGGAGGAGGAAATGGCAACCCACTCCAGTATTCTTGTCTGGAATATTCCATGGACAGAGGAGCTTGGTGGGTTGCAGTCCACATGCCTGCCAAAAGTCAGACATGACTGAGTGAATGAGCACACACCGACAGACCGTGACTATATAGCCTTGGCAGAAGAACGAGGTGTTTTCTACTGCTTTTCCAGGCCTGCTAATCATCTTCTTTAAATCCAGTACCATCACATTTTTAGCAAATGGAAATTTCTTTAAGAACAGGTGAGACTTACTGCCTGGTGGTATGAGGTTTAATGGGGGCGGGGGGGTGGAGTTTGTACCATTTTTGCATTTTTAAAATGAGAAATTGGGATCAGCTACATTTTATATATCTAGTGAGATGACATTTTAATTGGATTTTGATCATTCTTCCTTTATAAAAAGGCAAACAGTTTTGTGCCACTCTATTAGTTTTTAAAAAATCAAATTATATATTCAGAATTACAGACTTATTCTCTAACATAGAGTAGCTCTAAGATGTCAGAGCTAGACTTAGGAGCACAGAAATTTTTGCATTAGTTTAAGGTAATTATCTGGACTCTTTAGTCCCTTGGAATCATTCCATATTGGAACTTTGCCTACTGGCAGAGTATTTATACTGTATTTATAATTTTAAGATATATTTCACTCTCCACTATAGTATGTAAAATTTTAAATTAAGAATATAAATTATGTGAGTTTATAACCTACCACTTTTATTGTAGCTTTGCTATATAGCTACTGAAAATCTAAGACTTAATTCTGTATAATTTGTTACTTTATCTATGATGACCGTGTATTAAGAATGGTGAGGGTGGGATATTTCAAAAGAACAGCATGTATACTATCTATGGTGAAACAGATCACCAGCCCAGGTGGGATGCATGAGACAAGTGCTCGGGCCTGGTGCACTGGGAAGACCCAGAGGAATCGGGTGGAGAGGGAGGTGGGAGGGGGGGTCGGGATGGGGAATACGTGTAAATCTATGGCTGATATCAATGTATGACAAAACCCACTGAAATGTTGTGAAGTAATTAGCCTCCAACTAATAAAAAAATTTAAAAAAAAAGAATGATATCAAAATATACCCTGAACGAAAGTTATAAGGTTTGATAAAATTTTAAGGGCACTGAATCACACATTCTGCTACACCTTAATTTTTTCAGTTAACTTATACAGAAAAATGAGGGGCTTCCCAGATCATGCTAGTGATAAAGAAGCCTCCTTGCCAATGCAGGAGGCATAGGAGATATGGGTTCGATCCCTGGGTTGGGAAGATCTCCTGGAGTATGAAATGGCAACCCACTCCACTATTCTTGCCTGAAGAATCCCATGGACTGAGGATCCTGGAGGGCTACAGTCAATAAGGTTGGAAAGAGTTGGACACAAGTGAAGCGACTTAGCATGCACATATGGAAAAATGAGGCTTTGGAAAGAAAATGGGCTGCTCTTTTTTTTTGCTTTCCAGATTATTCTAAGCTGAGGTGTTACAATCAGTTTAATACTAGAAAACAAAGAATTCTAAATGTGTTTTTGAAATTAGGTTTTTATTTAATTAGGAATAAACATTGCATCATCAATGATGGAAATTATGACTTATTAATTTTGCTGATGAATCCTGCTGTTCAAAAAGCAATTCAAGTGTTGGTCTATGAATAACATTTTCAATATACTGTCAAAATGGATTGACCAAAAGAAAGTTGAAACTACATGCAGCTAAGTTTGCCCTGTCCTTTTCCAGATCATGGAATTTTTCTTGCTTTCTTACATAATTTGATATAAAATTACTAACAGTATGTAATACTATTATCAACAAGGTAACAACTATATGAGCACTAGGTTAAAATCTTGATTTTTCAAATATTTCCAGATATTGATGAGGGCAGTGAATCATTTGCCTGTGGTGATCATGCAGTGTGTAAAAAAATGAATGGTAGCTATAACTGTTCCTGCAGGGAAGGTTATCAGACATCCACAGGAAATCACAGTTTACACCTATTGATGGCATTTATTGCCAATATAAACATACTATTTAATTTTATATATTATCAAAGCACTATGGGGACTTCTCTGGTGGTCCAGTGGTTAAGACTTCACTTTCCAATATAGAGGGATGCAAGTTCAATCCCTGGTTGAGAAACTAAGATCCCACATGCCTCACGGCCAAAAAAGTGAAAGTTACTCAGTCATGTCCAACTCTTTGCAACCCCGTGGACTATATAGTCCATGGAATTCTCCAGTCCAGAATACTGGAGTGGGTAGCCTTTCACTTCTCCAGGGGATCTTCCCAACCCAGGGATCAAACACAGGTATCCCTCATTGCAGGTGGATTCTTTTTTTTTTTTTTCATTTATTTTTATCAGTTGGAGGCTAATTACTTTACAGTATTGTAGTGGTTTTTGTCATACATTGACATGCATCAGCCATGGAGTTACATGTATTCCCCATCCCGATCCCCCCTCCCACCTCCCTCTCTACCCGATCCCTCTGGGTCTTCCCAGTGCACCAGCCCCAAGCACTTGTCTCAAGCATCCAACCTGGGCTGGTGATCTGTTTCACCATAGGTAATATACATGTTTCGATGCTATTCTCTCGAAACATCCCACCCTCGCCTTCTCCCACAGAGTCCAAAAGTCTGTTCTGTACATCTGTGTCTCTTTTTCTGTTTTGCATATAGGGTTATCGTTACCATCTTTCTAAATTCCATATATATGTATTAGTATACTGTATTGGTCTTTATCTTTCTGGCTTACTTCACTCTGTATAATGGGCTCCAGTTTCATCCATCTCATTAAAACTGATTCAAATGAATTCTTTTTAATGGCTGAGTAATATTCCATGTTGTATATGTACAGGTGGATTCTTTACCAGCTGAGCCACCAGGAACAAATTCAATAAAGACTTTAAAAATGGTCCACATCAAAAACAAAATCTTGAAGCACTATATAAAATATTACTGCATAGTTGTGAAGTGTCAAAGAGCTACACCTTCCAAGAAACGTGCCAATAGTCCTTTCTCTATAAAGTGAAATAATGGAAGATGTTTTAGTTAATGGTACATGTAGATCACATGTTTTATGTAATTGCTGTTTAGTCACTAAGTCATGTCCAACTCTTGTGACTCCATGGACTGTAGCCTGCCAGGCTCCTTCTGTCCATGAGATTTCCTAGGCAAGAACACGGGAGTGAGTTGTCATTTCTCTCTCCAGGGGATCTTCCCAACCCAGGGATCAAACCCCATCTCCTGCACTGGTAGGCGAGTTCTTTACCACTGATCCCATATACCCTATTTCCTTTCAATAACTATAATTTTCTATTTTCCATAAAATAGTTTGCATTTTAATGAATAAAAATAAGTGAATTTTTATTAGTAGTAAAACTTAAAGTTAATAATAAAAATGTTTTAAATAAATAAACTTTCATGAATAAATAAAAATAAAACTCAAATGTTAAGAATGTGCTTTTAATGTCTAAATAAGTGAGCAAAATCGTTGGAATCAATATAATTATCTTAGGGAAAATATTTTTTGAAACTTAATACATAACTATTTTTTTCTACAGAAATTGTGAATCCAGACTGCCATTTAGATAATGCCTGTATTGCCGAAAATATTAATAAAACTTTAACAAAAGTGAGTAAAAGAGTTGAATTAAATTTTATTCTGTTTTGACATTTTGGTTTCAGTTAAAATCTTTCCAAAGGCACATATTTTTAAGAGTAACAAACCGTTGATCTTCATGTAGAGTTTAAAATATTTACATATAGAGATCCAAGTATTTCGTTTGGGTGTCAGATAGGATTAATTTGAAAATCCCCAAAATACTGAAGAAGACATATATTTAATGTAAGTTTATTTTCACTATTCTGTACACTGAAAGTTATTTCAATGTGTTAAGAAACTTGATGGATAAAATAGTAAAAACACATTTTGATCACAGGCCAGTTCCACATTCTAAGAAGACATAGTTCTATGCAATTAGATTTTGTACACCAAATACTATTTCAAAGAGTAAGATGTCCATGAAATTATTGTCCTATGATTAGAAGTGAGTTTCAACATGACTCATTAGCAATCAAGTAAAGCAAATTGCCGTTTTATCATGTAAAAAACTTTTCTGGTTTACTAAAACCTAATTCAAATTAAGTCATAATTTATTATAAATTTTAAAAGCTAATTTAAAATGATAAATTCAAATGTGCATTGCCTTTCTGAAGTAACTTCTATGCTTTTTCAGCTATTTGCTAATCCTTTGTAAATAATTTCAGGTTTCATTGCTTCATGTTAGGGTTTAGTTGTAGTCTGATAGTTTACATGTAGGAGAGAAAAACAATACATTTAACCTGTAACCTGTATTCTTGCAAAGATCCAGTAGTGCTTTAAGCTGGTTTTCTTTTTCTGGACTCATATTTGTTCAGATTAGACACATAGAAGAACCTGTGGCTTTGCTCCGAGAAGTCTATAGAAATTCTGTGAAAGATCTTTCACCGGTGGATATAATTACATACACAGAAGTATTAGCTGAATCATCCCCATTACTGGGTTACATGAACAGCGTGGTTTCAGACAAGGACACCTTTTCTAATTCAACTCTGACTGTAAGTATGTTGAGCTTTAACTCAGTGTAAGTTTAAAATTTTTCTTACATCTGTGATTAATGTGAGATTCCAACATTTTTAAAAGGTACGCTTTTTTCCAACAGGAATTTGTAAAAACTCTGAATAATTTCGTTCAAAAGGATACATTTACAGTTTGGGACAGGTTATCTACAAATCAAAGAAGAACTCATCTTACAAAACTGATACATGCTGCTGAGCAGGCTACCTTAAGGATATCTCAGAACTTTCAAAAGACCACTCAGTTTGATACTAATTCAAGTGATATAGGTAAGAAGTCAAGGTCAATTTCAAGGCAATAATGTTTTCCAAAGAAGCCATTCTCAAAAGAGATGAAAAGTATCTGAACTGCTGTTAATTAAATTGGCAGTTGTTTATCAGTGCAGACGTAAATGACGGTGCATATCACAAAAGTGGGTATGAATGAAGTCTGAATAAAAAGGATGAATGCATGAGATTTGTCTCCTACTTGCAACTTTCACCTTTTCCTATTTCTGAACTGTTTAGCATTTAAATACTCAGAGAACCTTATTTCCTTGTCATCTCATGACTTGGCAGGATCTGTCTTGACTGGTGATAGTACAAAAGATTTTCTGGATGTAATATATTTAGTCAAATTTTTATTGAATTATGACACATATAAAGACAAATATATGTATCAAATGAATATAAGTTGATGAATTTTCACAAAATGAACACATCTGTATAATAACACCTCAGAAGACCCCTCATCCCCCTTGCCAACCACTCCCTAACCCCTAAAGGTAATGCCATCCTGACTTCTAACACCACTTCACAAGCATAATTTTTATTATTTCTACAATAATCTGATTCTTATTTTTAATGTTGAAATCCTTTGGGCATATATCTTTGTCATGAATGTAGTATATTTTAATTTCTCATTAGGAATCCTTTGCCTTTCAGTAATATAAAGCAATTAACATAGCAAATTAGAATGTTTCCTGCTTTATGAAAGCTCATGCTTGACACTTTTAAGAATCTGGATCAAACTGAGGTTGCCTGTAAAGTTGTTCTGAGGCAACAAGGTACACTTTCTGAAATAATCATCTCATACACCTCTATTATATTTTCTGGATACTATCCTGCTGTGCAGTAGTAGATATACAAAAATCATTATGTCATCGGGATTCACCAGTTACTCAAAATTAAGGTAACAAGCATTGTGACTCATATATAGAAGCTTAAATTTCTATATCTGTTCATGAAAAAGGTGACTGTGCACAGGTAAGGAAATTATCACTCAAGAATTTAATTCAGTCACTCTGTATATAATAAATTATGTTGTAGATATCATCCTCTAATTGTAATTGCTTGTCTGCTTTAGTAATTATGATTTATAGATTCTTTGCATACATATTTTCTTTTATTAGTAGAGATAGAATTAAACAATGAATGCTGTACTGTAATAAAACTAAACTTGAATCAAATTTTTAAATACAAATTATAATGTCTAGACGTCATGTTCAGAATATGTTCATTCTACCTGATGTAATTAAGAGTTGAAATACAATAATGATGGATCAAATTCTAACTAAATATATTAATTAAACTGATTTCAGAGAATTTATTATTTTCATATTTTTGTTTCAGCTCTCAAAGCTTTCTTTTTTGATTCACATCACATGAAATATATTCATCCCGATATGAATATGGATGGAGATAATATAAAGATATTTCCAAAGAGAAAAACTGCATATGATTCAAATGGTAGGACTTTGACAAGCTTATAAACAATATTTCAATGTTTTGCAATAAATACCATACATTTGCTTGTATCATATGTGCTTATAACATGTGTGGTTTTCTATAGAAAAATACTTTCTGTTTATACATAGGAATTCTATATTTGTATTTGAGACTTTTATTATGATAAAAATACCTGGGGAGGATTTTAGCTCATATCTAGATCCTTCTTGTCCTTGACCCTCCAAATCTGTAATTATCTAATATTGTTAGGATCCCAGTGGAAATATACAAAGGGACTGTGGTTTTATTCCTCATTTTGCACCAGTCAGTAGATGCTATAATTTTCATAAAATCCTTTTAACAGTTCTTCTTCAGAAATCCTTCATATTCCTCATTGTGAGCCTGAATTTGGGATTGTGTGAGGAAGATGAATAGAAATAGTTTTCAAAAAAGGTAGAAAGTTATTGTTTAAGCTTGAATTTCTCTTCTGTTCATTTCTTAGTCTTTGTACAGTAACTCTTCAACTAAACTAAAGGCAGGGTTTCTTAAGAGATGTGATCCAAGAGTGCTAGTACTAGCAGATGACTTTATAATTATCTAATATCCTGATTTTATGTACAATAAAACTAAAGCACAAGCGGTTAATGGATTTGTCTCTATATACGTTTAACAGATAATACAGAACTAAAACTTGAAGTGAAGGAGTTAACATAGAAATCAGCCCTGACCAGATTTTCCTTGTCACCTAACCACAGGCAAGCTAGCAGCTGCTCTTCTGGTTTAACCATTTGTCTGTCCTCAGTGCAATGCACTTAGGAAAAAAAAAAAGTAACAACCCTGCTGATAATAGAATTATTGTTGTTCTCATATAGGTCAAAATATATTACCTAAAGAAAGCATGATTATAATATTTTCTCAAAGCAAGTATAGGTGATCATACATAAAATGGAAAATCTATGTAATAATACACATATGTCACTTTATAGACATCATTTTATTTAAAAAAATACATTGTCTTTATTGTTAAAAAGCAGTTTGTGCTTTCATTCTCAGAAAAAATATCCTTTAAAAAAATTTTTACAGCACTAATGGGAAATGTTTTTCTAAACTATTGATATTATCCTCTCAATTTTTTTCTTGTCATTTTTTATTCAAAAGTAGGGAACAGATGGCCATAAAAAAAGCAAAAATAACTAAGCCATACTGCCATTGAACCCATGGTTCTTACCCCATTATATCATATTCTAATTAACCAAGCACACAAATAATATTTAGGAGCAAATCCAAAGAATGTGTTAAACTGTTGTATTTTCAAAGACAATTTGAGTAGGATTTAGAAACACGAGAATAAAGACATTGAAAATACTTATCATAGTGACAGATGATAAAATTGTCATGGAATTAATATCTCAAAGAGATCCTGTCTGAGTGTACGGTAGGTTTGTTATATTTCATAATCATGCATGCAAACTCTGACACTTGAAAGGGACAGTAATACTGGCTCTCAAGAATGCAGAGGAAGAAAATTTGTTTTCCTCAAGGTTGAATCTTTAAAAGAAGGACAAGTGTAACAAACTGATCAAACGCATTCAATGATGTCTACATGCAATTATTCATTTATTGACAAAATCCGTTAATGAAAACATGCATTAGTTAAAAGGTGCATAATGTCATTAGTAGGAAAATACAGGAGGCACAGATGGATTTTTAATATTTTTTATGTACTGAATTTTGGTGTCTGTCGTTAATGAATGAACTAGTTTACAAAAATAGATACAGAACTGATATGAAAATTAAAAGCTAGATCAGGCCTAGAATTAGTGAGAAACTATGGAAATTAAAATAGGTTCCAAATGATAAAAATGAACAAATATTAAAACTATATTCAGAAAAAAATTTAAAATGTATTTTGAACCATCCCATGTGGTATGCATCTTCTTTTACCCAAAATTGATATTAAAAAATAGTTTCCTTTAGAAAGGATAGGAGTGATTCATAGTTTTAAATCCATGTTATCTTCGTGCTGCTTCATTTGATTTTGAACCATCCCCTCCTACAACCTCTGAGAAGTTGCTTTTGCATGAACTTGTTCATCACCCGGACTAGGTCAGGTTCACCTAAGAGGTTTCCAGGTTCTGCTTCTGACCCAAGTCTGTCCATAGCAAATGCTGGGTTAGTTGCCAGTCTCCTAGAGCCATCATAATTTTGCTAGCTCAAACATGGTATACTAACATTATTTCTCTGAGCTGGCAGTTTAGGAAAATATGTAACATATCTGAATGTCAGCAAGACTCTTAGTGGTGTCTTTGGTACCTTTCTAGACTGAGATACAAAACATAGTGATATACTTTTGCAAATTCTAGCTCACATAATGATATCCAAAGAACACTATTTACCAATAAATATATTAAATAAATTGTGATGTGGAGAGTTCCAGCTTTGTATCACAGTCCTTTGTTTTTGATGACATTGTCAACATTTGTATTAATGATTGTGATTAATTTATGCTTTTCAGATTATTTACTGGTGTCACAAATTTGAGGAAACAAATGAATATGATAGAGTTATTCCTAAGTTTTCGAAGAATCAAAGCAAGCATATAATGTTTCCAATTAATAAGTATAGCAATAATCATCTTAATATAGCATCTTAAATTTTACAGACAACTCTCTCATATAATGACATTACATGGTCTCCATCTTATCCAAGTAAATAGCCAAGGGGAATATCACTATTCACTCATTATGTTTTACATGAGAATGTTCAAGTTTACCCAGGAACAGACAAGTATAAGCCATGACTAAAACCAGAACTTCTAATTCTAAATAAATAAATTCTGAATATAAATTCCTCAATTTACTGTCTATCATACAGCAGAGAAGTTACATGACCTAAGTGAAAATGGGAATTTTAAAAGACAATAGATGCTGATGTTGAGTTGTTCACACAATTAATATCAGTGATAATGAACTGCTACAAAAACCGAGGCAATTTGAGATCTGTTAAAGTAGGTGCGGCGTCCAGGCTAAGGAAAAAATAGTCATGAGATAGTATGGACTGATCTGGTAACAGTCTTGGGTTATCTGCTGATGTGCTGCATCTGGGGAGTGTGAGGGTGCGGATAAATGGCTGCCTTGAAAGACAATAAATTCCCTCCCCTGAGACTGCATAACTGTATGTCATCAGTGTAAATAGGAAACATCTCAGTGGGCATGAGATGGAGCTCAGTGGCATCTACACCTCTTCAGTTATAAACTTTCTTAACACTATAAATCTTTTCTGTTATACTGTAATTTTTACCGGTATCTTTCTAATTTGTATACTTGCCCAGCAAAGTAGTAAGTCAAGATTTTATTTTTCAAGTAAGTGTACTTAACACCTTGGTTCTTACTCAGCACTTGTATATAATTTATCTAGGACAAAACTTCTTCTAACTATAATTTGTGCCAAGGAAATGCTACAGTCCATGATCAGAGTCATAGGGGTCAGAGAACCTGTTTTAATATTGTTTGATGATGTGAGCATAGATATAATAAGACCCACATTCCAGTATCTGGGAATGTGTATAACTGCCTCTTTTATGTTTATTTTAAGAATTTATTCTGAATACCTTTATTTGATTGACAGGCAGTGTTGCAGTTGCATTTTTATATTATAAGAGCATTGGTCCTCTGTTTTCATCATCTGACAACTTACTGGAACCTCAAAGTTATGATAAAGCTGAAGAGGAGGGAAGAGTCATCTCTTCAGTAATTTCACTCTCAGTTAGCTCAAACCCACCCACATTATATGAACTTGAAAAAGTAACATTTACATTAAATCACATAAAGGTAAGTTGAAATTCCAGTGACTATTGATTGTTATTGTGAAACTTTCAAAGAAATGAGGTTTTTTTTTGTTGTTGTTGTTGCGTCACTTTAATTGTATGTGAATTCTTGAGTTTAAACCTACAAATTCAAGATCAAATTAAAAGAGTAAAGTGATTTCAGCTAATTTTTCTATAAAATATTTTGGGGTCCTCCCCAGTGGCTCAGAATTTGCCTGCCAATACAGGAGACAAGGGTTCAATCCCTGGTCTGGGAAGATCCCACATGCCACAGAGCAGCTAAGCACTTGCATCTCAACTATTGAGGCTGTGCTCTAGGGCCCAGGAACTGCAACTATTGAGCCCACATGTTCCCGTCTACTGAAGCCCACATCCTAGAGCCCATGGTCTGCAACTAGAGAAGCCACTGCAAAGAGAAGCCCACACAAGGCAGCTAAAGAATAGCCCCTGCTTGCTGAAAGCAGAGAAAGCCCACACAGCAGTGAAGATCTGTCACAGCCAAACATATTAATAAATGATATCTATTAAAAAACTGTGTATCTACAAATAAATAAAAATAGCTTGGTACTTTCAGTGCTTTTTAGACTTTCTAATGAATACCAAAGAATTTTATGTATTTGATCTCTGAAATTAAACTACATTTTAGTTTTAAAAGTACATTGTTCATTTTGGAAGTCTCTGTACCTTCAAGGCGTAAGTTATAAAAATATATCAAAGAGATGAATATTACTTTTGTAGTGAGGGAAATGTTTGGTTAGTAATTGTCATGTAAAACAATATTTGGAGGGATTTGGGTGCTGATTACAGGGAAATCATGGAGAAGTTCGTGTTTTTTTCCTAAAGAAACCATCTGAGGCCACTTTACTCTTTTGTTACTCTAAATTTTTTTTCAAATCCATATATAATTAAAACCATACAATGAAAAAAATATGATTAGAAATATCCAAGCATTTAGGTTTTTTATAGACCTAAAAGTGAACGGGGAAACACGAAATCATATTGTTTGCTGCATACTGTTGATGGTTTCTTGGGCTTTCAATTGAATTTCAGTCCTAGTACATGATTAAAGTGCCTCAGAAGCTCCATTTAGAGAACCTTGAAGCTGGGCAAGGTTGTCATGCAAATTGAAAATTGTATTTGCATGTTTATGGGAAACAGGGGACTCAAAGAACATATAGTCAGCCTTCCATATCCACAGGTTCCACATCCATGAATTCAACCAAACACAGATGGAAAATATTTGAGGGGAAAAAAATTCCAGAAAGTTCCAAAAAGCAAAACTTGAATTTACTGCAGGCCATCAATTATTTACAAAGCATTTACAATTTATTGTGTATTATAAGTAATCTAGAGATGATTTAAAATATATGAGAAGATGTGCATAAATTAGATGCAAACACTGTTTCACAGAAGTGACTCGAGCATCTGTGGTTTTCAGAATGCACAGGAGTCCTGGAATCAATCACCTGTGGCTATCAAGGGACCACTGTATATGCTTACATACAGTCCAGATGTGTCACTGTAAAGAAAGACATCCAATGTAGAGAGAAACTAAAGTGTATAGAAAATCCAAATAACTAGTAGCTCAGACCTAAACATTGATAGGCATTCTGTTGAGGGAAAAAGAAGGTGTGGAATGTTTTAAGAATGGAAATTAAGTTTAGATATTTTCAGATACTAAATGCAAAAGACCTTTTGATCCTAGAAAAAAAAATGTTGTTCTTTTACATGGTTTGTGGTCTTTCTATGCTATTTTAATTGGAGTATAATTGCTTTACAATATTGTATTAGTTTCTTCTGTATAATAAAGTGAATCAGCTATATATGTATAAATTCCCCTCCCTCTTGAACCCCCTTCCACCCCACCCCTCATCCTGCCCATCTAGGTCATCCAGAGCATTCAGCTCAGCTCCCTATGCTATGCAGCAGTTTCCCACTAGCTATTTTCTTGTGGTCCTTTAATGGACCGGAACCTGGTGGTACAGAGTCAACAATAAGAAAGTAAAAGAGAGAAAGAGGCTGATATTCCCAGGTTACGCAGAGGACCAATAAAGCCCTTGACACAGGACTTGGATCGCTCACGAAGGCACCAGGCGCCCTCTCGAGGGGGTGAAGGCACAAAGTGCCTTCTCGAGAGGGTCTTAGAAGCCCGGGCAGGAAAGTGAGCACAACGGGTCTCCACACTCCAGAGAGTCAGCCAGAGAAAGAGAGAGAGAGAAGCAAGAAAGACACGGGGACCTAAGCTCTGATGGAGCAAAGGTGCTTTAATGATTTTTCTATGAGTATATATAGGCTATGGTACAAGAAACTTCCTTCGGGAATGATAGAGATCAGAAAACCAAACGTACAGCAACCATTACCAAGGGAACAAGGGGTAAAGTTAGTCACAAGGTCAGGAGACAATCCATATCTCAAGAAAGGGGAGCAAGACTACACAGTTTTGTCCTAAAGAGAATGTTTACTAAAGGAGACCCAAGCCTGTCTCACACAATGACCTCAGTCCCTGGGAGCAGCGTGCTGTTCCGCTTGAAGAAGGACAAAGGACTCATGAGACAGCACGTAGAAATCCTCCCGTCAAACATTCCCTGACACTATCTTACATTTTTGTTTTTATTATTCAGTTACTCAGTCATGTCTTACTCTTCAAAACCCCATGGACTGCAGCACAACAGGCTTCCCTGTCCTTCACCATCTCCCAGAGCTTGCTCAAACTCCTGTCCATTGAGTCGGTGATGCCATCTCATCCTCTGTCGTCCCCTTCTTCTCCTGCCTTCAATCTTTCCCAGCATCAGGGTCTTTTCTAATGAGTCAATTCTTTACATCAGGTGGCCAAAGTATTGGAGCTTCAGTTTCAGTATCAGTCCTTCCAATGAATATTCAGTTTATTTCTTTTAGGAGTGACTGGTTTGATCTCCTTGCTGTCCAAGGGACTCTCAAGAGTCTTCTCCAACACCACAGTTCAAAAGCATCAATTCTTTGGTGCTCAGCTTTCTTTATAGTCCAACTCTTACATCCATACATGACTACTGGAAAAACCATAGCTTTGACTAGATGGACCTTTGTTGACAAAGTAATGTCTCTGCTTTTTAATACGCTACCTAGGTTGGTCATAGCTTTTCTTCCAAGGGGCAGGTGTCTTTTAATTTCATGGCTGTAGTCACCATCTGCAGTGATTTTGGAGCCCCAAAAATAAAGTCTCTATTTCCATTTTTTCCCTATCTATTTGTCATGAAGTGATGGGACTGGATACCTTGATCTTAGTTTTCTGAATATTGAGTTTTAAGCCAGCTCTTTTACTCTCCTCTTTCACCTTCATCAGGAGGCTCTTTAATTCTTCTCCACATTCTGCCATAAGGGTGGTGTCATCTGCATATCTGAGGTTATTGATATTTCTCCCAGAAACCTTCATTCCAGCTTGTGCTTCATCCAGCCCAGCATTTCACATGATGTACTCTGCATATAAGTTTAATAAGCAGAGTGACAGTATACAGCCTTCACATACTCCATTCCCAACTTGGAACCAGTCTGTTGTTCCATGTCTGATTACAGCTGTTGCTTCTTTTTTTTTTTCCCATTTATTTTTATAAGTTGGAGGCTAATTACTTTACAATATTGTAGTGGTTTTTGCCATACATTGACATGAATCAGCCATGGATTTACATGTGTTCCCCATCCCAATCCCCCCTCCCACCTCCCTCCCCACCCCATCCCTCTGGGTCTTCCCAGTGCACCAGCCCTGAGCACTTGTCTCATGCATCCAACCTGGGCTGGTGATCTGTTTCACCCTTGATAATATACATGTTTTGATGCTGTTCTCTCAAAACATCCCACCCTCGCCTTCTCCCACAGAGTCCAAAAGTCTGTTCTGTACATCTGTGTCTCTTTTTCTGTTTTGCATATAGGGTTATCGTTACCATCTTTCTAAATTCCATATATATGTGTTAGTATACTGTATTGGTTCTTTATCTTTCTGGCTTACTTCACTCTGTATAATGGGCTCCAGTTTCATCCATCTCATTAAAACTGATTCAAATGAATTCTTTTTAATGGCTGAGTAATATTCCATGGTGTATATGTACCACAGCTTCCTTATCCATTCGTCTGCTGATGGGCATCTAGGTTGCTTCCATGTCCTGGCTATTATAAACAGTGCTGCGATGAACATTGGGGTGCACGTGTCTCTTTCAGATCTGATTTCCTCAGTGTGTATACCCAGGAGTGGGATTGCTGGGTCATATGGCAGTTCTATTTCCAGTTTTTAAGAAATCTCCACACTGTTCTCCATAGTGGCTGTACTAGTTTGCATTCCCACCAACAGTGTAAGAGGGTTCCCTTTTCTCCACACCCTCTCCAGCATTTATTGCTTGTAGACTTTTGGATAGCAGCCATCCTGACTGTCGTGTAATGGTACCTCATTGTGGTTTTGATTTGCATTTCTCTAATAATGAGTGATGTTGAGCATCTTTTCATGTGTTTGTTAGCCATCTGTATGTCTTCTTTGGATAAATGTCTATTTAGTTCTTTGGCCCATTTTTTGATTGGGTCATTTATTTTTCTGGAATTGAGCTGCAGGAGTTGCTTATATATTTTTGAGATTAATCCTTTGTCTGTTGCTTCGTTTGCTATTATTTCCTCCCATTCTGAGGGCTGTCTTTTCACCTTGCTTATAGTTTCCATTGTTGTGCAGAAGCTGTTGCTTCTTGACCTGCAAATAGGTTTTGCAGGAGACAGGTAAGGTGGTCTGATATTCCCATCACTTTAAGAATTTTCCACAGTTTGTTGTGATCCACACAGTCAAAACTTTAGTGTAGTCAGTGAATCGAAGTAGATGTTTTTTTTTTCTGGAATTCTCTTGCTTTTTCTGTGGCCTAATGGATGTTGGCAATTTGATCTCTGGTTTCTCTGCCTTGCCTATGCGATGGTAGTTTGGTTTAGTCACTAAGTCATGTCCAACTCTTGTGACCCTGACTGTAGCCCACCAGGCTCCTCCTTCCATGGGATTTCGCAGGCAAGAAGTACTGGGGGGTATTTCCTCAGTATTTCCTTCTCCAGGGGTTTTTCCTGACCCAGGGATCAAACCTGGGTCTTTTGCATTGCAGGCATATTCCTTACCGATTGAGCCACCAGAGAAGCCAATACTATTTTATACATGGTAGTGTACATATGGGCTTCCCTACTGACTCAGTAAAGAGTCAGCCTGCAGTGGGGAGACCTGGATTTGATCCCTGGGTCAGGACGATCCTCTGGAGAAAGGAATGGCTACCCACTCCAGTTTTCTTGCCTGGAGAATCCCAAGGACAAAGGAGCCTGGTGGGATCCCAGTCTATGGGATCACAAGAGTCGGACACGAATTAGTGACTAAACCACCACCAATATTTTCTTTAATGAATATTTCATCTGAAGATTTTGTTTGACTCTGTTTTACTCCACTTATCAATGATTTGTTGTTGTTGTTTAGTCACCAGGTCGTGTCCAACTCTTTTGCAACCCCATGGACTGTAGTCTGCCAGGCTCCTCTGTCCGTGGGATTTCCCAGGCAAGAATACTGCAGTGGGTTGCCATTTCCTTCTCCAGGGGATCTTCCCAACTCAGAAATCAAACCTACATCTCCTGCTTGGCAGACGGATTCTTTACCACCGAGCCACCAGATCTTAAATACAGTTTTGACATATCTTAGTCCCAACACAATACCCACTTCACAGGGCTCTTTGAAGGAGCAAATTAAACAGAGTGGGTGAGATAGCACCTGGTTAACCTTAAATTGTTATATAATTGTAAATGGTGTTATTTCTACAAGATAAACTAGCATAGATATGTAGCATTCTATGACTACCTTATTAAAGCTTACAGTGCACTAGGTATTGTGTTGTGATTAGTTAACATTAATATATGATAAGGAGAACTCTGCCATTTATTGAACAATCATCCTGTAGTCTATTTGATCAGCCCCTGCGATCTATGATCTTATACTCACCACACTTTGCCTCATTCATTACTGGAACTGCATTGACTTCTAGATATTTCTGGAAAACCTTTGTTGAGTCTCACTTCAGAACTTTTCTAATTTCCATTCCAACTGTCAAAACCCTCTGTTCCCTAGTCTTTAGGGCTCACTGTCCCTTAATTGGAGTATTTTCTTAAACGTCTTTTCCTGTGAGAAGCCTCCTCAGATTAATCCTGTTCTCATTTCCCTGGCTTATTTAATAATTCCTCATCTCCTCATTAGAATGTAAAGTCAGCAATACAAACACTTTTTTTGTTTTGTTCAGTGTTTTATTTTCAGCACCTGGATCAATGACTGACAGCTAGTGCATACTCAATAAATTAGTGTTGAAGATAATAAAGATATGTCATATGCACCATTCTAGATGAGGTACATGATAGTGCTCAGTCATGTCTGACTCTTTGGGACCCATGGTCTGTAGCCCTTCAGGCTCCTCAGTCCATGGAATTTTCCAGGCAACTACATGAGTAGGTTGCCATTTCCTCCTCCAGGGGATCTTCCTGACTCAGGTGTTCAACCCTGGTCTCCTGCATTTCCTGCATTAGCAAGTAGATTCTTTAGAGTGAGCCACCTGGGAAGCCCCTACGTGATCTCAGTTGATAATAATTCTCACAACTACATGAAACAGCGTTGATAAAATATAGCATGGTTGTAGCATAAACTTCAGTTCTTTCACACAACAGCAGCACTCTCTTATTAGTGTTGATTTCATGCTTTTCCTTTTAGGCGTGTTTCATAACAATTATATTGTTATGAAAAATAGTATTTTAAATATAACTGAAATGATTTCGATGTGCAACTTTTTTCTCATCAGTAAAATGTCTCTTTTTCAGACCACAGATAAATATAAGAGTCAGTGTGCATTCTGGAACTACTTACCTGACACCATGAACGGCAGTTGGTCTTCAGAGGGCTGTGAGCTGACATTCTCGAATGATACCCACACCTCATGCCGCTGTAACCACCTGACACATTTTGCAATTTTGATGTCTTCTAGTTCTTCTATTGTAAGGCAGTTTCCCACTTCATATTTCTAAACCTGTCTTTGCTTTTTTCTTGTTTTTTATGTTGTTCAAGAGAATAATTAATTTTTCTATGTTCTTTGGATGTAAATAGCATATTTAATTAATTGATATGATCTCAGCATTACCTTTTTTAGTCTTTCTTTTCATACCTGCGTTCTATGACATATCTAATTTAAATCTTTGTTTTTAGTGTAAGACTTACCAGTCTATAATAGCTAGTAGATTGTATATCAGATTTCTATCCAGACTTTAGTTTTTAATGCTGCTTTTAGGAACCATTCGTACATTTTAAAGGATCATGAACTTTAAGGGCTTTTGCCTTTGTATTGAAAGTTTATTTTTACTGGTGACAGATTCATTTAAATCTCTGATAGCTGGTCAATAAGTGTTAGCACACTTGTAACAAATACAATTTTTTAATAATGTAGAATGCCTCAGATTTTTAAACATGAAAAATCTCTCTAAAGTGAAAAGCTTCAGATTATGTATTTTACATCATAATATCTTGCTCTTACATCATATAATTTTTTTATTTTGTATTTTATAATCTTTAGATTGCAGTCTCATTTCTATACAAAACTTAGAATTCACCAAATACTTATTGTGACTAAATAAATCTGCCTAACCATAATGTCAGTGATAAAGTTTTTTTTTTTTTTTCTGAATGAAACATGATTTTTTTCCTGAATGTTAAATAAGATGCCTGTGTTATATATATAAAACCGTCTGGTTAGAGTGAAACCAAACTTTCCCATTTCAAAGTCTCTCACCTGTACTATTTTATTATTCTATTTATGCAGCTTTTCTGATACCTTTATTTAATGTGTTTAAATGAACTACTGCATAGAAATAAGACTTATTCTTGCCACTGATAAATCTGCTTTAATTAACCATTTTCACATTACAATAATGAATTGACTTTCTAATATCAAGAAACCAATGGTGATAACATTGTTAAACCATATACTAATATATACGATGCTTAGGAAAAATATCACTAATTACAGAACTGTTAAAGTGCTATGTGATTTATATCAGATTTCTGTGAATATTAAGCATATTCAGAAGTACAAAGTTTTCTCATCTAAATGCACATTTGTATTTTTACATTTTAGGAACAGTTTGATTAATGTTTCACCGAAAAAGGAAGTTCATTATATGTTGTAGTTCCTTTGACAAGCTACTGAGTTAAGTCTCTTAACAGCTGTATTATTATTTTCCCTTAGGGTATTAAAGATTATAATATTCTTACAAGGATCACTCAACTAGGAATAATTATTTCACTGATTTGCCTTGCCCTATGCATTTTTACCTTCTGGTTCTTCAGTGAAATTCAAAGCACGAGGACAACAATTCACAAAAATCTCTGCTGTAGCCTATTCCTTGCTGAACTTGTTTTTCTTGTTGGGATAAATACAAATACTAATAAGGTATGTAGATCTCTCTTACTCTCTGCTTTCTAAATTTTTACTTTCCTAAATATATATGTAATAGAGACATGGATTGGAATTAAGGGCTTGGTGGAGCAAGCACACTATATACTTTGTTCTTAACGCTTTTCTAAGTTTGAGAATGCTAACATATATTAGCAACTTGCTGATTAATTCCATTAACCACAGTGGCCTTCATGATGAACTGTAAAAAGAAATAACCTTGTTTTGGTTTTATTTGTTTGTTTCTACATGGCCATTAAACAAAAGTAGAGGGGAGAAAGATAGTTGAAAACAATGTTTATCGTATGACAGGGACAGAACACAAAAGTGGCTAGAATTCATAGGTTGAAATTTGATAAATTAGCTCAACCTAGTAACTGCACTTTTGTAATAACCATTTTCCACCATTATTGATGTAGATCCTTATCAAATATCTCCCATATTGATTTAGACTGGGTCATCCTAAGGTGGGATTAAACAAGCAATAACTTTATTAGGTGAAATGACTCTGAGAGAAGATGGGAAGAGAGAGACATGGAGAGCCATCAGATCAAGATGCAGGTCTGAGCCTGAGTGAAGAAGGAAAGAAGGAAGAAAGGAGTAGTGGTAGAAGCACTTTGGGTTTCCCGGGTGGTGCTAGTGGTAAAGAATCCACCTGACAATGCAGGATATATAAGAAATGCAAGTTTGATCCCTGGGTCGGAAAGATCCCCTGGAGGAGACGGTATGGAAACCCACTCCAGTATTCTTACCTGGAGAATCCAACGGACAGAGGAACCTGGCGGGTTACAGTTCATGGGGTCACAAATAGTTGGACACAGTTGAAGTGACTTACCACACATGCACAGAAACACTTTACAAGCTGAGGAAAGCTCAGCTTGCCTATGAAGTAGTCCTTTCAGAAGATCCTCAACCAAAGTCACACGGCAAGTCTCTCAAGAATAGTAATGTCTTGCTGTGCTCAGTCAGTGGCTGTCAGCAGTCAATCCTAAAGGAAATCAACCCTGCATATTCATTGAAAGGACCGATTCAGAAGGTGAAGCCCCAATACTTGGGCCACCTGATGTGAAGAGCCAACTCATTGTAAGAGACTCTGATGCTGGGAAGGATTGACGGCAAAAGGAGAAGGGGGCGGCAGAGGATGAGATCCTTGAATGGCATCACCAACTCAATAGATAAGAATTTGAGCAAACTCTGGGAGATAGTAAAGGAAAGGGAACCTGACATGCTGCAGTCCTTAGGGTCTCACCAAGACTGACGTGACTTCAGTTCAGTTCAGTCGCTCAGTCATGTCCAACTCTTTGCGACCCCATGAACCTCAGCACGCCAGGCCTCCCTGTCCATCACCAACTCCCAGAGTCCACCCAAACCCATGTCCATCGAGTCAGTGATGCCATCCAACCATCCCATCGTCTTTCGTCCCCTTCTGCTCCTGCCCTCAATCTTTTTCAGCATCAGGGTCTTTTCAAATGAGTCAGCTCTTCGCATCAGGTGGCCAAAGTATTGGAGTTTCAGCTTCAGCATCAGTCCTTCCAATGAACACTGATCTCCTTTAGGATGGACTGGTTGGATCGCCTTGCAGTCCAAGGGACTCTCAAGAGTCTTCTACAACACCACAGTTCAAAAGCATCAATTCTTCTGTGCTCAGCTTTCTTTATAGTCCAACTCTCACATCCATACATGACCACTGGAAAAACCATAGCCTCGACTAGATGGACCTTTGTTGGCAAAGGAATGTCTCTGCTTTTTAATATGCTGTCTAGGTTGGTCATAACTTTCCTTCCAAGGAGTCAGCCTCTTTTCATTTCATGGCTGCGTCACCGTCTGCAGTGACTTTGGACATGACTTAGCGAGTGAACAGCAGCAACAGCAGCCATCGGAAATCGTGAGCACGTCAGTGGCTTTCCTCTGCGGCTGCTGCAGCCCACCCTGCAGCTGGAGACCAGAGAGATTCATCAGCGTGGCCACAGAACCTTCAGTTGCCTCCATATTTCCATTCTTTTTAGTGATCTTCCAAGTAGTGGAGATAACCAGCAGTTATCAAGGTTTTCTTCTGAAGTAGATGCCACAAAGCACCTATTTAATATAATATACACTAAATTGTAAACTCTATATCTGTTTTTATTTGTTTTGCAATGGTATTTATAACATCATTCATTTTTGTATATCCCCACTATCCTCCAATGCATAATTCGCCTGTCTTCATCCCATCGTTATCCTCATCACAAAACTATTTTTTTCAGTCTTTATTTTCAATTCTACATTTCAGCTGTCAAATTCTCCCCATTTTCAAGCCATATTTCAAATTTTACTTCTTCACTAAAGTGGTTCCCAGATTTTAATCACCATCCCCAACCTTATATAGTGATCTCAAATATATTTTAGTAGGTAATCTCTTTATGGTTGAATTATACTCTATTAAGTGTAGTAAGTATCTAAATATTATGTTATCTCACCAGTAATTGGGTTGTGTGTGTGTGTTAGTCACTCAGTCGTGTCTGACTCTTTGTGACCCCATAGACTGTAGCCCACCAGGCTCCTCTGTTCATGGAATTCTCCAGGCAAGAATACTGGAGTGGGTTGCCATTTCCTTCTCCAAGGGATCTTCCTGACCCAGGCATCAAACCTGGGTCTTCTGCATTACGGGCAGATTCTTTACCATCAGAGCCACCATGGAGGCCCAACTGTGTTAGTTCTGTTAATACAGAAATGTATAACTGCTTCATTTGTTATTTCTAACTGTCATTCTAAGTGTGAAGTCAGTACTAATAGATAACATTGTACTGAAATCCATCTCAAATTTACCTGTTAATCTTGTAACTTAAAGTGAATATATAGTGGATGTTTTTGTAAAATATATCATCATTTGTTCATATGTTTTATAAATTCAGTACTCTCTCTTATTTATTATGTTTTGTTTAACATAGTGTTAGCAGTAATTTTCATTCTTTGAGCACGATTAAAATAAAGACATCTGCAAAACAGAAATCAGCTCAAATCATGACACAGTCACTGAGATAATCATGGTTGCATGTGACCAGTCCACAGTTGATCACATAAGTGTATAAAAAGTATAAATCTCTGGACAAGACTAGCAACTTAATTCTATTACAGGACTGATGAGTGTTGCACATTGATGAAGCACAGTTCTTTTAAATCAGGTGGAAGTGGTACAAGTGAAAAACTTGACATTTGACAAGGATATTTTACTATGATCAAGCATTATATAAAATGGTATAATTTATAGAGAAAGTCAAGATTTTATGTTACAATAATGTTAAAATAAGTATTGTTTATGGTTTCTTTCTTTCTTTGTTGTCTAGCTCTTCTGTTCCATAGTTGCTGGGCTGCTGCACTACTTCTTTTTAGCTGCCTTTGCGTGGATGTGCATTGAAGGCATCCACCTCTATCTCATTGTTGTAGGAGTCATCTATAACAAAGGATTTCTGCACAAGAATTTTTATATTTTTGGCTATCTCAGCCCAGCTGTGGTAGTTGGATTTTCAGCATCATTAGGATATAGATATTATGGCACCACCAAAGTGTAAGTTAAGATGTTCTCATAAATATTTGATATGCAGTTCTGATTAAGCTGTGTATATCATTGAAACTTTTGCTTTGTCGAAGTACATACAAACATAAGTATAGATTTTATCTCTTATTTCCTTTTCAGATGTTGGCTTAGCACAGAAAACAACTTTATCTGGAGTTTCATAGGACCAGCCTGTCTAATCATTCTTGTAAGTATATTTTAAAATTGTGGTTAGAATTCAGAAAAGTATTGATTTAAAAGTGCCTATAATTCTCAGCAATCAGTCATTACTTCGAGAGGAAAAATTATTTTGAGCACTTTACAATAAATCATTTATTAACACTATATATATTGCTTCACTAATAAGAAAAAAATGAGCATCTTAAACTCAAAGCTGTTACAGTTCACTCGCACCTCTTGGGAGGATGTATTTTTGCATTACTTGTAAGAAAAGCATTTTTCACTTATCGGTAGTATCTCAGCATACTTCAGTACTGAGAGTGTGCCAACCAGCTGATAATCTGGCATTTCAGATGTTTACGTTATTTAATCTTTTATCAATGATCAGTGATCTTTGAAGATTAGACTGTCATCTTTATAGTTTTATCATCCTTATGTACCCTGTCATCACGAAAGTGATTTCAAACTAAATTGCAACATCAGAGACAAGAACCCACTATTTCCCATGAGCAGACAAGTCATATATTGATAGCCCTATTTCAGTTGGGAAGAGGGCCTTTTAATTCTTATTGGAAGTGGTTTCAAACCTACAAATTTGGCAGGTGTTATATGTTCCATTCTAAATAAAGACATTTTTATATGTCTCCAGAGCATTTCTAAGTGCCGTTAAGTTTTCAAAGCCATTCTGAATATAATAGTCTGTCAGTGAATCTGGGAGGTCTGACAATGCTCTACAATAGAATGAATTGTTAATGGGGGAGTTGTGACAATATTTTGGACAACTTTGTCTCATATGTTTTGACCATAAGTTAGGTATCTTTTTGAATTTTTTCCCTCTCAGTCTTTTCCCATGTGTTTTTATGGTGGTAAGAAAGCTGTTAAATGGAAAAAGACTTGAAATGCAAAGCAGAGGATTTTTATCAAGGTTTATTTTTTAATGGCATGAGTGAAAGTGCATTTAGAGACTATATTTCCTAAACATTGCAGGAAAATTGCTTATAATTCTGACAGTGAATCTAGCAATAGAAAAAGAAAACATTGGCAAGATTTCAGCTAAAACAGTTTCAGAGTTAATTTAGAATTGCAAAATTTTCAACTATGTGATAATATAGGTTGAATATGCCCCATCCATGTATTTTCATGTTTTTCCCGGATATGGGTATTTTGTGTGTAGGCCCTGTCTATATATTCTTATTGTACTTATTCCTTCTCTACAGAGTGAACCATCTCTGATACTGTTTTGTACAAGTGAAAGTTCTGTGGATCAGTGATCCTTAGAGTTTAGAGGAACATAGTGGGCTAGGAATTTTCTGGAAGCAGGACAAAATAACAAGCATACTTCTCTAAAGTAATAAACGGAAAGTTTTCCCTGAAATTATTTTTTACTCTTGCTGTTATAAGGGGAGAGATAACTTTGGATTCTCTTATGGTAAGATGGACAGACTTTAGAAAGGATATCCAAAACTGAGTCCTCTAAACTTTCCTGGGAACCTAAATGAACAGGGTCACACTGTCCTAGGCTGAAATCAGTGAACCAATGTGTCTTCCATACAGTTTCTGTATATTAATCATTCCATTTAACTAGAGGTTCAGCTATTTAAGAAATGGATAAGGCCCCTTAGTTTTACTCTAAAACTGAATACTGTTTATCTTTTATGTATATTTAAAATAGCAGAAATCCTTTAATTAGTGAATGAAAGTGAATTCCTTTACTCTAGTTACATCACTTTCTGTGCTAATGCTGGCATATTAGTATTAAGCAGTATGATACATTAAGTAAAACTTTTCCTGTTGTCCAGAAATAGTATTGAGTTCAATGAGTAAAAGAAGTATTGAGCACCTGATATTTAAAAAAGAGCCACCAATAATTTGGACCTGATACTTTCCAGGAGTCTTACAAAGAGACAGTAGGACCAGCTATAACCCAGTAAGGAGATTTGAGGGGTGGTGGGGGCAAGAGAGTCATGACTTGGAATTAGGAGTCCTTGGCCTGTAAGGGAGTGCATTGTTCTTTGTGTAAAGATTTTCCTTACCTTACCAGTGGAAAAAAATAAGTGCTCTCCCTAGTTCTTCTTGAAGACGAATTGTAGAGGAGTACTGCAAAAGGTCTATAGACAATGGAATTGGAAATAGTAAAATAGTAAAAACTCCCATCCTGATCCCAGATTGAATGCCAGGGGAATTTTCATGTCTCCTTGATATACAAGAGGAGAGTATGAACAGTTTTTATGACAACTTGACATATGTCCCCTGACTTTGGGTCAAGGGTGAACATAGAACATAGAGTTGCTTTTAGTTCCCTGCAGACTGCATGTTATTGTCCATTCCCTTGACAGCAGGGAGGAAAAGGATTATTATAGAGTGTGCCTGGGAATTAAATGACGGGGGTAACACACAAAGGTTTCAGCTATCTTATAGGTACAGAATATTTAGACAAGGGAACGTTGTAAGGGTGCACAGAAGGTTGTTAGGTCAAGTGAAGTTACACACAACAAGAGAATAGGTTGAGGACAGGGATGTTGAATGGTAGCATGGCTAGCACTCTCTGAAAATAGGAGTTAAGATAGAAATAAAACACTATAAACATTCAAATCAAACTTAATCTAAGTGGAGGCCAACACATAAACCAAGATTGTTGTTGTTGAATCGCTAAGTCATGTCCAATTCTTTTGCAACTCCACGGACTGTAGCCCCTCAGGCTCCTCTGTCCATGGTATTTCCCAGGCTGGAATACTGGAGTGGATTGCCATTTCCTCCTCCAGGGGATCTTCCTGACCCAGGCATCGAACCAGTGTCTCCTGCATTGGCAGGCATATTCTTTACCCCTGAGCCACAGGGGAAGCACACCAAGACTACCAGCAGTAATAAGAACCAAACAACCAAAGTGATGTCATGAAGTGCTATCACCAAGAGCTGATCAAACCCTTCTAGCCCCCTGCAGCAGAGGAGCTGTGCTTTATGAATGGAGGAACACATCCTAGAACCAACCATGCCACTCCAACAGTCACCTACACAGAATTACTGAATTGAAAATTATCACCCTATGTTGGGGCATATTCTGGTAGGAAAGGATGCCAAGCCATATCATTAAGTTCACTGTCTTAATTGAGTGATCTGGGAATGATGGGAAAACAAAGGAAATATAAGAATTATGCTCTGTCCACTATAGTATCAGTGAGGAGAAAGCAAGTTGAAACAAATGCAAAGCATAACATATAATTAAATATAAGTGATAACTGGTCTGAGAGACATCAACATGGGCTGGACCACATCAGTGAGATGAGAAACTCATTTGTGGATGGGGTGAGAAACAGTCTACTCCACATACACTGAATTCTTAGTGTGAACTTAAGTGTCTCCTAAGCAGCCCTGTAAGCTTGCCAGGTTCCTTCTGAAGGAAAACAAAGGGCACAGACAAAATAGTTGCTCTTGTAAATAAGGAATCCCAGAAATCACAAAATTATCATGTTATTAAAAATATTCAAAAATCATATTTTCATAGATACATCACTCCTTAAGTCTATCTGTCATTAATTGTTTATCAGCTTTCCCACCCTGAACTTACCCATTTCTTCTCTACTTTCATAATCAGACATTTGTTATCATGTTGAGTTATAGTATTAATAACAATAATAGGAATTTTAAATTTACAATTTATTGAGCAGCTACTAATTTTAAAAAGACAGCTAATATTTCACTGTTCAGTCTCCTTAAATCATCCATCCACATTGTTATTGTCCCATTTTATAGTTAATGAAAAGTAGAATTTAATTCAAATTGCTAAGTGATTGGCCCCAAGACACTACAAATAAATGAGGCTACAACTTGAAACTAGTTCTGTATTAATTAAAGCTCAGCTTTTCATTTTAACTTGCCACTTTTGCAATTGCCTTCTAATCTGACATTCTGATGGCATTCTGTCCCATTTCATTTTAATCTATTCATAATCAACTGCCCCAAACTCTGGTCACATAGTGGGAATGATTAATAAGAAAAATAAGAACATTAATATTAAGCTCTTTTATTCCTGGTAATAAGTGTGTTAGTGTATTTAATCTAATCCTTCAACAACTCAAAAATGTATATGTGTGATGTATTTTATTTTCAAGTTGGAGAAATTGACGTATACAGTGGTTACACAATTGGCCCGAAAGCCACTAAGTACATAAAGCGGGAACTCGGGTTCATGAATTTGAATCCATGTCCTACTTTCTTCATCTCAGTGCCAATAGTTTCCCTTGACCTATAGTTCAAATAGGGCTTCCCTGTGGCTCAGCAGTAAAGAATCTGCCAGCAATTCAGGAGACGTGGGTTTGATCCCTGGGCTGGAAAGATCCCCTGGAGAAGGAAGTGGCAACCCACTCCAGTATTCTTGCTTGAGAAATTCAATGGACAGAGGAGCCTGGTGGGCTACAGTCCATGGGGTTGCAAAAGAGTTGGACACGACTTTAGCAACTAAACCACCACCACATGTTTCAAATACCATAGACTGGTATATAGAGTTATCAGTAGTTTAGCTGAGCCCTATTTTCAGCCCTTTTTTACACATCTTGTCTCCACTAAGCAACTCTTATAAAAACATTATCCTCTTTAGAATATTTACTGCTCCTTGCATATTTCCTTGATTCTTTTCAGTCAATAATCCTACCACCTTGTGATGCCTGAAATCAACATGATCCTTTCTTCAACATGATCCCACAGAACTTTGATTTAAATCAAATCAAAAGAGTACTCTTAATGCTTTGTTTGGTTTCACCTGGTAACTTTCTCTGTGCATTACACTCCTCATCTCCAACGTCCAAACACCAAAACAAAGAGCTGTGAGTCTCTTGGTTCACTAACCATAACTTGTTCAATAATCAGTGCCACTGGTTGCATGACTTAGGGACCACAGCCCAATGAGTTGCAAATGAATTCTCTACAGAGCAATATTCACAATACCTTCTGTGCATGAGCAGACTCTACACTGTAAAACTATCAGCCCTCTCTTTGGTTACTCCAGAACACAGAAGGTAGGAAGTCCTTAATAATTTTAATTGATTCATTAGTAAAGACCATGACAATAAAAGAGGCAGGAAGAAACACCCTGTGAGCTTTCTTAAGACATCACTGTTCTATGTTCTGGATTCCTAACATGTAAAATGAAGATAATGATGGCCAGTCCAACACAAAAAGATACAATAAATACCAAACAATTTTTTAGAAAAAAAAGTATATAGTCTTTAAAAATTAAAACAGTAAAATACACAATAATTTGGAGGACAATCTTGGCTTTCTTAGCTTTATCTTTTGTATTAAAAATTAAATTAAAACCCTGATTTTAAAACCATCATTTGCACAACAAAAATTTGTATGCACAGAATGTATGTTTGGCCAATATAGTGTGTGTGTGTGTGTGTGTGTGTGTGTGTGTATACATATACATAAGCATGTGAAAGTGAAACTCTTGTGTCTGACTCTTTGCAACCCCATGGACTATAGCCCACCAGGCTCCTTTGTCCATGGAATTCTCCAGGCAAGAATACTGGAGGGCGTTGCCATGCCCTTCTCCAGGGGATCTTCCTGACCCGGAAATCAAACTTGGCTTTCCTGCATTTCAGGCAAATTCTATACTGTGAGCAACCAGGGAAGCTCATATATGAGCATAATTCACCACTAATTCTTAAACAGTGGTGAAGATACAACACCATTTGTTTGATTATAGCAAGATGTCATATTGTAATAAATGTGTTTGTTATATGGACTTGGTTAAAATTCTCTAATACACTCTACTGGAAGACGTAACTGAAATGAAATAAAATGTGAAGCATCTTAAAGTAAAGCAGTAGAGATTTAATAGGATAAATAGTATATTTTTTCCAGAATAAAGATAAAATATAAGGAAGTCTTCAAATTTAAATAGATAATTTTTGGTGACTTTGCTGTGCATGCCTTTAAATGGGAGATAAGTTTGCTTTCACAGCTTTCTATGAACAAATCTGGGAAGACTTGCACTTGCAAACAACATTTTAATAGAACAGTTGACAATGACTTTAATTCTTACATGGAATGCTTTTGTTTCTTTTGAAGACTAAGAACTAGTTCTCAGTAAATGATATTTGCTTATTTTTATGAATGGAGCCCTGGGGCATGTCTGGTTTGGGGTTATAATAATAATACCTTTAAGACAATATGTAAATAAGTATAGTTCGGCACTGGTGGATTTTTCTACCCCTTGATATGTTGTTTTTTAACTACTTAGGTATTTGAGCAGCAACATTTTCTGCATTGATCAAATGAATATACTTCCTCAGGTGTTAACTCGTTAAGAATCTCTTAGAATTCTGAAGTATGAACTGCTGACCCCATGATTCTATCTATGAATTGCTACATTTGGAATGTTAAGGTTATAACTATACATGAAAAGGCCTAGCCATGCTTTTGAAAGACTGAGCTGTACAAGAAAGAGATTTCTAAATCTTTGTAAAGCAAGCTGCAAACTGAAGATAATTTCATAATTTATTTCTTTCTTCAGTATTTTTAATCTCATGCTGAATTCTTTTAACTAAAACTGTACAAATGATTAGATTCAAGTACACAAATATAAAAAAAAAGTTTGTAAAAATAATTTAACTTTTAAGTAGAAATTAAAATTTCCTATAGATATGTTCAGTATTGAAGAATTTAATTTGCTTGATTGAGGCAAATACTAATTAAGCTGTGTCCAATTAAAGCATTTTCTTTTTAAAAAAATGAGAGCTTTCATTTGAATTTAAATCACAACTCTTATAATTGAGTGTTTCTGCATTGCTACTTTACCCATTTCTCTTTAGATTGCCCAGAGTTCCACTCAGTTTTTTGTGGTGGTCTCCTCTAATTGTTCTAAATTGTCTTTTAATTCCCTTTCACCAGGAAATACGAATTAAAATCTACTCAAAAATGAATTCCTCACATAGCCCTTACAAACAGACCATGTCTGTGTGTACTTATTATTATGTGATATATTCTTATTGCATTTTTTAAAATTTCACAAATTTCCCACACTTGAAAGAAATGTAAATATTAGACTTTCTAAAGTAAAAAGTGAACATTTCAAAACATGCTCCATGACTGACTCTTCTTTTTCTTAATATTTACTTTGTATCCTTCCTGACTTTTGCTATGCATATATGCACACATAAATACATATATATATATGTGTGCACTTACATATGTATAAATGTAAGCAATAAATTTGATTATAAAATCATATAACCTGAATTATTTGCAGCCTGTAATATATCATATTCATCATTCCTTGTTAGAATATACAATTCTACCATTTTTTATCATTACATATTATGAGTATCCTCTTTTACTTAACTTCTTCCTTATTGAACATTTGTTAGTGCAAGAGAATGGCTATTTCAATACAATTACATATACCCATTATATAAATTTGTTAGGAAATGCTTTTTGGAAGTAAAATGTACAGCACAGGTTATAGTCAATAATATTACAGTAACTTTGTATGGAACTTAATATACAAAATTATCAAATTGCTGTGTTGTACACCTGAAACTGTTATTGAGTCCAAGCTCACTCTGCTTGCCATGTGACAGGTCAGTAAGTCGACATACAAAGTGTTAAGACAAGGAATATGACTTTATTTGGAAAACCAGCTGACTGAGACTATGGGAGATGAATGTCCAAAATAACTATTCTGTCAGTGCTGGATGTCAGGTTCTTTTATAGAACAGAGGTGGGGGGTGGGGTTGAGGAAGAAAAGTAAAAGGATCATTAATCTTGCAGATATCTCTGGAATGGCCAATCTCTGGGAAGGGATGTATTAATTTCTCCCTTCCTGTAGCCATCCACAGGTAGACAGGGTCCCATAAAAAGGCATTTTGGTTTAACATTCAGGTAGAGGGGCAGGGTTCCCCAAGACAGGCCATTATGTATGGACAATATCCTTTTAGTGAACAAAAGCTACTAGAAGCCAAGATTAAAGTAAAAGAAACAGATACAACATGGAGTCAGTTCTTTCCTGTAACAAAAATAACAGAACTTTGTAATTCAGCTAAACTTCAATTTAAAAAGAAAAGTACAAACTCCAGTAGAGGAAGATTTTTAAAGTTACAAATTGCCTCCATAACATTTACTTCAATTGATATTCCACTTTCATTGACAAATCATAAGAATGGCCATTTTCTGACATTTTGCCAATATTCAGTTCAGTTCAGTTCAGTCTCTCAGTTGTATCTGACTCTTTGCGACCCCGTGAATCGCACCACGCCAGGCCTCCCTGACCATCACCAACTCCTGAAGTCTACCCAAACCCATGTCCATCGAGTAGGTGATGCCATCCAGCCATCTCATCCTCTGTCATCCCCTTCTCCCCCTGCCCCCAATCCCTCCCAGCATCAGGGCCTTTTCCAATGAGTCTCTTTGGCATGAGGTGGCCAAAGTATTGAAGTTTCAAGTTCGACATCAGTCCTTCCAATGAACACCCAGGACTGATCTCCTTTAGGATGGACTGGTTGGGTCTCCTTGTAGTCCAAGGGACTCTCAAGAGTCTTCTCCAACACCACAGTTCAAAAGCATCAATTCTTCAGCGCTCAGCTTTCTTCACCGTCCAACTCTCACATCCATACAGGACCACTGGAAAAACCATAGCCTTGACTAGAGGGACCTTTGTTGGCAAAGTAATGTCTCTGCTTTTAAATATGCTATCCAGGTTGGTTATAACTTTCCTTCCAAGGAGTAAGCATCTTTTAATTTTATGGCTGCAATCACGATCTGCAGTGATTTTGGAGCCCAAAAAAATAAAGTCTGACACTTCTTCCACTGTTTCCCCATCTATTTCCCATGAAGTGATGGGACCAGATTCCATAATCTTAGTTTTCTGAATGTTGAGCTTTAAGCCAACATTTTCACTCTCCTCCTTCACTTTCATCAAGAGGCTATTTAGTTCCTCTTCACTTTCTGCCATAAGGATGGTGTCGTCTGCATATCTGAGGTTATTGATATTTCTCCCGGCAATCTTGATTCCAGCTTGTGCTTCTCCCAGCCCACCGTTTCTCATGATGTACACTACATATAAGGTAAATATGCAGAGTGGCAATATACAGCCTTGACCTACTCCTTTTCCTATTTGGAACCAGTCTTTTGTTCCATGTTCATTTCTAACTGTTGCTTCCTGACCTGCATACAGGTTTCTCAAGAGGCAAGTCAGGTGGTCTGATATTCCCATCTGTTTCAGAATTTCCACAGTTTACTGTGATCCACACAGTCAAAGGCTTTGGCATGGTCAATAAAGCAGAAATAGATGTTTTTCTGGAACTCTCTTGCTTTTTCAATGATCCAGCAGATGGTGGCAATTTGATCTCTGGTTCCTCTGCCTTTTCTAAAACCAGCTTGAACATCTGGAAGTTCACGGTTCACGTATTGCTGAAGCCTGGCTTGGAGAATTTTGAGCATTACTAGCCTGTGAGATGAGTGCAATTGTGCGGTAGTTTGAGCATTTTTTTGGCATTGCCTTTCTTTGGGATTGGAGTGAAAACTGACCTTTTCCAGTCCTGTGGCCACTGCTGAGTTTTCCAAATTTGCTGGCATATTGAGTGCAGCACTTTCACAGCATCATCTTTCAGGATTTGAAATACCTCAACTGGAATTCTGTCACCTCCACTAACTTTGTTCGTAGTGATGCTTTATAAGGCCCACTTGACTCCACATTCCAGGATGTCTGGCTCTAGGTTAGTGATCACATCATCGTGATTATCTGGGTCGTGAAGATGTTTTTTTTTACAGTTCTTCTGTGTATTCTTGCCACCTCTTCTTAATATCTTCTGCTTCTGTTAGGTCCATACCATTTCTGTTCTTTATCAAGCCCATCTTTGCATGAAATGTTCCCTTCGTGTCTCTAATTTTCTTGAAGAGATCTCTAGTCTCTCCCATTCTGTTGTTTTCCTCTATTTCTTTGCATTGATCGCTGAAGAAGGCTTTTTTATATATCCTTGCCATTCTTTGGAACTCTGCATTCAGATGGGAATATCTTTCCTTTTCTCCTTTGATTTTTCCTTCTCTTCTTTTCACAGCTATTTGTAAGGCCTCCTCAGGCAGCCATTTTGCTTTTTTGCATTTCTTTTCCATGGGGATGGTCTTAATCCCTGTCTCCTGTACAATGTCACAAACTTCCGTCCATAGTTCATCAGGCAGTCTGTCTATCAGATCTAGTCCCTTAAATCTATTTCTCACTTCCACTGTATAATCATAAAGGATTTGATTTAGGTCATACCTGAATGGTCTGGTGGTTTTCCCTACTTTCTTCAATTTAAGTCTGAATTTGGCAATAAGGAGTTCATGATCTGAGCCACAGTCAGCTCCCAGTCTTATTTTTGCTGACTGCATAGAGCTTCTCCATCTCTGGCTGCAAAGAATATAATCAGTCTGATTTCGGGGTTGACCATCTGGTGATGTCCATGTGTAGAGTCTTCTCTTGAGTTGTTGGAAGAGGGTGTTTGCTATGACAATTGCTTTCCCTTGGCAAAACTCTGTTAGCCTTTGCCCTGCTTCATTCTGTACTCCAAAGCCAGAGTAGTTTTATCTACTGTGGTTATCTTATGGCTATATTTGAATATATATAGACCAGGATTCTGTAAGAGGCATTATTGACATTAGGACCAAGTCTTTGTTATGGGGCCTTTGCTTTATAGAAGGTTAGTAGCATCTCTGACTTCCACTCACCTAATGCCAGTGGCACCAGCCCCACATACCAGCCAGGTATGGCAAACAAAACTGTCTCCAAAAATAACAATATCCTTTGAGGGCCATATTCCTCATTCTCTTGATTGGGAGCTACTATCCTACATTGGTTTGTAAGTTTCTTTTATAGGAGTGCATTTGCAGCTTTCTTTAATTGGCATAAATATAAGAAAAGGAATTGAAATCTTAGCTTGGGCAATGTCCTTTAGATGACCCCATCGAAGCTATATTAGAAACACTATTCATTGTAAGTTTTAAATGGTGGGGATAACATTTTAATTACATGTTTTAATTTAATGGCATCATATTTGGTAACTGCATCTTTTAGTGACCTCTGTGGTTCAAGGCACTTCAGGATTCTATCATTTCACCATATTATGTGTTATTAAGAACTTCAGAGCCTATAACATTTAGCTGGTTTTTTTTTATATTATTCTGACCTTCTTATAACAGGTAGCTGGAATTTAAAAAAGAAAAAGTGGAGCTAAAAGAACAGCATAAATAATACATTTGTAGTTTTCAGTGTATTCCTATTCATGGGGGTTATATTCTTACCAGAAATACATTTTGCAGATAATCTACTAGGTACTTGTTCTAGAAAATTTCATAAACATTGAATAACTTTATAAAAATTGGAGATCAAAAATAATATTGAAAAAGAAATCCTTTGAGTCTCTCAAGCCCAATTAGAAATTACCAGCCAAGGTGAAGTTCATCACTGGTGTTTTTGTATAAATGTAGCTTTACATCGAGGGATATTACATAATGAAATGGTAAGAGGAAAACAGTAAGAATGTTGGTACAGCAAGATAGTCATTAGAATTATTATTCACTTTACATTCATATAATCTCTTAATCTTTACAAAACCCTTTTAGCATTTCAGTTAATCCTCCCAAAAGCTTCAGTAATATATCAAAATTAAGATAGTAATAGCATGCAATAAGAGATAATGTTTTACTAGTTTTTTGCTAGATCTAGTAACTGTAATCTTGACTTATCTATTTATAAATACCTGTGGGGATTCTGCTATTTATAGCTTTTTAAAGAAGTGAACTAATTCCTTGAGAGGAACTGATTACACTAAAGTAAATTATGTACATTCTTATGTATCTAACAGATGAAATCTTCAAGCTTCTACTCATTAGAATACATAAAAATCCTTAAATTTAGCTAAGAGCACACTACATATTCTGATCATTCTCTGCCTCAGAGTCCTTACCCACACTGGCTTGCAACAAGAGTGAGCCCCTCTTTGAATCAGTCTTAGTTAGCATTTGCTGACCTCTTATTCTACACATCTGAAAATGTTTAATCTTCCCTATAAGTATTTATCATGTCCCTCTGTCTCCTTCAGTATTCTCTGCAAAACATAAAATATTCTGAGAGAATGTACTATCTGTGTGGCTCTGTCTTGATTTCTATTTCTCATATAAAAATGTTGTGTCTAGTTTCAGGGCTTCTCAAGAAAGGAACATTTACAATTCTTTCTGATGAAAAAAACATGCCTCCTGATGGTATCTGTTCAAAAAGAGAGCCCAAGTCTTTCAGTGTTAGGGCATAGCCTTTTTTCATTAGAGTTTCATTTACACTTTGAGTAAAAGCCACCATTTTGTCTATATTTTAAATAAGTGGAATCTTAAGAGAGTTTAAGCAACTTACTTAGGATCACCCAGTGACTGAGTGGTAGAGACAAACTCAAGTTTCCAATTTTACATTCTGTGCTGTTTCCCTATCACACATTCTTTCATCTTTCCTTGCCCAAGAGGTTGAAGGGAGTAGATCTTTGTTAGATCCATGAAAACCTTGTTCCCATCTCCCAGATTCCACAAATGGTTTCAGGGTGAGTTGTCAGAGACCCAGCAATAGCAAACCTTCTAAAAATTATTCATAAGCTTTCAATTCTTATAGGGAAGTTATCAAAATAAAGTACTCTTCCTCTCATTTGAAAATGAGGGAAATCTTGTCTACTGTAGATGTCTCTTCCCCCATTATACATTATTTTTTCTAAATACTTGCCAAGCATATCTAGCAACTAACCAAAATATCCTACCTGAAGTCCTAACTATATCAGACTATAGATCAGTATATGGAATATAGTTTAGATCTTTACTTTTCTTTTAATTGATATTCATCAGTAAGCAATTTTCAGTACCCTGTATGACATCTGATTGCTCAAATTCCTTTTTCATTTTCTCCCATTTCGAAAAAGCTGAAAGGTAAGTTTAGTCTTTCAACCATTATTTATTGTCCTTAATTCCATACTTCTTTTTTTTTTCTTTTTAATGGTTCTTTGTTGTTGTTGTTGTTGTTGTTGATGATGATGTTGGGCCTTGGTTGCAGCGTGAGGGATCTTTTTCCACATGGGCTTTCCCTAGTGTTGGAGTGAGGGCTCTAAAGCATGCAGGGGCTCAGTAGCCCCATGGCATGTGGGATCTTAGTTCCCTACCCAGACATCAAACCCATGTCCCCTGCATTGGAAGGTGGGTTCTTAACCACTGAATCATCAGGTAAGTCCCAATTCCATACTTCTGATTGGAAGATTTATTTTCTTTAGAAAAAATAATTTGTTCTTTTGAATTCTTTGAAGAATCTATATGATTTTTTTTAAACTCTCAATATAGGTAGTATTAAATCTAAATAAAGCTGCAAGGAGTTTTGGAAGGAAAAAATAACCTGGGAAAAAATAGGTACAATACTTAGAATATTTCAGCATAGGGCAAAACTTTATCGAGTATTAAAGTCCCAGCTAAGGCTGTGCCAAGAACTGAGAATATGTAAATAGAAAGACCTTTCTCCCGAAACAGTGTATCAGGTGGACGTATACACATGAACAACCCAAAGACAACACATCTGTAAGCTTGAGGTAACATCATGGTACCTCAGATGGTAAAGAGTCTGCCTGCAATGCAAAAGAGCAGGGTTCGATCCCTGGGTCAGGAAGACCCCTTGGAAAAGGAAATGGCCAACCATTCCAGTATTCTTGCCTGGGAAATCCCATGGACAGAGGAGCCTGGCAGGCTACATCCTTGGGGTCACAAAGTTTGACACAGCTAAGTGACTAGACCACCACCACAAAATCATGGAAAAGCAAATCAGAACATTTCTTTACCCCCTGTTTACATCTTTTTGGCTTCATATTGTTCTTGGGGTCAAGTCTAAAACCTTAAGGAAAGCCAATGATAAGGTTATTTAGGTTATTTGTCATCAAAGTCAGGACCCTTTTGAAGTGAAAAGTAGGTAATAAAAATATTTCAGAACAGTTTCCTGTATTGGTGGCCCTATAAAACAGCTCTTTTCAAAAGTAGTCTTTTTTTTCTACAGAGTATCTACACTTATTTGGAATAGAGCACCATACGCTTGATAGACATTTTGAATAATAATAATAGATTCACAATGATAAATGTTTTGAATCCTTCTTCCACTACCCCTGAAGGGAGTGGCTGTCCCTCGCCACTTGTGCCTGAGCCTATTTGAGTGAAAGGTGATGCTTACATCATATGTAGATAGGGTCTGGGACGAGAGGCGGGATGTTGCCGGTTATCTTCCATGTTTAGGCACATTTGAAATTAGAAGGGCCACTACACACGTGACTCACATGGTACCCAGGAGCATATGGCAGAAGCGGAGCTTTCCAGACCTGTAGGAGCCTGTCTCAGCAAGACGTAAACAAGTAAGACTCAAGTGAATTCTACACTGAGCAGAACACTTGGTAACAGAAGTGGCAAGTACTAGGTCCCAGCAAACAGGAATAAAGTGGACACTTTCCCTGGGAGGCACTGCATGTTTGGACTCCCCCTGCCTACTAGCCTCATCTCTCCCGCGGGATTTTGTGTTTTAGTAACATTGGCTGCTTTACAGTTTCTCAGCAGTTCTTTGTGCCTGTCCTTCTAGGACCTCTACCCTAAAACACTCTTCATAGCGTTCCCCTGACTGTTCTTCCTCTGAGTTCCTTGCAGATACCAGTTCAAACAACACTTTCTGAGGAAAGCTGTCCTTGACTCATTGGTCTCTTTAAATCTTTTTGTTATATGCCTACGTAGAAGCCATATATATATATAAATAAATATATATATATATATTTGAGGATTTTCCTCTGTTTATAATTACAAAGATGTTAGTTTGAATGACATATTCATAACTGATTCAGATCTGTCTCCTCCAGGAGACTCTAAGCCCTTTGAGAGTGAAACATTATGGACTTTCTTTCACTATATCCTTGAGGTTTCCCAAGAAGGCTATAATCCGTAGGGTTGAAAGAGTCGGACACAACTGAGCGACTGAGCACACACACACTCAAGTAATGCAATTGGATGAATAAATAATGCACCAAGTACAGTGGTTAGTCAAAAATGTTCATTCTTTTCCCCAAAGGAAATTTAAAGAAAGAAATCATCATCATGGTAATGAGTTATTTTGGGAAGAATGTCTCAGAAGAGAGAATATGTGAAGCATTCATTATATCACTTTTTTAATTGGAATATAGTTGATTTACATGCTGTGTTAGCTTCAGGTGTACAACACAGTGATTCAGTTACACACACACACACACACACACACGTATATATTCAGATTCTTTTCCCTTCTAGGTTGTCACGAAGTAATAGTTCCCTGTGCTATATAGTAGGCCCTTGTTGATTATCTGTCTTTTATATAATAGTGTGTATTTGTTAATCCCAACCTCCTAATTTATCTCTCCTCTATCCATAAATTTGTTTGCAATGTGTATCTTTTTCTGTTTTGTAAATAAGTTCATTTGTATCTTTTTTTACTTCCTTTTCACCTTGTATCTTCATTCTTTTTTTACTTCCTTTTCACCTTAGGCAAATTGCTATATCTATCTATCTACCTTCATTGGCGTTTTCAGTTTAACTGAATAAAATGGGTTCCTAGCCAAATAATGTCAGAGTTTTTCAAAGCAGTATGATTATTAAAAAGCACATATTTGGTGTCCTCTCTATGCCCTGGATTTCTAATATGTACATGAGGATAATGATGCCAATTCTATAGATAGAGTTACTGTAAAAAGAAAGGAAATTAAAATGATTAAAAAAAAATCTTTAAAATTTTGGATAAGTGTCAATAATTTGGGAGACAATCTTATGTCCTTCTCTTTTTACCTTTTATATTGGTGATAACCTTAGCAATATCTTTTAATTTAATTGATTAAGTTCTATCTTAGATGCTAATTAACAGTTGAATGATGATATGTTTGTATAATTTTTAACTGTTAATAACCTCTATCCTCATTTTATACAGCAACTACATACAAAGAACATTTTTCCTTGCTTATATCTTAACAAAAGAAATTTCATTACTCAGTTCTCATTGTCACATTAAATCGAATAATTGTTGTAAATGCTCTTCACATATAGTTTTCCTCCTTCACCTTTGTTCCCTTTCTAGCATCTTTCTATGGCTTATAAACATCTACAGTTGAAACCAACCATAAAAATAAGCTCTTGAAATTCACTTACACCCACAGAGATCACTTTATCGTTCATGTTTATAAATTTCTAGCTCTCCTCACCTTTTAATTCTGTTTGGAGACTAGTAAATTATTCTTTTAAACATCGAGAAAAACTAGCCATTAAAATATTCCTAATGGAAACATTAAAAACATGAAATGCAAATATTTTTTTAATTTATGATTATATATTGCTGTGGGATTTTAGCCATAATAAAATAGAGCAATTATTTAACTGTTACCTCAGGGGATGTGGGAAGATGTTTTCCTAATGAGGCAGTATTCTGCACACTTGTTGATTAAGACTTTTGTGTGGCCTGCTTGTGTGCCCAAGTCTGATTAATGAATACATATCATAAAGTCCATGGGTCTGTGGTTTCTATTAGATGCAAAATGTTGCATATATCCTGAGGCATCCATTCATAAAATAAAGGAGGTGAAACTTCATTCTTTACTTTTTCTCCAAACTATTCCTAGAGGGTCATTTCATTTTGCTAACTGTTTCAGTTTCCATTGGTATATCTACCTACAGACAATAGATTTATAATGATATTGTTTTGTCACAATTGCCGGAATATGAGATGAAACAAAATTTAGATTTAAGAATGTTTAGTCAATTTAATAGTTGAATGTTCCTTTACATACACCATTAAGGGTACCTGAGATTGGGGTATACCACCCTTCATCCTCTTAGTCATTCAGCAAATGTTTGTTGAGCATCTTTTATTAATATATGTCAGACTTTGTACTATACCCTGGGAATGCATCAGTGAATAAAATATTAAAAAGTCCTTACCTTTATGGATCTTATTCTAAACCACTGTGCTTAGTCGCTCAGTCGTGTCTGATTCTTTGTGACCCCATGGACTGTAGCCCAGCAGGCCCCTCCATCCATGGGGATTCTCCAGGCAAGAATATTGGAGTGGGTTACCATGCCCTCCTCCAGGGGATCTTCCCAACCTAGGGATGGAACCCAGGTCTTCCAAATTGCAGGCGGATTCTTTACCATCTGAGCCACCAGGGAAGCCCGCAATAGTCACAGCTTGTTTTAATAAATAAAGATTTTTTTTGCAATATAGTCACGTTCATTTGTTTGCATATTGTTTAAGGCTGTTTTAATGGTATGAAGAATTGAGTAGTTGTGACAGAGAACATATGGTCCTCATAGTTTAAACTATTTACTGTCTGGCCTTTGATAGAAAAAGTTTGCTTATCCCTCTTCTATGTTAGAGCGATCAACATCAAATATCCCAGAATATCATATTAGATTTATTAAGAATATTCTTCTTATATTAATGTATCTAATAATTATTTATATTTATTGCTCTTTAAAATACAGTTACTCTTTCCTTTCCTATAAAAATTTTAAAGATAGTTAGATTTTTGACCCTGAAATTTCAATTCGGCCCTAGAGAAGTTTTAATAAGAATGAGAAATTGTTTAGATGAACAATAAAGAATTAACTTATTGTTTAATTAAACCTATTCAAGTATTTATTTTGCTGATATTATTTTAGAGGAAAATCCTGAAAGTGGAAAAAAAGATCTTATATTTTACATTGAAGAGATATTGCCTAAAATAAAGACTGACAGATAGAAGTTCTGAAATTTTAAGGTGCTATTTACAGGTCTAGTGAGTCTATGACACAAAATAATGTCTATCCAATTGTTAGTAAATATACACTCTATTTATTGTTAGACACTTCAGATATTTGAGACAATTTGAGAGAACATCTTGCCATATGATTTAATAACTATTAGTGATGATTGATGTTTGTTTGGAACATTTATATTGAACATTATTCCAAGTACTTTATTATGTAATTTAATACATACAAAAATCCTGTGAAATAGATACTAATATTATCCATATTTTACCGACAAGGAAAGTGCAATACAAGGAATTAAATAAATAAAAGTGAGAACTGGAATTTGAATCTATTTGTGGATTTTAACTTGATCGATTTATGAGGACTTGCAACTTGTCTGGCAGATAACTCAGTCTAGGAGTAGGAAGAAAAGTCAGTTGTGTCACTTTCTTCTTCGTGTATACTTATCAGTGTTAATTTTAATTCAGAATACACTTGGATACTTTATATCTTACTTTTTCATTTTATTGCTGTACTCAGTCGTGTTGGCCTCGTTGCGACCCCATGGACGTTAGCCTGCCAAACTTCTCTATACAGGAAATTTTCCAGGCAAGAATACTGGAGCAGGTTGCTATTTTCTTCTCCAGAGTACCTTCCCAACACAGGAATCGAATCCACATCTCTTGGGTCTTCTGCATTGGCAGACAAATTCTTAACCACTGAGCCACTTGGCACGGCTACTTTATTAAACTACGTGATATGATCTGGAAAGCTACCTGACAGGCACACGTACTATACCCTGCAGTAGACTTAAAGATAACAAAGGGTTGGAGGAGGCGGGGGGGACTTCTCTGTCTTTAGTAACAGTCACTTGTCTCTCAAAATGGCTTGTGTGTGTGTATATATATATATATATATATATATATATATATATTTTTTTTTTCCCCCAAACAGCTTTTATTTGATGTGTGACCATGTGATGTAGAAAAGTGATGGCACCAGTGTCCTCTATATTTGAAGTAGTAAACTTTGATTTTTCCTTGGAAAAAATATCAGTAGGAACGCTAATGTGTTCTTCCTGTGTAGTAATAGATTATTTTTATATTCTACATAAGACCACTGACATGAACCCAGTAACCACACTTGAACTCTAAAGGCTATAGAGCTCTATTGTTCAGCAGCACAGGAAAAACTTGAACAGCACAGAGATCAAGAAGGCATGTGTCTCCATTAGGGGTTCATTGGCGTAAAACACTATATTTTCAATGTCACTGGTGACTTACTAAGTTCAATGCATAGTAATGTCAAATAGCTAACCAAGTCGCTACTCATTAATGTTTTCCACTTTTAACTATTTCTAAAATAAAGTTACTGTTAGCAGTCAGAAATAAATAAACATCTGAGCAGTTAAATTCTTGAACTCTTAGATGTCAATTTAACTTCTCTTTATCCTTCATCTACAGTTTGGTAGTTTTGCAGAGCTCTTAGGAGCATTAGCTGTAGAATTTGTCTACTAGGTATGAATCTTGACTCTGCTACATGCTGTTTCACTTTGAGCCTGTTATTTAACTTCCCTATGCCTGTGTTGCCATAAATGTGAAATACATGCAATGATACAGATCTTACTTAGCTTACAGTGGGATTATGGCTCAACTAAACCCCATGTGTTAGAATGCATCTAATACAGACAGCTAGCTTTACGAACATCATAGCTAAGCCTAGCCTACCTTAAACATGCTCAGAACTATTATAGTAGCCTAAAGTTGGGCAAATCTTTTAACACAAAGTCTGTTGTGTAAGAAAGTATTGAATATCTCATGTAATTTCTTGAATACTGGAAGAGAAAACCAGAGTGGTGTGTGGATGCAGATACTTGTCAGTGCCCTGGTTGTTTACCCTGGTGACCTGGTGACCTGGTGACCATGGGGCTGACTGGAAGCTGAGGCTCACTGCCAACCACCCAGCATCAGGAGAGTACCATATCACATATAACATGACTGGGAAAAATCAAAATTCAAAACCTGAAATACAGTTTCTACTGAATGCGTATCACTTTCCCACCACTGTAAAGTCGAGAAATCCTAAACCAAACCATCAAAAATGAGGGACTGTCTGTAATGATAATATTAAGAGGAATAAGCATACTTATCCTATAAAGTTCATGTGAGGGTTAAATAAATGAATAAATAGAGAAAGCTGAGAATAGTGTGTCTGGCACATAGAAAACAATAAATATTAGTATTTTTTTTTATTGATTTGAGTCTCTATTTTAGATATTGAGTATATGAAAAATGGTAGAACAACTATTCATCCAGTTGTATACCCAAGAAGTAAAGCCCTGTTGGGAGAATATTGCTATGTTTTAAAGTGTAAACCTTAAGAGATTAGTCAAGTATCAGGAATATTGTTAATGTTGTTCAGTTGCTAAGTCATGTCTGACTCTTTGTGACCCTATGAACTTCAGCAGGCCTGGCTTCCCTGTCCTCTACTATCTCCCAGAGTTTGCTCAAGTTCATGTCCATTAATATACTGTTAATATCCCAGAATAGTCTATGAGGGATACTCTCCTCTTAGGATATTTAAAACCTACTTAAATATATTGTATTTTCAGATTCTTTCAAATGTTTCAGTATATTTCAGATTACTGAATATTCTTTTCCTGTACTTATAAACTACACTCCCATTTCTCATTAGTCTACTGTCTCACGTGCCAGGCACTAGCCTCAGGAGAAGACATTCTAAATATTCCCAAAGCTGCTCAATACTAAGCCTAGGGAATATTAAAAAAAAAAAGATGAGGCTTGTGATGCTGGGAAATAAATGCTTTCTAGCAGTGTCATGAGGCTATATGTAGGGGGAAAGTTAGTCTACTCCACAGTTCTAATACAATATCAACAAACTCAGTGGCAAAACAATTTCTGTGTTTCCTTTAAGTTTATACTAACGCAATTTACCATCTAAACTTTGAAAATTTCATTTTCAAAGAAAATGATCACAGAAATTGATCACAGACCAGACAAGAAATTCAGACAAAGCTTTATTGGAGACCCTGCTGCAGCAGGAGGGGCAAGAACAAACAGGTCCCCTTGCTTGCCTGCTCCCTGAGGGCATTAACTTGTTCCATATATGGGGTGAGGGCAGGGAGGTGTTCAGGGGTCGGGCCACAAGGATGGCTTAGGTGGCTTGCCCACCACTTAGGTGGTGTTGTGTGCAGGGGGCATGTCAGTACCCTGCTTTTGCTCTTGAGCCCTGCTTTTGCTCCAGGTTCTTCAAAAGTGGCAGTTGAGTTTGTTGGTCTCTCGGTATCTTTTGTCCAGAATCGGCCACACTTAATTTTAGTCCCATATGGTTTCTTTGTATTTTGTTGCTTGAGGAGAGGTGTGTTCAGGTGCATATGTTGCTGCACTGCACTAAAGGTCCCAGGGTGCAGCTTGTCTTATAACTATTGCTTTATTAGCGAAAGGTTTTTAACAGGTGCTAGGCCAATCAATCGGAGAAGGCAATGGCACCCCACTCCAGTACTCTTGCCTGGAAAACCCCATGGACGGAGGAGCCTGGTGGGCTGCAGTCCATGGGGTCGCACAGAGTCGGACACAACTAAAGCAACTTAGCAGCAGCAGCAGCCCAATCAATTGCTTCCTGGCACAGCTTCATCTTGCAGATCTTAGGATTTCCTGGGGGAGTTCTGCCAAGTCTGGGTGTATTCTTTACTGGGCTCAAACCTTTTAAATGTGCTTTCAGCCACTATATACCTTCAGGGTATTTTATCAGTCTCAGTACATTCACACATGTTCAGGTTCCACAATGGTTGCAATATCTGAAAATTCACCCCCTCTTCGTTTGAGATCTTTTTTCAAACAATTATAGATCAGCCTGCATTAAGAGGATAATGTCCTTGGGGTTTTCTACTGTGAAGTCAGTGTCCTCAGATTATAAAAAAGATCAGATGAGAGAATGATTTGAAAGCTATGAAATCAGAATTGTCATACAAACCACAGAATGCTCATGTGCTTTGACTTTCACATAAACAACAAATTATTTTTTAAGTATGTTCTCAATGTTGTATGGAATACACTTACACTAAAAAATTACATTGTCATTTATCTGAAATTCAAATTTAACTGTCATCCAATATTTTTATTTACTAATCTGGCAACACTATGAGAAAGACCTATAAAGGTAGGTATTAATGTTATAATGAAGAAAATGTGACAAGTACTTGAAAGTATAGACTGCATTTATGATTTGCTGAAAAGGAAGTAATTTACAAGTTATAAATTGGCTTGATCTTTTTACTTTAGGAAACACAGAAGCAGATTTCACAAATAGTAAATGTTTTCATATAATTGACTACCCACCAACTATCTAGAGCATCAGTAATAAATATGAGTTATTGATACATTAGCATTTGTTTTAAGCTGGATTTAAAATTTTTATTTTAAAAATAAGAAATACTGTAACTATGTGGGGTTTAATATCTATACCAAGGTAATCAGTGATAGTCAACTAACACAGGGTGTTTTACTAATGCTGTAATAACAAATTATTACAAATTTAGTGGCCACAAATCTGTGAATTCACAGTAGGGGAGGTCAGAGGTCTGCATACAGTGAGGCTCAACTGACTCCTCTGCTCAGAGACTCACTGGGCTAAAAACAATGCAAAAGCCATTCTGGAAACTTTGGGGGGAGAGTTTATTTCTGTGCTTATGCAGATGATTTGATTGCTGGCTTTTGGACAGATGTCAGACTCCATTTGTGCAGGCTCCCACATTTCTTGCCTCATGGCCCGCTTGGTTCTCTGCTTTCTGACCTTCACTTCTCCCTCATCTCTCCCGCCTTCTTCAGCATCTCTCTGCTGAATCTCTTCTGCCTTCCTCTTTCATTAAGGGCTCATATATTGACATTGAGCCCTTTTTGATCCAGGATAACTTTCTTATCCTAAAGTCTATAACCTTAATTCTATTTATAAAATCCCTTTTGCTGTACTCACAGGGTTCCAGATGTTAGGGTGTAGATATTTTTTTTGGAGGGGACATATTATTCCACTTATCACATAACCTAATACTGTGTGAATATCCTGTAACTAAGGCATGTAAACTAAGGCATGTAATTAAGGCCTGAGCTTCCCTTGTAGCTCAGTTGGTAAAGAATCTGCCTGCAATACCAGAGACCTGGGTTTGATTCCTGGGTCAGGAAGATACCCTGTAGAAGGAAATGGCAACCAACTCCAGTATTCTTGCCTAGAGAATCCCATGGACAGAGGAGCCTGACAGGCTACAGTCCATGGGGTCACGAGAGTTGGACATGAATTAGCAACTAAACCACCCCCCTGCAAAGCATGTAAAAGAGCAATTCCAAGTATTTTTTTAAAAGAAAATCAGAAGATCAAATTCTCAGCACTTAATTCCAATCTAGCTTGTAGATTTTTTATTATTATTAATAGATTATCTTTTCATTTTAAAGCTTAAATTAAGAACTACTCAGCCATCTCTGCAGTGGCCTAAGAATTGAGAATGGGTCTTCTTTTTTTATAACCTCTTGGTAAGCCAGTAAAATCCAACTTTCGTCCATGGCAAAAGCAGTTCTGTTCTAGGCCAGTTAATTTAAAGGTAATAAAACTATTTGAAAGGATATTATAGTTGTGATCATGACACATTCTTAAATGAACCAGATAACGTTTGATATATGTGAAAAATTAAAGCACGGGACTAAAAGTGCTGTAAGAGAAATTTTCTCATTTTTTCTGGTGAGATCTGACATCGGCATATAGATGGCTTCATCAATTATTGAGAAAAAGACTAAGAAAGGAAAAAAATGACTGATTGGGATGCTTCATTTTGAAGTCTGAGTTTGAAGCTCTTGGTTTGAATGTACCCTGTTAGGCTTAATCTTTAAGAATTAGCAGCTGCTCTCTCACCAACCCATCTATTTAAATTTCTAGTTAAAAAAAACCTAATCCACTTAAAAAATTTTAATGCTTTCTGTCAAACATCAGAGTATGTGTGCCAAACTTTAAAGTAATTGCACGTATCAATGAAGTGAAGAAACAGATATCCGTATAGATAAATATCACTTAAGATGAAGCAAAGGAAATTATTTGAAAGTTTTTTTTTGCACAACTATTTTTATTCTCTTCTGTATTCTGTATTCTAAAGTACCTCAGTGAATTTCAGAGTTCTTATTATATTTACCAGGTAGTGTCCTTGTTTTGTTTATTCCTAGAAAAGTATTGTGGATTCCTGGTTTATAAGTTAAAACTGTATTTTAAAAATTAAGACAGAAATGATAATGAAAGACTGTTAATTTACAAGTCATTAATTAGCCCCTTTGCTTTTGTGACGTTATCATTAGAGATAAATAATAAAGGAACAACAGCTCTTAAAATCAGCACACATAGGTAAACAGTAATGAGCAAAAGTGTGAATCATTTTAAAGGGTCTATTTTCCTAATTAAGGTTAATAGTAATTATTTCTATTATATTCTAAAGACTTGCCTGGTGACTCAGATGGTAAAGAATCTGCCTGCAATGTGGGAGACCTGGGTTCCATCCCTGAGTTGAGAAGATCTCCTGGAGGAGGGCATGGCAACCCACTCCAGTATCCTTGCCTGGAGAATCCCCATGGACAGAGGAGCCTGGCAGGCTACAGTCCATGGGGTCGCAGAGTCAGACACAACTGAGCGACTAAGAACAACACATTATATTTTAAAGCTTTACTGAAGCATTCAAGTTTGTTATTGTTGACAGTGTTAATAGTATCTTTCTAATTATTTAATCTAAAATCTAAATTGATATTTCTCTATCAATTTTCAAAATAATTACTTCTGGAATAATTGCAAACTATTTCTTGTTATTAGAAATTTTTTTTTTAATTCTACATAATCTTGTTCTTTGTTTTTTATCACATCTCACACTGTTCATGCTTATTTAACAAAATATTCCCTCCCAGAAGATACTTTTCTGGACCACATAAAATGCATAGAGTTTCAACTTAATTTCCACCTCTTAGTAATTAAAGTCCTGTGCCTTTAGGTGATACTAATTCTTAACTCTATTAGAAAAAGAATTTAAAGTAGCTTATATATTTATGAATAAAGAGAATGAGGCAGTGTAAAAGGAGTAAATGTAGGTTTTTCCAGTTATCCCAAATTTGCTAAAAATTATAATATGACCTTGGATTTGGCTTTAAGTTTTATCAAGGAAAAAGATATTCTGATACTTGTTAAAATGGTAAGTAAGGCTTCATTCAGGACTATTGTGATAGGTGCCAAAACTATCAAAATAGAAGGGATTAAGAACAACTCTGAATACTATAAGAACAACCAGGGATTTACAGCCTAAGAACAGGTTATGTGTGGGGGTTGTGGATGGAAAATTACTAGACATCAAGTGTAGAGAGAATTCTTGCTAAACTTATTTTAAGAGGTTTCTTGCTGAATGGCAGGCCAGGGTGATCAGATATCAATGATGGGAGATGAAAAATTTGATTAGACTTTGAAAGTGATCATATATCAAGGGGGGAGGGGGAAATCCTCTGTAAGCTGACTCAACAGAATTCCTGCTAAAACTAGACACTGCAAAAATGGCACTGAAGCCCAGGGTCAAGGCCTGAATAAGAAGAGGGCTCAGAGAAACTTGACTATAGTTAAGGAAAGTTGCTGTCAGTTTCCTACTGACGAAAGCCAGGGAAGAACATGTCGACATACAGAATTTGCACTGTCCAAAACAGAAAAAAATACCATCATGCTCTGCATTTCCATGCAGTTGAACTCAGATCTGATTTTATCATTTGGGTTTCAGTTTTTCACAAAGCTACCCTGGGAGTCTGTAGGTAGGTAACTAGCATTAACCAGAGGTGGTGAGGTAATGAGCTAAGGGGATATCTAAGGGTCCTGCAAGGACAGTGACCTGAAGGCATGCTTTGTGTGCTGGAGGAAGAACAGAGAACCCAGTGTGAGTGGAGTAAACTGATCAAAGCAGAGAGAAGTAGAACTTGAAGGAAGAAATACATCATTTCAGATCTTGTAGACTATTGGGAGATTTTCAGGTTTAACTCAAATAGGAAGCCATTGGAGGGTTCAGACTAAAGAAATGATCTGACATACCTTTTAACATGTCAGTCTTTCTGCTGTAATGAGAAAAGACTGTAGGAAGGCAAGGATGCAAGCAGGGAGACCAATTAGGAAGCTTTAGCCCAGGAGAGGCATGACGGTGTCCTCTTCCAGGAAGGAAATATAAAGACGTTATGTGCTGGTCATATTCCAAATATGTTTTGAAGGTAAAGATGAAAGGTTTGTTGATTAATAAACTTGATTACTGCTAGAAAATGAGATAAAAGTTGGTAAAGTTTACAGCAAAAATAGATTCTTTAGGAGAAGAACAGTAGTTTAATTTTTGACATTTTAATTCATCATGTCTGTTGGATTTCCAAGTGAAAAAGTCAGATAGAGCCTAAGGATCTTATCTGAATCCACTGAGTCTGAGCGAGCAAGTGTATGTAGCTGGTCCAGCGACTGAGATCCAGACAAGTCACTTGTTTTCTCGTGTTGTCCTCCTTTGGTCATTCAAGACTAGCCTAGACATCATACGTTAAAGCGTCATCTTGTGTCCTTCTCTTCTCTGCCAACAACTGCATGGCACTTCCTGAATAATATTGTGCATGCCTGTTGACTGGCCATCTCCCCCATTTTACTGCAAGTTTCTTTTGGAAAGGGACTGTAGTGCATAAGTGATTCTTGAGTGAAAGAATAGAAAACCTTTGCATTTAAGATAAAATCTAAGTACTCTATCTCTTTCTATCTTGCCTCCTGCTACTCTTCCCTTTGTTTTCCTTAAAGACATACCACATTCTTGACTCTTTTTAAGTCTCATGGCTTTTTGAAAATGCCATTTTCCATCATAAAATGCCTTTCTCCCTCATTTCTGATCAAGTTCTGGTTTAAATGCTAAATGTACCCAGCACTCACCACTATATCAGACACTTAGTGGGCCCTTTATAAGATGTTTCGAATACATGCAAATAAAATGCTCCATATACTTGCATTGTTGATTAGTTGCTAAGTTGTGTCCTACTTTTTTGAGACCCCATGGACTGTAGCCCGCCAGGATCCTCTGTCCATGGGATTTCCCAGGCAAGGACACTGGAGTGGGTTGTCATTTCCTCCTGCAGGGAATCTTTCCAACCCAGGGATTGAAACCACATCTCCGGTTTCTCCTATACTGGCAGGCAGATTTTTTACCACTGAGCAACTGGTATTGTCATCAAATGTGGATGATACAATGTATTTCTGATCGTTTTCATTGAATAAAACCATAACACTTTTTTGATAAAAATGCTTTAAGCTCTTTTATCTTATAATTGGGAAAATATAAGTTTATGGACTAAGAATCAGTCTCCTGTTTCTATACCAGCACCTATTTTATAAGTGTGTAAACATTTTTCCCTTTTATGTAGAAAACATGTACTTTCCAGAACTACATCACCCATAGAGAATGTTCCATTTTATTCTTCACTATTTTAGCATATGATGTAAAAGCATATCCAAAATGCATATACATTTCTGAGAAACCATAATAGCAACTTTTTCAGTGTGTTTTATCAAAATTAGAATTTTAAGAAGCTCTAATAAAGATTATGTTAACCACTAACTTGGAAAATTTATGCATCAATGAACAATTATTTTAAAATTTAATGTTATTTTATCTTACAACTCTTTTTTTGTTGAGATAAGTTCAATATAAATACCTCATAAAATTCTCTGAAGATTTTCAAATCAATAATGTTTTGAGTATACTATTTACACTAACCAAATTTTAATACTTTTTCTTATTTAAAATATATTTATAAAATACAACTGTTCCCAAATTTATTTAAAGAAGCTGTCGCTATAGAAGTCTAGAAAATACTAAGCATCTCTCTTTCATAAGTAGCAAAGACTATTTATGAAATTAAATATTATTAAGTTGTCATTTAATTTAGTTGTCTGAGCATGTAACAGAGTGAAACTTGTCAACTGGATCAATTTAAATATATTTTATCTCTCCTCTACAATTGCTGAATTCTTTTCTTTGTATAGACTCCTTACTTAATAAGAATTTGTTAATCACATAATTAGAAGCAATAAATATTTGGAAGCAGGAGAAGGGACTAGATCCATATTGTCTTAAGAGTTTCTCTCAAGAACCTCTCCATGGAGATATGACAATATGAAATTATCTGGTCTATTATTTTATACTGCTTTTGTAACAGTAACTAATAAATACCATTTTCAGTGCTGTGTGTGTGTGCTCAGTTCCTCAGTTTTGTCCTACTCTTTCTGACCCTTCGGACTGTACCCTGCCATCTCCTCTGTCCATGAAATTTTTCCGGACAAGAATACTGGAATGGGTTGCCATTTCCTCCTCCAGGGGATCTTCCTGTGGCTCCTGCAGGGATCGAACCTGTGGCTTCTGCATTGCAGGCAGATTCTTTACCACTAAGCCTTCGGGGAAACCCCTATCATTTTCAAAAGCTATGTAAAATTTTTAGAATATGGAAAAAAAACATAATTTATCTATAAGTTTCTGAAATCCTAGTATAAGAATTAGCCAAAAATTAAAATACTGCACTTTGCTACTGCTGTTATAAATCTGCTGAAAAATCTGTTTGTGTTAATGAAATATATTCAATAGAAGATTAATCTACAAAATTTTTTAATAATTTTAATATTTTAAATTATTAACATGCTTTTGTTAAAATAAATATACATTTAAAATATATCCCTCAATTAATCCCCTGACACTGTAAATATGGCTTACAAATCTCCAAGAGTACAAGAAAAGGAAAAAAAGAAATGGGAATTTTTCATAATAAAGTCATTTTAGAAGGGGTAAAAATTCTGTGCATTCTGTATAACACATACTCTGGAATATAGATAATAGAATATAAATATTTATCAATAAAATGTGTGTCTTCAAACAAACATATATTTCATTGAAACATTCATTTTGAAAGTTTATGAGGTTACATTTAGGAAAATTAAATCTCAGCATAATATTAAGAGAGATAGCTAGATGAACCATACAAAACAAAATTTATTCAAACTTTCTATAGTGATGGAACTTGAGTGTTTTTTTCTAATTCCTTTCAAATTCTCTTTTCCAGTTAAAATTTTCAAAGGATTGACAGAATTTTCACTAAAACTTCTTTTCAAAGAAATAGCACATAATTTAATGAACAAAAATTTGATCATTAAGTTTTTCAAACCAAAATTTATCTTGATATGTATATTAACCATATTACTGGCAGAAGATGATATTCATCAATCTGTAGATGTGATTATAACATCTGAAGAAATTCTTGAACAGGTGCTTAATACAATCTGGTGAATTGTACCACTATGATTTGTACTGACAATTTTCAGTGGTATTGTAAAGATCAACCGCATCTTTGTTTGCATACGTCTACCAGAGGATTTGTGCTTCTTAATATATATAAAAATGTCATGGTTTGTTGGTTTCTATTTATTTTATATATTTGCCACGTGTTTATTTCATTTATATGTATCTAGTTTGTTATGAAAATTATCTCTTGAAATTATTTTCTCAGTTTAATCTCTTGGCATTTGGAGTTATCATATACAAAGTTTTTCGTCACACTGCAGAGTTGAAACGAGAAGTTAGTTGCTATGAGAACATAAGGTAAGTATTTCTTCAATTGTATTTTCTTTAGCAATTCAAAGCTTTCATAACTTAAAGTGCAAGTAATTTTTGGAAGGCAGTTTTTAAATTATTTTTTCACATTTTCTCCCATCATATTTAAAATAGTTACTGCTAAATAGCACTTAATATGTTTAATAAGCCTGTAATCACCACAGATCAAATGATAAGTAAAGTAATCTTTTTTGAACATACTCTCCTTTGGGGAAAAAAAAGATAATGACTACATTTTAAGACAAAAGTCGGCCTTAGGATCTGCTTCTACAAAGCAGTTCTCAGTAGCTGTTTCTTTCTTGTATTCCTAGTTTGCATGCTTCCATGATTTTTCCTCACCTCCTGCCCTTTAAAACTGATTTATTGAGTCCTTGAAAGTGGTTTGTTCAGGAAAAACTGAAGTGTACTGTAGGGAATATTAGAAACAACCGAGGTTTGGGTCGCTTGGGAACACTTCTGTAGTTTCAGTATCTTGCACAAGATTTATAGTTAGAATTTAGCAAATGTTTGATTACTTTCTTTTACTCCTCACCATTCATAGTAACATGTAGGTTGCTGGTTTTAATAAAGTTGAAAATGACTCATTTTCTGTGGTACACTGCAAAAATATCTTCTGCAGTAAAGAATGATTGCACTAAGAATGAGTGAGAAAATAAGCATCAGTTGCCTCATTTTCAAGGCAGTGTCCCCAGTGAGCAGGATTGAATGTTGTTTTACCAAAACTCAGAGGTGGTAAGTTGAAAATACTTAAGACAGTATGTTCCTATGTTTTTTTGGGGTTTTTTGTTTGCTTTTTTTTTTTTAAGAAATCAGCATTCTAACATGAATTTACTTTGAAGTAACTGTATTGCAAACCCCCCCCAAAAAAACTGTTGTTTTATATCTCACATGTTCTTCTCTACTGAACCTAAAAGGAAAGCAGAAGCTTCCTTTGATGTCCTGCCTATGTGCTGACCTAAATCCACATGGTATATTTTTCAAGGTTTCTTAGGGAGAATACTTCTTAACAGCTATATGTCTTAGCTCCAGAAGTTCCTGCAACGTTAGTTTTGAAATCAAAGCATACACACTGTAGTATACCAGATGAGCATATTTTAAGATTAAGGAAATTTCTCGAAAACTACCAGATTTTAATAATGCTGCCTTGAACTTGGACACGTGTCCCAGCCACAGTGCACTAGTATACCCTAGCCTGTCCCATGTAACTATGGCAGAGTTTATCAGTTTCAAAATTCTGTTGGTCTTTACCGAAGATTTCTGGGTTATTCCAACTTGCTACAGAATTTGAGGGATCTGAGGGTGTGTTAAGTCTCCATAGCTTTCTCAGCGGGAACACTGCACATTTCTTCCAGGTCTTGTGCCCGAGGAGCTCTTGCCCTCCTGTTTCTCCTTGGCACCACCTGGATCTTCGGCGTTCTCCATGTGGTGCATGCATCAGTAGTGACAGCTTATCTCTTCACCATCAGCAATGCTTTCCAGGGGATGTTCATCTTCTTATTCTTGTGTATCTTATCTAGAAAGGTAAGTAATTTGTTATCCTTGTCAACCTTCTAGTATAGGTATGTCGCATCAGTTAGCAAATTGATAAAAATCCTCATTCTAGTAAATTTATGACTTGTGCCTTTATTGCCTAAATGCAGTACATCTTAGCATTGGAATAATCAGGACACATATTGTTCATAGCAAGATGTGCTTTTAAAAACTTGCTAGTAGGAATATAAATAATACAGCTTACATTCACTTGAGTGTATTCTGACAGATAATCGGAAAGCAACAATAATTTATAAAACCAAATATAAGGTTAATGTGATTTGAAAATAATTTGATGTGATTGTTGCAATTATGTTTCACATTTCTTACTTTATTTTTTTCTTTTTTTTAGATCCAAGAAGAATATTACAGATTATTCAAAAATGTCCCTTGTTGTTTCGGATGTTTGAGGTAAACAGAACTATGGATAATTATTGTTATGCAGAAATAGAAATGCCCAACTGCAAATGGCCAATGTATAAAAATTATTCAAACAAACTGTCCAATTATTAATTACTAGGTAATCAAATATTTTAAATCCATTTTTCTGTTTACTGTGTAGAAACTGTAGATAATACAAAATAAAATTATGTACCATATAGCTATAGTAAGCTTTTCTACATGACTTACTTAGCTATGTCAAAAATAGTATTGCAGATATTTGGAAAGTAATTAGTTTTTCAGAATTATAGCACTGCACCCAAGCAAAGATTTTCTTTCTAACACAAAACATGTATGAATGTCCTGAAGGAAACCACTGGCTTGATACTTTTGTGACTTGTGTTGCCTTTGAAACTAGTCCTCTATCACCTTGGTAATGAGCTCTGTTACAGAAAGTGGAACATAAGAGAATGAAGGGGTAGGATATGAAACAGTAAAAAGAGAGTGATTGTTATAACAGTGAGATGTATTTTGAGCAGACTTGTTGTTTAGTAAACCAGATGAGAATTGAATAAACACATCTTACAATTCTATGAGTTGTTCTGAACTTAAAGTTTTACTAAAACAACTTAGACTTGTACTTGTTACATCAATTTTCTATCCCTATAGAAAACACAAAACTTCACAAAAGAAAAAACTAAACATTTCTGTTCTGTTTTTACATTAGTATTAGAATGAAGTATATGCTCTTTCTATACTTATTTCACAGATTGTGACTTCAAATGCTTATTCAGAAGTACATAAATGTGTCAAAATATAATATTGTTCATGCCTGTAAATGTAAAAATCATGTATATAAACCTGAAGTATTCAATTCCATAACATTTCAGTGCAGTGAAAAATACTATATCTCATTAGACTCATATATTTGAGTTATTTTTTTAATTTTAGAAATATTATAGTTCACATTGCAATATTCCCTTTTAACTTACTATTTTTAAAAGGGCACTGTAAATATGAAAGTATTCATAAAGTGAATTGCTATTTTTTTCTGTTCAGAAAAGTACACATTAAAAATGTTATTTATAACAAAGAGATCACTGAGAACTGTATAAACTTCCACAGAGAATATATTTTCTGACAGTTTTCCACTAGTAAAACATATCTCCTAAAATGTAAGTCTTCTACCTTCCGATCATAAAATTAAAATATAGAAGCAGGGATTTTATTTCAAAATATATGTAATTGTTCTGCACTTACCTGTAAAAGTATGCCAATACACCAAATGTTGTGATTTTAACTTAATTTCTCCAGCTGTTAAAATGAAGTCTGTCAAATCTTGCTTTAACAAATAAAATGTTATCTAAATGAATCCTTCTACTGCTTGGCTGAGTCATTTGTCAAGAAAGATAAGCTACCTCCCAATGTCTCAAACATTTTTAGAAGATCTGTGATAATAACTTTTTATTTGATCTTTTGATCTCTTATATGGTTAGCCTATAACCTGTTATTCAGTTCAGTTCAGTCGCTCAGTCGTGTCTGACTCTTTGTGACCCCATGAACCGCAGCACGCCAGGCCTCCCTGTCCATCACCAACTCCCGGAGTCCACCCAAACCCATGTCCATTGAGTCGGTGATGCCATCCACCCACCTCATCCTCTGTCGTCCCCTTCTCCTCCTGCCCTCAATCTTTGCCAGCATCAGGGTCTTTTCCAATGAGTCAGCTCTATTATCTTTATAGTTATCACTGTAGGACAGTGCTATTGGAATACGATACTGAAAAAGTAATCAGTTCAATCAGTGTATACAATTTATGTGTGGTGGGCAGAATAATGGTCCTCCCAAAATGCCCACATCCGCATCTTTAGAATACATGAATATGTTAGGTTACATGGAGAGAAGAATTAACCAGCTAACAGCTTATCAGCTAACCTTGGCATGAGGAAATTATCCTGGATTATCCAAGTGGGCCCCATGTAATTACAAGGTTCCTTATAAATGAAAGATGGAGGCAGAAGAGGGAGCCAGTCAAAGCAATGCAACATGAGTCATACTCAGCCACACATTGCTGGTGTTGGAAATACAAGCAGTCCAGGAGCCACAATATGGAGGCAGGCAGCCTATAAGCTGCAAAAGGCAAGAACATGGACTCTCCCCTAGACCTTCTAGAAGGGAGTCAGCCCTGGTGAACCTTCATGTTAGCCTAGAGAAACTCAATTCCAACTTCTAATCTCCAGAACTGTAAAATAATAAATGCCACTCAACAACACCCATTGTCACAAGTGCTTAGTTTACTGAGCACATTATCATCAATGAAGAGCAGATATAATTCAGAGAGGCTATGAAACAGGAAAACAAAAGTGAAGGTCTACATTGGGTTTCTTTTTGTTTATATCCTAGGAATAAATGTGCTGCTTGTGAATCAAATAAAAAGAAAATAATAAATGTATATTATTTTAAACCACCAAGTTTGTTGATAATTTGCCAAAAGTTTGTTGATAATTTTCATAATTTTTCAAAGCAACTATAGGAAGCTAATATGGAAATAAGTATGTGATGACATCTTTAGAGATAAGTGAGTATTTATATCATTAGAAAAACCTTAAATTCTCTATCTTGTTTTCATCACCCCTCTCATAGACATCACTGGATGAAGCCCCTGTTCTTTAGCAGGAGATTTCATATCTGCTTACTTACCTTTTTATTAGATAAGTAAGGATCTCTCTTTTTTTTTTTAATGGGTGTGTGCACATGTATACATGTATGTTTATTGCATTAAATGCCTCATAGCATTTTCCCCTTGTTTTTATAATTCAAACTAAAAAGGATTCAGAAAAGTTTTTCACTGTGCTCAGTTTTTAGAATACAAACATGAACATTACTATGACAGGAAAGTGTTAATGTGCTGAATTCAAAAGGACATACAAAGGCTATACAAAAGTACATACAACTGCTGGCAACACACTTCGGACTTGCAGTGAAGCCCTGTCCCCTGAGGCCCAGTAGCTCGGCCTCAGCAGGACCCAGGGTGACCCACCGTCAGAGGGCTCACCCGCATCCCAGAGCGACACTGCCCCATGTCGTGGACATCACCCATGCCTCCAGATTCCCACACACCACATGCTTAATTAACATAAAAAAAACTTTAAAACCACTCAAAGTCTGTGCGATAAAGACACCCTGCCTCCTTGGTTTTCACGTTTGCCCTGTGAGTTTCTTCAGTTTTTTCCCAAGACTTTCTGTAGTTTACCAAATCCCAAATTTCTGGAGCTTCCTCCTTGTTATCATCATCATTCTGACAAACATCTGCTTACCTCTCATGTGTCTTTCTCTATGAGGCCTTTCTGGGTTCACACAAGGAATTTATCACTTCCACCTTTGTGGCATCACTCTATCTACCACTTACCTATTTTAACATTTATCACGCTGTATTGCAGTTATTTAGCCCAAGCTCAAGATATTCTTTATAGCAAGTTTTGTTCTTCCTTTAAGGCACCTTATCTTTTTTGCTTCTTGAAGCAATGGTACAGCTTTCTTCTGTTTTGTGACTATGTGGTTGATGGGACAAGAGAGTCTGGGCCCTCCAAACTGTCTGGCTTTGGCTGTTTTTGCTTTACCTATCCCATTTTGGAAGCCCATTGGATGAGCCATCTTTCTCAGGTAAAGCCCTCCACGCCTATCTCTAAATGTCATTAGGTGGAAAACAATGCCCAGCAATCTCAAATTGGTGAAGTGGAACAGGCAGAGGAATTAGGCTACCAATGTAGCCTGAAGTTCACAATACGGCTCAACTGTTTTTCCAGGGAAGATCTTTGGGAATTTGTGAGAAGCTTGCCAAATGACTAAGTAATGCTTTGTTTTCCATTTGGCAGTTATTCCTCATGTATCAATTCTTTGGGCTCCCTGATGGCTCGGTGGGTAAAGAATCTGCCTGGGATCCAGCCAGGGATCCCAATGCAGGTTTGATCCCTGGGTGGAGAAGATCTCCTGGAGGAAGAAATGACAAACTACTCCAGTATTCTTGCCTGAAAAATTCCATGGACAGAGGAGCCTGGCAGGCTATAGTCCAAAGGGTTGCAAAGAGTCAGACACAGCTGAGTGGCTAAAGACACACACACACATACACACAAATACATGCACACACACACACCACTTTTTCACGTGATGGTGAGAGGAATAAATACTAGGATTTGAGATTTAAATCTCTTCAACCTCTAAAATATATCACAAATTCATTAATAAATATTAATTTGCAAACTCTTTATTAGCAAATGGGAAAGGTTTATAGTATTTCAGGGGATTCAATGAAAGAAATTAATACTTTTAAGATGTGCCTCAAACAATGAGATGAATGGACACCAAAGAAGTATAAGATAAAATCCCTGACTGAGTAAAAACTTAATATTAACCGAGACACTATAATCCCCTAATAAAAAAATCTGTTGATTGATTACACTGTGATCAGGGAAATATATATTTACACACAGCATAACAAAAAAACTATGAGAAAGTCTATAAGCAAATACTTTACAATCTTCATGCTAGGCATAACCAACATACTATATATACTCCTTTGATGATGGCATCATTTTTTCAGCCCTTTTTAATACAGTGCCCCCCAAGTTAAACAATAACCCTGCACTTCTTAATTTTTCATATATTTAAAGTTATTACATCCTCCTTTAATGATTTAAAACATGAGCTTTTTCTCTGTTTCAAGATTATTCTCTAATTTTTCCATCATGAAACCTTTGAGGAGAGCATGCATTATTGATTTAGTATTGATCGAGAAAGATAACCTGTTCAGATTTTTGCTACCTAGAATGTCTTCTCCCATGCACATTCTAGTATGAAGCCTCTCAGATTAATTAATTTAGTTCTTATTAATTTCCCCAGTCACTACAACTATAGCACTTGCAAGGTGTACAGAATAACTTAGCACTTAATAGGGCTTGTTAAGATATTACTGTGTTCAAACTTAAAGCCTTCAAATTTTAGACTACAGATATAAGAGAATTAACTCAGAAATGGCATAGAAAGGGGAAGAAAGGAGTTTTTCCTGAAATTTGATTTCAGTTTGTTAAATTGCACATCTCATTTAATTCTTACAGTAACATATGCAATTTTGTCATCATTTTTCAATGTGAAATGTGCTCAGTCACACAGCTAGGAAATTGCAAATTTAGCGTTTAAACTGAAAGTCATTGCTCCTTCTGCTTCTGCATGGAAACTCTGAGGAACTTGTTCAGATGTTCTCAGATAGAGAGTCAAAGTGGTTGGATTCATACCCAAATTTCTGCCTCTCAGTCTAGAGCATATTCCACTGTTTCATAGCTATAGACTCATACAGTGCAAGGATAATATCCCTGTTTACAATTATGTTCTTTTGGGTATGGAGGAGTGTGACGTACTTTTCAAACATGTATTTTCTACATGCATATGCAATTTGAAGTGTGTACTTGATATGTTTTAAGATGAAGTATTTTTCTTCTTTTCTCTTTGCTGCCCTTTCTCTGCGCACTTATTCCTATCCTCCCAGCCCCACTTACACTTTCAACTAGGCCATTTATTTTAACTACCTGGTATGTATTCTTCCATTTTTTTCTTCCTGTTCATAGCATCATATCCAAATGGTTGTATGAAATCACATTTTTAAAATACCTCTTATCACGTGGAGACCTAATGTATATATTTCATTCATTCCTTTTAAATGATGAATAATATTTCATATTAAGGATGGACCATAAATTTCACAGCTGGTATGTAATCTGGATTAACGCAGTAATACTTTGGAAGACTTCAGTATCTTTCAGGAGTAATTGTCTCCATGCTATGTGGCTTGGTTTTATTGTTAAAAATACCAAATGTCAAGTTATTTTTTTCCTTATGATGGATGTGGACACATGTTGATAAGCCAAAGCACTATAACCCTTTCATTGATATAGAGGTTGTTTATTTCTTGCAACTATTCAGTGAAAATCATGCCATGTGTTTGAGATCCACAAAGCTCCTTGAGCATTTTCATTTAAGTGAAAAGGGTTTGAGTTACTTACCCTAGATAGAAAGCTTGAGCAAGCATTATGATCAGTAGGCAATCTGAAAGTGCAGAACAGTTTGCTTATTATTCTATTCAAACCTTATACATCATAGGTTTGTATGGTAGTTATGATTAATATAAAATGAGAGGGTTGGTTTAGTTGCAATGGATCTCTTTCAGTGCCAATGTACCACAATTCTAATATCAACCCTCCCCACCACTTTGAGGCATTGTAAATAATAAACTCTAAAAAGTATATTACAATTTTATACACTCAAAAATAAGGGGAGAAATAATAGGTTTCTTGCAAAATTGTTCTTCAGGAATACGGTTTCATTTCCTATTGGGCTGCAATTTGCCATATATCAGCATCAAAGGGCCAGGCTGCTCAACCTGAAAATGATTATTTTTTCTTTTTCTTAATGTATCGGAAGTGGATCTAAAAGAACCTCCAGTATACAGGGGGGTTAATTATCCTGGCAGTCAGTTAAGCTTTGTAAGTTTTAGGTGATAAGAACAGAGCCCTAAAAAAGACTCCCCACTAGTGCTGCCTGCTGTGAAGAAAGAGCGTTGTGCTGCCACTACTGCAAATATTGTTCAAATTACCCTAAAATTCCCCTTGGTTTCCTGTGCATCGGGCTCCTGGAGAGCGGCAATGCGCCAGTGAGGTCATTTATTCTGTCACTTCAGCCCACTCGGTAATCATGACAACTACATCTTTCACTCAATCTAGTGCAGGAGGCTTTCCTGCAAGACCTTCTATGACCTGAGTGAGGAAAGTAATTATTCAAAACAACATCTCTTCTTGTTTCTCAAGTGCCACCCACTCCTCTGCAGAATCACCTAAATGCTCCCCAATTTGATCTTCCTTCTCAGATCAATCTCTCAGATTCTCCTAAAGGAACATGTAAATAAACAGCCACCTCTCATATCTTAGAACTGTACTTTCAGAGAGGCAGCGTGGTTTGGTGGGTCACTCTACAGTCAGAAATTTCTTTTCTACCTACAGTGAGAAATGAGATCTCAGGCCAGTTATTCCCTGTAACTCAGTTTCTCGTGTCAGAAAAGAAGATAACAAAACCTACTTCATCACATTTCTGTCACAATTCAATCAACTAGTATATGGAAGATAGTTACTATAGTGCTTAGCATACAACAAGTGATATCAATGGTAATAGATTAGCTATGATTATTTCCATGTGGGTGAACAGCTATTGACTATGCACCTTAAGTGTCAGGGACTGTTACAGGTATGTGGTGGAATTCACTAAAGGAAACCAAAATAATAATTTTTTTAAAAGACGTGCATTTATTGTATAAAGTGAGGATTTCCATGTTATTGATTTATCAGCAACTTATGTCTGAAACAGCTGAGGAAACAGTAAAAATAAAAATCAGTGATCATGAAGTCAAATTGTAGGTTCACTTTCTTTATTTTCTACCACCTCCCAACCTATACTCCATCTCTACCCTGCCTCATTCAAAATGTCAAATTTCACTGCCTTCCACTGTAAAACTAGTAGAATGTCAGAGAGAATGTTAAATGTTCAACGTTGCTGACACACCCGTTGGAGTAGGGGTGCAGCCAAGGCGCCATCACTGCTGCGAACAAATAAAATCCTTGCCTCTGCAAGGCTAAATGTCCTACAGTTTAATTAAAATGGTTTACCTACACGAAGGTGCATTGATATACTTTTATTTAAATATACATACTGTGAGCATTACCCCTGGAGAAAGAAATGGGAACCCACTCCAGTATTGTTGCCAGGAGAAACCCATGGACAGAGAAGCCTGGCGGGTTACAGTCTATGGGGTTGTAAAGAGTTGGATATGATGGAGCAGTTGAACAACAACTATGAGCACTTACATGAACTTGAAAAATTTAATCTCTTCTTTAAACAGTACTTATAAGCGAAGATAATTTTGTTTTCTCAACTTTCCATATATTCCTAAAAAAGACCAAGAAATTCATACTGGCATCATTTGGGTGCTTCATCTCCTTTGTGCAGGACAATTTGCAGTAATTTCATTTGCTCTTACCTAATGTAAAACCGTGGATGTGAGAGTTGGACTATAGAGAAAGCTGAGCACCGAAGAATTGATGCTTTTAAAGTGTAGTTTTGGAGAAGACCCTTGAGAGTCCCTTGGACCACAAGGAGATCCAACCAATCCATCCTAAAGGAAATCAGTCCCAAATATTCACTGGCAGGACTGATGCTGAAGCTGAAATGCCAATACTTTGGCCACCTGATGCAAAGAACTGACTCGTTGGAAAAGATCCTGATGATGGGAAAGATTGAAAGCGGGAGGAGAAGGGGACAACAGAGGATGAGATGGTTGGATGGCATCACCGACTCGATAGACGTGAGTTTGAGTAAGCTCTGGGAGTTGGTGATGGACAGGGAAGCCTAGTGTGCTGCAGTCCGTGGGGTTGCAGAGACAGACATGACTGAGCAACTGAACTGAACTGAATGTAAAACCATAGAAACCATGCTCTTTTAAAACACACTCTTGATTTCTTTAAAGGCAAAAGCAAATGAACTATTTTAATACTTGAGAAAAAAATAGAAAGGAATCTTCAGTGGAGAGGAAGAAATATTCTTTAATAAAGACTTGCTTATATGTAAAGTGCATTTGTTTTTACCTATTTTTGTCCTGTTTAAGTTTCCAGCATTGTTTCCTGAAGAATAAGATGTCTTTGTTATTATATACAGGCAGTTTCTAGTTTCCATATTTAGTAAGCTAGATATTGCAAATTTTTGAGATAAATGAACCAGGAATTCTATTAGTTACTAATTTAAGAATTCATGCATTTTGTTTTATCTGTCACCTTCACCTGCATACCTCATCATTCTGATGAACAATGCCTCAGAGGTCAGAAACATAGTGCTTTATTCTTTTATGTGCTAAAGTATAAGACATGTTTAGCATTGTGTGATCTTTTTTCTCAAGTGGATTTGCATGCATAGCTTGGAAGCTGAATAACCCTACATAAGCAAACATTTTTTTTTTACTTGTTGGGACAAGTAGAGGAAGAGACTTGCTCTGCTAATCAAACCTCTATTTTCTTGAGAAGCAAGAGTATAATGTTATTTCTTAGTATCCTTCTGTTTTCTTTAAAAATCTCAGAAAAGGTAATTGAATTAATATGTACTCTTGCACTTGGACAAAATGTGATTTTATACACGAAGCATTATGTACATTCACCTTTCTTATGAAATAAATATACCAACTAGATATTACTAATGCAAAACACATAAAAGAATTGAATCAAAGCAGAAATAAGGGTACTGCCATAAAATGAAGTTAAAACTTGAGTGCTTTATTCATCCAGGTTCGGCCTGTTACCTGTTGTTTATGTAACCACGTCATTCCAAAACCTGGTGCCTTAGAAAAATAATTTATTATTGTTTCTCACATTTTTGCTGATTAATTGAGCTTCGGAGGGTACCTTTCACCCAGGGTTTCTCATGAAGATACAGTCAGGTATTCACTGGTGCTACAGCCATCTGACTTGGCCACCCACTACCATCTCCACAGGGGCTGCCAGCCAAGCATCATTCATGATCTGTCCATGTTATTTGGGTTTTTCACATAGCATGGACTCTGGGGTCCTTGTGGCAGCATCTCCAAAGCAAACATTCCAACAGTACCTGGTAGAGACTGAAAGGTGTCTTACCACCTGGCCTCTAAACGTACAAAGTTCACTTCTACCAAAGTGGTCCACCCAGATTTAAGGGGTTGGAGAAACAGATCCATCTTTTAATGGAGTGACAAAGTCACATACATAAAAGCATATGGAATAGGGAAATATTATTGAGGTCATTTTGGGAAACTATAATCTGCCATGACTTTTATGCTCTTGCTAATATCTATGTGTTGAGTTTCCCTGGTAGCTCAGCTGGTAAAGAATTCATCTGCAATGCAGGAGACTCCAGTTCAATTCCTGGGTCAGGAAGATCCAGTGGAGAAGGGATAGGCTAACCACTCCAGTTTTCTTGGGCTTCCCTGGGTGCCTCAGCTGGTAAAGAATCCACCTGGAATGCATGAGACCTGGGTTCAATTCCTGGGTTGGGAAGATCCCCAGGTTGGGAAGATTCCCTGAAGAAAGGAATGGCTACTCACTCCAGTTTTCTAGCCTGGAGAATTGCATGGACTGTTTAGTCAATGGGATCACAAAGACTTGAACATGACTGAGAGACTTTCACTTTCATCTATTACAATAATATCTTTTCATTAGACAAAGCAATGAATTCAATAGGATTGTTTCCCGAAATATCCCTGAGTATAATCTGATGAAGTCACACCCAACAATCCGTCAAGAGCAATAAAAGCCACAAAGTACCAAATGATATGACTCAGATAACTATGTTTTGTTATTATATCTGAATCCAGATGTTATTCTTGAGCCATGAAATTCCAGATGTTCAAACTGGATTAAGGCAGAGGAACCAGAGGTCAAATTGCCAATATTTGCCAGATCATTGAAAAAGCAAGAGAGTTCCAGAAAAACATCCACTTCTACTTTATTGACCTCGCCAAAACCATTGACTGTGTGGATCACAGCAAACTGTGCAAAATACTTCAAGAGATGGGAATACGATACTACCTTACCTGCTTCCTGAGAAATCTATATGTAGGTCAAGAAGCAACAGTTAGAACTGGACATGTAACAAAAGACTGGTTCCAAGTTGGGAAAGGAGTGTATCAAGATTATATATTGTCACCCTACTTATTTAACTTTTATGCAGAGTACATCATGCAAAATGCCAGGCTGGATGAAGCACATGCTAGAATCAAGATTGCAGGGAGAAATATCAATAACCTCAGACAACAGAGGATGAGATGGTTGGATGGTATCACCAACTCAATGGACTTAAGTTTGAGTAAGCTCTAGGAGTTTATGATGGACAGGGAATCCTGGTGTACTGCAGTCCATGAGATCTCAAAGAGTCAGACACGACTGAGCAACTGAACTGAACTGAACTGAAACCAGAGGTAGATTTAAAAATCCATGTCTATATCAGTATTTCCCATATTATATCCTAGTGTTCCAAATACGAGTATTTGAGTATTCTGATTAAAGTTAATGTATCTTATTTGAAAAAATAATATAGGTATTCCATAAGTAAAAAATTTTGAAAAAGCGTGCATAGTTCACCCATAACCACTAACCAGCTCTACCACTGACCAAGTCAGCCTGTCAATTCTTTTTAAATATATGAATTACTGCTGTTTAAAAAAAAAAACACACTCTCCAAAGAAGACATACAGATGGCTAATAAACACATGAAAAGATGCTCAACATCATTCATTATCAGAGAAATGCAAATCAAAACCACAATGAGGTACCATTACACGCCAGTCAGGATGGCTGCTATCCAAAAGTCTACAAGCAATAAATCCTGGAGAGGGTGTGGAGAAAAGGGAACCCTCTTACACTGTTGGTGGGAATGCAAACTAGTACAGCCACTATGGAGAACAGTGTGGAGATTTCTTAAAAAGCTGGAAATAGAACTGCCATATGACCCAGCAATCCCACTCCTGGGCATACACACCGAGGAAACCAGAACTGAAAGAGACATGTGTACCCCAATGTTCATCACAGCACTGTTTATAATAGCCAGAACATGGAAGCAACCTAGATGTCCGTCAGCAGAGGAATGGATAAGAAAGCTGTGGTATATAAACACAATGGAATATTACTCAGCTATTAAAAAGAATACATTTGAACCAGTTCTAATGAGGTGGATGAAACTGGAGGCCATAATACAGAGTGAAGTAAGCCAGAAAGATAAACACCAATACAGTATACTAACGCATATATATGGAATTTAGAAAGATGGTAACGATAACCCTATATGCAAGACAGAAAAAGAGACACAGATGTATAGAACAGACTTTTGGACTCTATGGGAAGGTGAGGGTGGGATGATCTGAGAGAATAGCATTGAAGCATATATATATCAAGTGTGAAACAGATCACCAGCCAGGTTGGATGCATGAGACAAGTGCTCGGGGCTGGTGCACTGGGAGACCCAGAGGGATGGGATGGAGAGGGAGGTGGAGGGGGGATCGGGATGGGGAACACATGTAAATCCATGGCTGATTCATGTCAATGTATGGCAAAAACCACTACAATATTATAAAGTAATTAGCCTCCAACTAATAAAAACAAATGAAAAAAAATTTTTTTTAAGTATTTTTTTTATTGGAATATAATTGCTTTACAATGTTAAGTTCGGCTGTACAACATATATCAGACATGTCTACATATATCCCAAGCCTCTGAAGCTTCCCCCTCCCCCATCCCATCCCTCTAGGTGGACTATAGTTTTTGTTTTTTTTTTTGACTTGTTTTTTTTTTTTTTCCAGTGGGTTTTGTCATTACATTGATATGAATCAGCCATGGATTACATGTTTCCAATCCCGATCCCCCCTCCCACCTCCCTCTCCACCCGATTCCTTGGGTCTTCCAGTGCACCAGGCCGAGCACTTGTCTCATGCATCCAACCTGGGCTGGTGATCTGTTTCACCATAGATAGTATACATGCTGTTCTTTTGAAATATCCCACCCTCACATTCTCCCACAAAGTTCAAAAGTCTGTTCTGTATTTCTGTGTCTCTTTTTCTGTCTTGCATATAGGGTTATCGTTATCACCTTTCTAAATTCCATATATATGTGTTAGTATGCTGTAATGTTCTTTATCTTTCTGGCTTACTTCACTCTGTATAATGGGCTCCAGCTTCATCCATCTCATTAGGACTGGTTCAAATGAATTCTTTTTAATGGCTGAGTAATATTCCATGGTGTATATGTACCACAGCTTCTATGCCAATAAAATGGACAACTTGGATGAAATGGACAAATTCTTAGAAAAGTATAACTTTCCGAAACTGAACCAGGAAGAAATAGAAGATCTTAACAGACCCATCACAAGCAGGAAATCGAAACTGTAATCAAAAATCTTCCAGCAAACAAAAGCCCAGGACCAGATGGCTTCACAGCTGAATTCTACCAAAAATTTAGAGAAGAGCTAACACCTATCTTACTCAAACTCTTCCAGAAAATTGCAGATGAAGGTAAGCTTCCAAACTCATTCTATGAGGCCACCATCACCCTAATTCCAAAACCAGACAAAGATGCCACAAAAAAAGAAAACTACAGGCCAATATCACTGATGAACATAGATGCAAAAATCCTTAACAAAATTCTAGCAAACAGAATCCAACAACATATTAAAAAAATCATACACCATGACCAAGTGGGCTTTATCCCAGGAATGCAAGGATTCTTTAATATCTGCAAATCAATCAATGTAATACACCACATTAACAAATTGAAAGATAAAAACCATATGATTATCTCAATAGATGCAGAGAAAGCCTTTGACAAAATTCAACACTCATTTATGATTAAAACTCTCCAAAAAGCAGGAATAGAAGGAACATACCTCAACATAATAAAAGCTATATATGACAAACCCACAGCAAGCATCACCCTCAATGGTGAAAAATTGAAGGCATTTCCCCTGAAATCAGGAACAAGACAAGGGTGCCCACTCTCACCACTACTATTCAACATAGTGTTGGAAGTTCTGGCCACAGCAATCAGAGCAGACAAAGAAGTAAAAGGAATCCAGATAGGAAAAGAAGAAGTAAAACTCTCACTGTTTGCAGATGACATGATCCTCTATATAGAAGACCCTAAAGACTCTACCAGAAAATTACTAGAGCTAATCAATGAATATAGTAAAGTTGCAGGATATAAAATTAACACACAGAAATCCCTTGCATTCCTATATACTAACAATGAAAAATTTTTAAAACACACACACACAAACAAAAATGTTGATTTATGCTTAACATAGTTTCCCATACCTTTTTTTTTAAATCAGGGTATAGTTATTCAGAGTTATTTTAGGGTTTTCCAATGAACTGGCTCTTTGCATCAGGTGGCCAGAGTATTGAAGTTTCAGCCTCAGTCCTTCCAATGAATATTCAGGGTTGATTTCCTTTAGGACTAACTGGTTTGATCTCCTTGAAGTCCAAGGGACTCTCAAGAGTCTTCTCCAGCACCACAATCAAAAGCATGAGTTCTTCAGCACTCAGTCTTCTTTATGGTCCAACTCTCACGTCCATACAAAACCACTGGAAAAACCGTAACTTTGACTATAGGAACTTTGTCTGCAAGGTGATGTCTCTGCTTTTTAACATGCTGTCCAAGTTGGTCATAGCTTTCCTTCCAAGGAGTAAGCATCTTTTAATTTCATGGCAGCAGTCACCGTCTGAAGTGATTTTGGAGCCCCAAAAAATAAACTCTGTCACTTCGTCACATTTCCCCTCTATTTGCCATGAAGTGATGGGACTGTATGCCATAGTTTTGTTTTGTTTTTAAATGTTGAGTTTTAAGCCAGCTTTTTCAGTCATGCAGGAGATGCAAGAGATGTGAGTTTGGTCCCTGGGTCAGGGAGATCCCCTGGAGGAGGAAATGACGAACCACTCCAGTATTCTTTCCTTCAAAACTCTACGAACAGAGAAGCCTGAAGAGCTACAAGAGCTACAGTTCAGGGGCTGCAGAGAGTTGGACATGACAGAGTGACTGACCATACACACGCTTTTCTGTGAAAACAATAACAAAAGAAGATTCAGTAGCTTTATTAAGTAACAATCCAAGGGCATATATTATTTATGCAATGTTACAAATGATTGGGTAATTGAGAGCCCAGACAACTCCCTACCTGTGGCGTAGTGAGAATTAAAGTTCTCCCTGGCCAATATACAAACAAATATCAAGCTAAATGAACTTTACAAATACATTGATCTTAATACTAAATTTCAAGGTTATAAGTGTAAAATCCAAAGTCAGTGTGAAACCTACACCTATTTTTCTTTCACTTACTTGATAATTTTCAAAGAAGTTTCAAGTTTAGAACATACTTAAAAATATTTAGTTCTCAAAAAAAAGCTATTATCCTAAAATTTAGATGAATATATTTTCTTTTTGCAAGATGGCACATAAGTTATTTTTTATTAGTCACAATTATCATTCTAAATTTAATCATTGTATAACTAGTTACAATGTAGTATTTTCTAAACTAATGTGAATTAACTAATATTTAGTAAGTAAATGAATGCATATTCAAGTATTTTTATTAAAGTATAATTGATTTTAAATGTTGTATTAATTTCTGCTGTACAGGAAAGTGATTCAGCTATACATATATGTATTTTTTTCTTATATTCTTTTCTGTTACGGTTTATCATAAGATATTGAATCTAGTTCTGGTGCTATACAGTAGGACCTTGTTGTTTACCCATATTCGAATATTTTTAAGGTTATATAATCATATCCAGTTCCAGCTCTGCTTTAGGCAGTTGATGCTATTTACAGAATAATATTTCTACATAGTTCTCTGACTAGAAAGAAGACAAATATTTAATATGAGAAAAATTAAGAAGTTTACATATACAAGGAATCTATTTCAAAAGTTTGATATATTTTACTGAGACCAAACTTAACCTATGTCCTATTTTCTCTTTCCATGACAACCTGAGTCAAAAAGATATGACCTGAAACAGATTGTACACTAAGATTGCATTTCATCTCACCCAGATCAAGTTGTGGAGCTTTTTCAAAATGACAGATTCAAAAATAAAATGGGTGCTACCCAAGACATTAAAGAAGTTTTGAGTCTCTGATTCACTATGATGGTTTACAAAAGAGAAAGGGCAGTAATGAAGTTGTGTTTAAGTAAAAATGAATTTATGAATTAGAAAGGAAATTAAAGACATTTTTTAAAGGAAAGTAATTTGCAAGACTATCTCCCCTGAAGCTACACAAAATTCAAAAGGCATCTACCGAATATGAAAAGAGCATTCAGTGATATCTTCCCTGTCTACCCTTTTAATGGGTGATTTGTATGCAATACTTCCAAGTGCAATGAGAGTATTACTGACTACTGAATCAGACATAATCACCCGATAGACCGAAAAGGGGAAGCTGAAGATAATAGGGAAAGGGTGAAAAATCTGACGTTCAAAATGTGTTTTTCTCTGAAACCACCCAAGCAACACAGCCCATGAACACTGCACACATCATTACGAGGCCTTTGCCACAGCGTACATCTCTCATTTTTAAAGAGAAAATTACCACCACCAAAAAATTAGCCTATTTCCTTTAGCTCTCTGCCTCTAATAAGCTAAATTTCAAAGCGAGCAATAATTGCCTTCTGGTGGCACTACAGATACTAGCATATTTGAAATGAAGAACGCTATCTTGGCTTTAGTTAAATTCATTTTTAAGAGGTGATATTCGAAAAGTATTGTATGCTAATGGAGACCAATGAAAAGATCTGTAGACAGTAACCTGATCACTGAAAAACAGACACACAAAAATATTGACTTATAAGCAAGGGATGATAGCTAAATTTAAAAGAATTGCCTCCCTTATTGAAAGAATGCATCCCTGAGGGAAGAACATGTGAAACATTCTTGTTCCTACAGTGTTAAAGACAGACAACATCCTATAAAGATTAACATATAATAATACAGAAAACTGCAACAATTAAGTTATCTAAGTATAAAAATTGACCACTTTTAATATTTTCCTTATTAAAATGTTGGTTTTAAACATATTGTAATTTACTTAAACATATTTTAATTTGCAACTTTCTTTCTGCTAGGAAAGGAAAGACCTCAAGTTCTTCAAAAATCTGGTAAATATTGTTACTACCATGTATATTTAAATTCTGTTTTATCTTTAAAATTCATATAATTTTATGTCCTGTGTGACGTGTAATGAAGAATTAGCCTTACAAAAAAAAAAAATTAGCCTTACCCAAAGAGAGGTCTGAACTTTGCTCTCAACTCCTGGAAAGTGGTCTCAAGGTCCCTGGGATGTGTGACCCAATGGGAGTGTTTTTGCTGGCCTAGGGGCTATGACCTTCACAGACTATCCATGTGATTTATGGTGGGATATTTGGGCCACACCATATTAGCTGTGACCTCTAAAGGAACTGGAGGCTAAAGTGTTAGTTCAGTCTTAGAGGGAGGCTAGAGATTAAAGGTCAGCTGTGCAGGAAATACATAATCAAGACAATAAAAACTCTGGACACCAAAGGCTCTGGTGAGCTTTTGTCCATGGAATTTTCCAGGCAAGAATATTGGCATGGGTTGCCATTCACTTCTCCAGGGATCTTCCTGACCCAGAGATGAAACCTTGGTCTCCTGCATTGCATTCAAATTCTTTACCATCGACACATAAATATAGCAACTGATTTTTGACAAAAACACAAGACAATGTAATGGAGAAAAAATAATAATTTGAATAGAAATGAGTCCATGTAAAACAATATGAAGAGGATAGAGACTAAAGATCTTACAGATACATTAAAAAAAAAAAAACTAAAATAGATCATAGACATAAATATAAAATGCTAAATTATAACCCTTTTGCAAGAAAACATAGAAAAAAAATCTATATAACCTGGAGTTTAGATATAACAAAAGTATAGTTTATGAAAGAAAAATTGATAAGTTCCACTTTTTTTTTTAAATTAAGAACTCTTCTGCAATGACACTATCAAGAGAATATAATGACAAGCCACACGCTGGGGAAAATATTTGCAAATCACATATCTGTTAAAGTATTTATACCCAAAATATACAAGAAGTCTAAAAGTCAACAATAAAAACCAAACAACACAGTTTAAAAATGGGCAAAAGATCTGGACACTTCACCAAAGCAGATATACTATGGCAAATAAGCATATGAAAACATACTCAACACCTTTTGTCATTAGAGAAATGCAAATTAAATCAACAATGAGATAGCACTACAGGCTGATCAGCAGAACTAAAATCTAAAAAAAAAAAAAAAATGACAATATCCATTGCTGACAAGAATATAGGGCAACAGAAACTCATTCACTGCTAGTAGGAATGCAACGTCACCACTCCAGAAGACAGCTTGGCAATTTCTTACAAACTAAACACAGTCTTATCATATGATGTGGTAATCATGCTCCTAGATACTTACCCAACTGACTTGGAAATTAATGTCTACATATTGTAGAAGCTTTATTCATAAAAACTAAAAATGTTAACAACCAAGATGCCCTTCAATATGTGAATTAATAAACAAACAGCAGGATATCCATGAAATGAAATGCCATTTGGTGATTAAAAGTAATGCACTATAAAGCCTGAAAAGACATGGATGAAGTTTAAATGCATATTACTAAGTGAAAGAAGGCAGTAGGAAAAAACTATATATGGTATAATTTCAGGTATATGACATTCTCAAAAAGTCAGTATTTTAAAGACAATAAACAGATCAGTGGTTTCCCGGGAGAAGCAAGGAAGTAGATCTATACATGGGGAAATATTACAATACAATAGATTTTTTAGTGCAGTGAAATTATCCTGTATGATACTGTAATAGAGGATACATGATACTGTGCATTTGTCAAAAAATATAGAAAGATACAGCGAAAAAGTAAATTCTAAAGTATGCAAATTTTAAAAATCACTTAGAAATTTGAGGGATTCCAGAATGTAATGTGAAATGTGGCAAAAGAATGTAACTCTACAGCAAACGTAAGATACATCCTCAGTGAAAGAGGTGGGGTGAAGAGTGCTAAGTGAAGTAACTTTGGAAATGAGTAGTCTATAGGACTAAAGGGAAAAAAAAGAAATGTACATCCGCACTATATTATAATTGATAAAATTGTTTCTTGTGAGTGTATGGGTTAATAATTCTGAAATCACTATATATGTATACTGGAATTGAACAATTAAGTAAAAGTTAGGTGGAAGCTGACAGCCAAATGTCTCACTTTTGGAGTGAAAATTTTCAGTTAAACAAGTGGGGGTGGTTAGAATTATATATAAGACAATGCACTAAAGTAGGTGATATCAGTATGAACTGTTTAATATAGATACAGATGATCGCATATTGAAATATGTATATATGTGTTCATGGGCTGTGCACGTTTGTATACATGGGTTGGTAGATCATCATCTATTTAATTGCTCTATCATCTGAGAGAGTTTAAAATGATAACCTGATAAACAATGAGCACATCTAACACTCAAATCTTGATTTTGAATATTATTCTCCAATAAAAGGAACTGGGCTTCTCAAAGGAATGACTATTCTAGGAATGGGGCAGGAAATATACAAGATGAGCCTGGGCTATCTTGTAGTGCCAGAAATTAAGGAAGTGCTCAATTTTTTTTATGGATGGAAATATATCAAAAGGGTTAATGGAAAGAAACTCCCAATAGTCAAAGCTAGAACACAACTAATCTTTGACAGAGAGGTTGGGCTTCCCTAGTAACTCAGATGGCCCAGATGGTAAAGCATCTGCCTGCAATGCAGGAGACCCAGGTGCATTCCCTAGATCCCTTGGAGATCCCCTGAAGAAGAGATCATTGAGAAGATCCCCTGGAGAAAGGAATGCAACCCACTCCATATCCTTGCTTAGAGAATTCCATGAACAGAGGAGTCTGGCACGCTACAGTCCACACGGTCGCAAAAAGTTGGACACCACTGAGTGACTAACACACACACAAGGGCTGTACACTGCAGAAAAATTAGTCTTTGCAAAAAATGGTGCTGGAAAAACTCTATATCCACAAGCAAAAAAAAAAAAAATGAATCCACACACAAACCTTTACCCCTCACAAAAATTCAAACTAGAGCTATGTAAATGTAAAGGGTTAAACCATGAAAGTCGTAGAAGACAACAAAGGAGAAATACGAGTTGACCTTGGGTTTACCAGTGGCTTTTTAGATAATACCAAAGGCATGATTCATGAAAGAAATAATTGGTAAGCTAGAGTTTATTAAAATTTAAAAATTTCTGCTCTGAAAAAGGCAATATTAAGAGACTAAAAATACAATATACAGACTTGGGGGAAATATTTGCAAGACACATCTGATAAAAGACTGTTTTCTAAAGAATATAAAGAACTCTTAAAACTCAACAATAAGAAAACTAACAATCTGATTGAAGATAGAGAAAAGACCTAACAGATTCATCATCAAAAGATATTCATAAAAAAAAAGATATTCATATGACAAAAAAGCATATGAAAAGAAGCTCAATACCATATGGCATTAGGGAAATGCAAATTAAAATAATAAGATACCACTATGAAAACTGCACACATCCAGAAGACTGACAACACGAAATGCTGGCGAGGACATGGAGGGCCTTCATTCTTAGCTGGTCAGAATGTAAAATAGCACATCTACTTTGGATGACAGTTTGGTAGTTTTTCACAAAGCTAAACATATTCTTACCATAGGATACTACAGTCACACTGCTTAGTATTTACCTAACGAAGATGAAAACTTATGTCTACACAAAAGAGTTGCAAACAGGTATTTATACCAGTTTTATCCATAATGGCTAAAACTTGGAAACAACCAAGATGTCCTTCAGTAGGGGGTTGGATAACTAAACTGTGGTAAATACAGACAGTGAAGTATTACTCAGTACTAAAGAGAAATGAACTATCTGGTCATGAAAATACATGAAAGAAATTTAAATGCTTATTACTAAATGAAAGAAACCGATCTGATCAGGCTAAATACAGTTTGATTCCAACTATAGGACGTTCTGGAAAAGGCAAAACTATGGAGGCAGTGAGATCAGTGGTTGCCAGGGGTTAGCAGGAAGAAGGGATGAATATGCAGAACAGAGAGAATTTTTAGGACAGTAATACTGTTCATATGATGCCATAATGGTGGAGGTATTTTGTAATACATTTGTAAAAACTCAAAAAAAAATGGGGACTTCCCTGGTGGTCCCAGTGGTTAGGATTCTATGCTTCCACTACATGGGGCTCAAGTTCGATCCCTGGTCAGGGAACTAGGATCCTGCACTCCATGTGGTGAGGCCAATAAATAAAGTGTTTAAAAAAACCTAAAGAATGTACAGCACCCAAAGTGAACCATAAAGTAAAGAATGGACTTTGAGAGATAACCATGTGCAAGTGTAGGTTCATTGTAACACATGTATCTGTCTGGGGTGTGATGTGGGTCATGGGAAAAGATGTGCATGTGTCAGGGCAGAGGGTATGTGGGAACTCTGCATTTTCCATTAAACTTTATAGTGAACCTGAAACTTGCTTTTGAAATGAACTTTATTAAATCAATACTTAATGTATTGAGTTATAGCCTAAAGTACAAAATAAATATCCATGGGTTCAAATGGATATAAATAAATAAATAAGTGGAGGAGAGTAAGCCAATCTTCCACAAAATAACAATCCATGTAAATATCATCACTTAAGAATGTGGACCTTAATTCCCCTACTTAATTATGGATGGTAGCAATGTGACCGCCTTCCAAGGAGTACACTACAGAAAAGAGGAAAAAGTGAGTAACGCTGGAGAAAACTGACAAGCACTACCTCAGTCAGATGATCTAGATCAACATCTGAAGTGATATGTCATGCTGCCAGATGTGGCTTATGTCTTGATAGAATAAGAATGTCAATTTTGCTCTGTGATCCTCCTTCCCAAAGTCCATGAAAAAGTGAAAGTGAAAGTCGCTCAGTTGTGTCCGACTCTTTGCGATCCCATGGACTATACGGTCCATGGCATTCTTCAGGCCAGAATACTGGAGTGGGTAGCCTTTCCCTTCTCCAGGGATCGAACTCAGGTCTTCCACATTGCAGGTGGATCTTTACCAGCTAAGCCACAAGGGAGGCCCATAATCCCAGTCTAATAATGCGGAAAACATAGAGCATAGTCACATCCCAAGTGAAAGACATTCCACTGAAATTCCTCAAAATTGTCAAAGTCATCAAAAACATGGAAAATCTGATCCATTGACATAGTCACTGGAGCTAAGGAGACCATAAATAAATAGATTTATGGTGCCCTCAATGGAATTCTGGAACAGAAAAAGGATATTAAATAAAAACTAAGGAAATCTGAATTACAAACTTTATATGATAATAATGCATCAGTATTTGTTCACTGATTGTGACAAATGTATTGGCTTTGGGTATTTAGGAACTCTGTACTATCTTCACAATTTTTCTGTAAATCAAAAAATTTTCTTTGGAAATAGAAAATATTCTTTTAAACATTTAATATGTTTAAAAATTCACCTTGAAATATAATTAAATTCTCATATCAGAAAGTGAAAATATATTTGCAAGTGGAAAAGATATGCTTTGCATTTTTTAATTTACATGTTGTACCCACTATGAAATGTTTACTTTCAAATACACAGCATTACTTGGTACTGATAAAGTTCTGCATCATCACTCAAATAACTTATGAGAACAGGAGATAACCTCAATGTTTGACCTGAAATAACACTGACCACATTAACACCTACCTAACAGAATATGTAATTGCCCTGTCTGACCAATCTCTTTAAGGTTTTGACCCTGACAACAAACACTAAACTAAAATGCTAGAGTAGAGCTGGAGTGGCTTGTGGCTCTAGGGCATGGAATCAAAAGATGCTGGATGTTTCCTAAGGTCAGGAAAAAAGTGAAGATCCAAGCTGATAAAATGAACAATCAAAGAAGATGGGCAAGGTGGTAGAACAATTTCTGAGGCAACAGGATCTCAAAAGGCAAAAGGGAAATTATAGGAGGGGCTTTTGGGAGTCCAGATACAAAATAAAGGCTCTATATTATGGGTGTTTCAGTGCCACCTGCCCTCATATTTGGAGAGCACTATCAATGATAATGAGCCTGATCCAGCTAGCACAACTGTTCCTATATTCCTTAGCTTTCAGAGTCTAGCTTGAGACATGAATAAGAATTGTCTAAGCTGAAGTATTAGGTACAGCAATTTTGAGAACTGAAAGAATGAAGAGGATGCAGTCCTTATTAAGTAATCCTATGTGAGAATCCCTCATTAAACCCTTGTGAAAGAAGCCCCACATTAAGAGAACCATCAATGGAGAAAACGGATTATACCAATGTTTCTCTCCCTCCTATGGATACCCTCTGATATTTTTCTGACTTCCTGGACTATTTAAACATGCTTCTCTGATTCATCTCATTGACTTCTCATTTCTCACCTTCAGACTCACCTCCACACCCATTTCTGGCTCCTTGCCTATAGTATGAATCTATTCTGACCCAATATCCAATTGTGTTCCCCAATCTTCAGTCTGGGCTGAACTATTCCTTCTGTAGCCCTGTATAGAATCCAAGGGCTTCCCAGGTGGTGCTAGGGTAAAGAATCCATCTGCCAGTGCAGGAAACGCAAGAGACCCAAGGTTCAATCTTTAGGTTGGGAAGATCCCCTGAGGTCGGAAATGCAACTCCACTCCAGAATTTTTGCCTGGAAAATTCAATGGACAGAGGATCCTGGGTGGGTTACAGTCTATGGGGCCGCAAAGAGTAGGACACGACTGAGCACATTACACATAGAATCCAAGACACCAGCCCAGTATATATATATACCTCTCAGGGGATTTACCCTGTAACATGCTCCTTCGATACAATTGTAACATTCCAGCCTACTCTAGTTTCATTTCAAGAATGTGTATACAATTTGATAGTGTACAAAAACATTTCCACATATATTTATTCATCTGATTCTTCCACAAACTTCATGTAATAGTCAAATAATAGTTTTCCAACGTTAGAAGTAAGTTCTAGGTATGTTACTTGCTCTAAATCTCACAGGTACTGACTGAGATTTTGAGCATTAAACCAAAAGTACACACAGCAGGTACAACATGTTCTGTTAGTCTGGTTAAGACCTATGATTGACAAGACTAGTGTGAAAAATCTAAGATCACAATATGCCACATGAAAACAAATTTCTTCCACTGTTATTTTTGAAAACTACATCTCTATACTAATGAGTAACACTTGAAAAGCTCTCAAAATAAGCTTCTTTTCTCCACTGTCCCTCACTACAAACTATAGTCATTTTTTGGAATTATTTGGGGGATTAGTCATTTATAGGAAGCAAGGATTTATACTTAACTCCCAATTATAATTGGTCACACAATTATGCTATTTATTTTCCACCATTTCTACATGCTTTTCATGTCTCCTGCCGGACTCTTTTGTCACTGCATCATGGGATTGTTACTCATGCTTTCATCTGAAACATGACCATGACAACAACTTTGCCATTTGGGGTATAAGATTTTCAAATGGAATACATTTTGACACCCTCTTATTAGTCTTTATCTAAATCTAAACTTTGCAGACCATTCAAGACCCCAATAAATTATCCTGCTTTGAAATTCATCTTGACTCCCTCCTATATATTCCAATCGTCAGTTTCTTGTTATCCCAAGTAGGTACTGATCACTAAACTCTCTATCCCTGGATTTTGTTTTATACTTCTCTCCCTTAATTAGTATCTTTCACAACTTTAATATCTCAAAATGCACTTCTTTTAAATAATTTATTTGATTGTCTTTACACTATCAGTCAAATCCCTTTCTGATAATCTTATTTTCAGGATACGTTTTTCATCTGGAGTGATCGTGGTTCAGATGTCAGGGGGAAAATATGTTCTCTGTCCTCTCCAAAAACCCATGCTGAGCACTGAGAGCATGGATTATGCTCTAGTTGTTTATGGCTTCATTACAAACCAAGCAAACTTAGTAGTGGGCATAACACCTGATTTTTTTCTTTATTGCGCCATCTAATCTGGGGAGTCAGAAATTCTACTAGGACATAATGGTGTGGCTTGTCTTTTCTCCTGTGTGTCTAGAGCCTCCTCTGTGAGTGATACAAATGTCTGGGAACTGAAACGGCTGGAGCTGTAGAATATACTTCCAAGACAGTTAACTTACTCCCATGTCTGGTTCCTGGGCTGAGATGACTCAAAGGCTGAGCTTAGCCAGAACTGCCAGTAAGAACATCTACACACAGCCAAACCAGTGTGTCTTCTGGGCTCTAAGAGGTATCGTTCCATGCACAGCATTCCAAGAGACCATGGCACAAACACAATACTGCTTTTAACCTGGCTTCAGAAGCCCTGCAACATCACTTCTGCCATTTTCTGTTAGTTACAATCCAGATTTAGGAGCAGACAGAGGATTTAGGCCTCACCTCCTGATCAGAAAATGGTTAAGATAATATTTAAGAAAACATGTGAGGTAGATTGGTTGCAACCATCTTTATAGGTTAAAGTATTAAAAATTATCATAAGGCAAAAATAAATTTTGTTTGGATGGCATTCCATGTCAGGATATATACTGCTTACCTCATTGTTTCCAAGCTAGGAAACATAATCTCCACTATTAGGTCATAATTGTAATCATATGTTGAAGGGCCAACATCACTTTCCGTCTGAGAATTCTTCCTTCAATACCTGTATTCTTGCAGTGCTATTACACGGGGTGCCAAACACACCCAGGCCACTGAAGGTGAGGGAGTCAGAGAGAAAAGGGACATGATATTCCAAGCTAATCAAAAACCCAAGCTAATCATAAAACCCAACTTTGCAAATCATTCCTGAGAACTACGTGTCTTGCTGGACCAATCAGTGTTTTCTGAGGACAAACATTAGAGAGATAACATCTATGGGGCTTCCCTGGTGGCTCAGATGATAAAGACTCTGCATGCAATATGGGAGATGTGGGTTCAATCCCTGGGTTGGGCAGCTCTTCTGGCATAGGAAATGGCAACTCACTCCAGTATTCTTGCCTGGAGAATTCCATGGACAGAGGAGCCTGGTGGGTTCCATTAGGTCACAGAGTTAGACATGACTGGGTGACTAACACTTTCACTTTTCAATTACCTCCTCTAGTGCTATTATACAGAGAAGGCAATGGCACCCCACTCCAGTACTCTTGCCTGGAAAATCCCATAGACGGAGGAGCCTGGTAGGCTGCAGTCGCTAGGAGTCGGACATGACTGAGCGAGCGACTTCAATTTCACTTTTCACTTTCATGCATTGGAGAAGTAAATGGCATCCCACTCCAATGTTCTTGCCTGGAGAACCCCAGGGATGGGGGAGCCTGGTGGGCTGCCGTCCATGGGGTCACACAGAGTCGGCCACGCCTGAAGCGACCTAGCAGCAGCAGCAGCAGTGCTATTATACTGGAAACATGGATAACTGGTCCCTCCAGAAGCCTCCTTAAAAACCACGTGTGAAAAGTTCATCATGAGTAGAAAAAAATTAAAATGATACACAGCAAGAAGCAGAGCTGAGGGGTGAAGATAAAGGCCCGATAACCTTACTAGAGCCCTGGATTTTAATGTGCATGTATCTAGATCTACCCCTGATTTCCAGGTTGTCCAGACCAGTAAGGTACTTTTTTTTACAGTTTTTAAATTGAATTCCCAGTACCTGTGCTGACAAAACCCTGCTGATTTGAGTAATGTTCACCTACTATGTAACGTATGTATAAGAATGTGTGTGTGTGTCTGTGTGCACTTAGTCACTCAATTGGGTCTGACACTTTTGCAAACCCATGGACTATAGTCTGCCTGGCTACTCCATCCACAGGATTTCCCAGGCAAGAATATTGTACTCCGTTGCCATTTCTTTCTCCAGGGAATCTTCCCAACCCAGGGATTGAACCCAGGTCTCTTGTGTCTCCTGCATTGGCAGGTAGATTCTTTACCACTGTGCCACCAAGGAAGCCCAATGTATAAGAATACTTGAAAGAAAATCTTTAACAAGGGAGAGCCTTCAATACAAAATGTTGATGTGAAACGAAACACTTAGAACAAAAGAAATTCTGATGTAGATGGTCAAGGCACGAATTAACAAAACAATTTTGAATGCAACAACATAAATTACAATGTCAATTGGTCCACTCAGAAACTGGTAATAAATCTTGGCAAGGAAAGTCAAAAGAACAATTTTGAGTTAATTAAACCTAGGTTACTTTTTATTTACTCATGTCACAGGTCTGTTGTTCAATTTTCCTATACTGGGTAGAAATTTCACTCCATAGCATTTGGTGCTAGAAGAACCAATATTTGCTTTACTGTCGTCATTACTAAGACTTTTTAATTGCTTGCTCTCAAATGATCAGATTACTTTCTTTACTAGGCAATGTGGTTGTAATACTGAACAATATGTACACATTCCTTTATATTTTTATGGATGTTTTACATTCAGTCAGAATGCTCTAGAGCATATTTTCTCTTCATTTTCCCCCACTTCTTCATTCTAACCTGAGTGATCTTTCAACAAATGTTTAGTGAGTACATACCATATGCCAGCTACTGTGTTAAACACAGGAGAGACAAAGTTATGCAGAATAAATTCCATATCATCCAGTCTGGAGGTGGGAGTGATGCGCATGGATGTTACTTCTGCTTCAGTAAAACTGAACTCCAGATCACATCATAAATGTCTTCGTTTCCATGCTTTGGCTTAAGCCATGTTCTATGTCCTAATACCTTTTCCCCCCTATTTCTTTTTCTCAACCTCAACCTCATTCAAAGAACTTTCTAATTTCTAGACTTGAATAAGATCAAGATTTCTTTTTGAGGTTCATTTGCGAAGAAATATTTTTAAAATCCTTTCTTTAGTTAAAGTGCTTCCCAGGCAGTGCTAGTGGTAATGCTGTCAATGCTGGAGACACAGGAGACCCAGGTTCGATCCCTGGGTTGGACAGATTCCCTAGAGAAGGGAATGGCAACTCAGTCCAGTATTCTTGCCTGGAGAATTCCATGGACAGAGGAGCCTGACGGGTTACAGTCCATGGGGTCACAAAGAGTCAGACACAACTGAAGCAACATAAAGAATCACTAATCAATGGCAGAAAGCAAGGAAGAACTAAAGAGCCTCTTGATGAAGCTGAAGGAGGAGAGTGAAAAAGTTGGCTTAAAACTCGACATTCAGAACACTAAGATCATGGCATCTGGTCCCATCACTTCACAGTAAATAGATGGGGAAACAGTGGAAACAGTGACAGACTTTATTTTGGGGGGCTCCAAAATCACTGCAGATGGTGACTGCAGCCATGAAATTAAAAGACATTTGCTCCTTGGAAGAAAAGTTATGAACAACCTAGACAGCATATTAAAAAGCAGAGACATTGCTTTGCTGACAAACATCTGTCTAGTCAAAGCTATGGTTTTTCCAGTAGCCATGGATTTGAGAGTTGAACTATAAAGAAAGCTGAGCACTGAGGAATTGATGCTTTTGAACTGTGGTGTTGGAGAAGACTCTTGAGAGTCCCTTGGACTGCAAAGAGATTCAACCAGTCCATCCTAAAGAAAATCAGCCCGAGATATTCATTAGAAGGACTGATGCTGAAGCTGAAACTCCAACACTTTGGCCACTTGATGTTGAAAACTGTCTCATTGGAAAAGACCCTGATGCTGGGAAAGATTGAAGGCAGGAGACAAAGGGGTCAACAGAGGATGAGATGGTTGGATGGCATCACCGGCATCACTGACTCAATGGACATGAGTTTGAGTAAACTGGGAATTGGCGATGGACAGGGAGTCCTGGCGTGCTGCAGTCCATGGGGTCTCAAAGCGTCGGAACAACTGAGAGACTGAACTGAACTGAATCAATGATTAATTCACAAAAAACAAGTTTCCTGTTGACCAAATACATGATATTTTCCGAGTAAAATTATTAATCATCACTCCTGTAGGAATCATTTAGGGAACTTCCTGTTTAACAGTTGCCTATTCTGTTTCACATTGTCTGTATAATGGTTATATGAGCACTATTTAGGTGTCTAGAATTGGGTTGGGCCCTATGTCACACAAGCACTGTAGTATATGCCCCTAATAACAGAAGGACAGTGCTAAGCAATACAGCACAGAGACACCAATTTGAAAACAAATTATTTTGTAAAAAACACATGAAATAAAGAAACTGCATAATAAGTCATAAATAATAGGACATAATATTTATAATGTTCAAAAAGATGACAAAAACAGAGGATCAACATAGGACAAAATTCTCAAAGAGGCTGAATAAAAGTGATAGAACATGATTCTTTAGAATGAGTGGTGATGGTGGTTTAGTTGATAAGTCATGTCCAACTCTTCACCATCCCGTGGACTGTAACCCGCCAGGCTCCTCTGTCCATGGGATTTCCCACGCAAGAATACTGGAATGGATAGCCATGCCCTCCACTGGGGGATCTTCCCGATCCAGGGATCGAACCTGTGTCTCCCGATAGGCAGGAGGATTCTTCACCACTGAGCCACCTAGGAAGCCTGTAGAATGAGTGTGCTGTGCTGTGCTTAGTCACTCAGTCATGTCCAACTCTTTGCAACCCCGTGGACTGTAGCCCACCAGGCTCCTCTGTCCATGGGATTCTCCAGGCAAGAATACTGGTGTGGGTTGTCATGCCCTCCTTCAGGAGATCTTCTCAACCCAGGGGTCAAGCCCAGGTCTCCTGCATTGCAGGTGGATTCTTTACCATCTGAGTCACCAGGGAAAGGTGTCAATAGAGGAAAATGAATGAGGTGCATGGCTTTTGTGGAATAAGCATTTTGGACTAGGGTGTCAAGGTGGGACCACACACAGTCGCACCTTGGCAGTGAGCACTGGCCTCCCTAGGGCAGTTAGCACACATTAGAGTAGTCAACAGTAAAACTGAAAAGTTAGGGAAGCATCCTGTTATCAGGGAAACTGAAATCTAAAGAAAGTTGAAACATTTTTATGGTCACAGCAGAGAATCACTTTAGGTTCTTGAGCAGGAAAGTTATAGGTACCCTCAGCCAGAGGCACTGGTTCAGGAAGCAAAGATAGACAATTCTTGGCACTGAACTGATAACTACCTGGGTCAGAGTGGGTACCCAGCCCAGGGATAAAGATCTACCCAGTGTGAATAATGATTATTATTATAAGTTAAAGCAATCAGATTGATTGCATAAGGGACAGTTCAATGGAGAGGAAATTTGAGGTCGAATCACATCATGAAATCACATCCATAAGAGTGGACAATTGCCCCCAATAATCTCCTTGTGTGTAAGGTGATCAGAGCAAAACTCCATTTGTTGGCTCTGGAAGCCTAACTAACACACTGGCATCATGAAAGTGATACTTGAGGAATATTTATCAGGCAGCATTGCTGAATCTTGGCCCAGGTAACAGAAAAGCAAAGAGAACCACTAGGAATATATTACAAAATGTAAGCAAGCTAGACTGGGGAGCAGGAGAGCTAGAGACTAAGGTAATAGAGGTAAGGAATAAAGAAATATGAATGTGATGAACTGACCATCATCAGACCCAGTTCTCTAATTGATCCATAGATAATTAGATAAACATTTGTGTGGGGGATAATAAGTTAGGCTTATGTTTGAATTTTTAACAAGTGAGAGACAGTTTTTTTGGTTTCCTCTTTTGATTCCCTTCCTCCCTCCCTCCCTCCCTTCTTTTTTTCCTTTCTTTCCTTTCTGTAATATAAAGAACGTATTAGTTGAACCAGTAGCCTTCAATCAGCCAATCAAACTAACTTGGATAACTTTGCCTATTTGACCTGATGGAAACAACAGTGAGCTTATTAGCAATCAAAGAAAGACTTTCTCATAAGCTTAAGAGTTTTTCAAAATAATTAACTCACAATGGACAATTAAAAAAAAATAATGAAGTGTATCACCCACAGTAATACTCAGGTTCTAAACACAGGCAACCACAACAATGGCTAAAAATCTGAAGAGTAGCTTGGGGGCCTGCGCTTTTCTATTTTCAGTGCTGAATTTTCAGATCTGTGTATCGTTTGGCAGAGTGACTACCATATAAATTCCCCTGTGACTCCAATGAGCTGTAAACCTGCTCATTACAGCTAGCTTTGTGCTTAGCACTGTTACCAGGGAGATTTGGGGTGGGGGGATAGAGATATATATATGCACATAAATATATATACACTCTGCTTGTATTCCCTGACACAGAAACTCTCTCCACCCCCTACCACATATTCACATGGTACGCCCTCACGTTCAGCTTCATTTCCAGTCTTGTTTCCTGTATTTCCATTCCCCGTGTACTTTGTTACAACCCTACCATCCCCCATTCCATCAGTAAAACATAAACTCTTTACTGTTATTTCTTTTTGACTCTATACCCATAAAGATTCCCTCTTTATCCTATAGAAAACATCCTCCAAAGTATCTCAAAACTAGACTCCTCCATGGCCTTCAATGATTACCTAGTCAAAGAAAATCACTTTCTTCCCTCTTTCTTTATACATTTATCATATCACTTATCTCCTGTTCCTTCTATTTAAGGTCTCGGGTTTACATCCCAATTAGGTTCTAAGGCCCTTGATTCAACTCATCACATATGGACTGAAATGCTACTTTGTACCCAGAATGGGGCAAAGAACCATGGACGTGTAAATTAATACAACAGATGTGGATCCCTTTGGACTGTGCTCTCCCTCTGGGGTTCCTTGCCCAGGAATGTTTGTCAAATTGCTTTCTTTTCTTGCACAAGGCAGACTGGAGAGTCTTTACATTTTTCTGGACTTCCTCCTCGGGATTCTCTCCAGGCTCCACATATCTGCTTAAATTGCTTTGGTCACTCTAAACAGGAGGCTCCGAAAAAAGCTTTATAAATGCTAAGGATTGTGAGAGGATTAACTCATGTTTGCTATAGTTACACTCCTGTTTATAAGTCCCAGAATCAAACTTTGCTTCATGAACAGCAGGACTATATGGTGGCTGTTTTGCTATATGCTCAAATATGTGTTGGGGAAGGACCAGATTCTCAGCCTGTAGAGCTATAAACATTGTCTCCAAATTGCCTACAGTGTGATCCACCCCACAAAGAATATATACCAAAAACAAAGCTTTGAAGTGAGGTATTTTCCCAACTTGAAATAGAATAAAATATAAACTACCTAGCAGCAGTCCAACACTTTTTTTTTTTTTAATTAACTAATGAAATGTTCCAAGAAAATACATTCCACAGTCCCAAGAGAAGCCTTCTCTATGAAGTCTTACCTGTTTATCATTATCAGTGGTTCTTTTGCCTTGATCATGAGTATTCCCAGAAATAGCAAGATGGGGAGAAAGAACTCAGCATCAGGAGTCTGATAATCCTGAGTTCAAATTACCTGCTCAGTCGTGTCCAATTCTTTGGAACTGAGGCTCCTCTGTCCGTGGGATTCTCCAGGCAAGAACACTGGAGTGGTTTGCCATTTCCTTCTCCAGGGGATCTTCCCCACCCAGGGATCGAACATTGTCAGGTGGATTCTTTACCACTGCACCGCCTGGGAAGTCTGGGTTCAAATGATGTCACTTAATAAGGTACTCTTTAAGTCTGTGAGTCTCTTCCTGTTTTGCAATTTCATTTGTATCATTTCTTTTTAGATTCCACATATAAGGGATGCCCAACAATATTTTGCCTTCTCTGTCTGACTTACTTCACTCAGTATGACAATGAGCTTATGATTGCCTGGGAGAAGGGATAGTTAGGAAGTTTGGGAAGGTCATGTATGTACGCACTGTATATTCAAATTGGATAGCCAACAAAGACCTATTGTATAGCCCATGGAACTCTTCTCAATGTTATGTGCCAGCCTGGATGGAAATAGGGTTTGGGGGGAAAATGAATACATGTATATGTATGGCTGAGTTCCTTCATTGTTCACATGAACTATCACAATATTTTTAATCAGCTATACCCCAATACAAAATAAAAAGTTTAAAGTTTGAAAAAAGAATAAGGTAAACTTTGGTCATCTAATGTAATCTTTTGAGCCTTAATCATCTCTTTGGTAAAATTCAGATAATAATACATTTTATAAAGTGGTTGTGAAGATTAGCAAGAAGGTGTTTATTCAGTGTCAAGGTTGAATATTGTCACTCTGCTTATTTAACTTATATGCAGAGTACATCATGCAAAATGCTGGGCTAGATGAAGCACATGCTGGAATCAAGATTGCAGGGAGAAACATCAACAGCTCAGATACGAAAAGAAGAGAGTGAAAATTTTGGCCTATAACTCAACATTCAGAAAACTAAGATCATGGCATCTGGTCCTATCACCTCACAGCAAATTATTGGGGAAACAATCGAAATAGTGAGAGACTTTTTAGGGGCTCCAAAATCACTGCAGATGATGACTGCAGCCATGAAATCAAAAGACACTTGCTCTTTGGAAGAAAAACTATGACCAACCTAGACAGTGTATTAAAAAGCAGAGACATTACTTTACTAACAAAGGAAATCAGTTCAATTCAGTTCAGTTCACTTACTCAGTCCTGTCTGACTCTGCGACCCCATGAATCGCAGCACACCAGGCCTCCCTGCCCATCACCAACTCCCGGAGTTTACCCAAACTCATATCCATTGAGTCGGTGATGCCATCCAACCATCTCATCCTCTGTTATCCTCTTCTCCTCCTGCCCTCAATCTTTCCCAGCATCAGGGTCTTTCCAAATGAGTCAGCTCTTCACATCAGGTGGCCAAAATATTGGTGTTTCAGCTTCCAATGAACACCCAGGACTGATCTCCTTTAGGATGGCCTGGTTGGATCTCCTTGCAGTCCAAGGGACTCTCAAGAGTCTTCTCCAACACCACCGTTCAAAAGCATCAATTCTTCTGCACTCAGCTTTCTTTATAGTCCAACTCTCACATCCATACATGACCACTGGAAAAACCATAGCCTTGACTAGACGGACCTTTGACAAAGTAATGTCTCTGCCTTTTAATATACTGTCTAGGTTGGTCATAACCTTCCTTCCAAGGAGTAAGTGTCTTTTAATTTCATGGCTGCAATCACCATCTGCAGTGATTTTGGAGCCCAAAAAAATTAAGTCAGCCGCTGTTTCCACTGTTTCCCCATCTATTTGCCATTAAGTGATGGGACTGGATGCCATGATCTTAGTTTTCTGAATGTTGAGCTTTAAGCCAACTTTTTCACTCTCCTCTTTTCACTTTCATAAAGAGGCTCTTTTGTTCTTCTTCACTTTCTGCCATAAGGAAATCAGTCCTGAATATTCATTGGAAGGACTGATGCTGAAGCTGAAACTCCAATACTTTGGCCACCTGATGTGACGAACTAACTCATTTGAAAACAGCCTGTTGCTAGGAAAAATTGGAAGTAGGAGGAAAAGGGGAAAACAGAGGATGAGATGGTTGGACGGCATCACTGACTTGATGGACACGAGTCTGAGTAAGCTCTGGGAGTTGATGATGGACAGGGAAGCCTGGCATGCTGCAGTCCATGGGGTCACAGAGTTGGACATGACTGAGTGAATGAACTGAGCAGGTATGCCATGTTTAGAATCCCCCTTGTTTATGGCAGTTATTAGCTCCTGTAGTTTCCTTCATATCAGCCTGTCTTGCCAGACCATGAGTGTCTTGAGAACAGTGATAATTTTTAAGAATGGTGATTATCTCAGCCACTGCCCCCATTGCCTTGCACAGTGCTCAGAAAATAATTGTGTAATAGATAATTTATAAACTCTGGCTATTTACGAGTCATGCAGGCTTTCTTCGACATCTGTTACCCACCTGCCATTAATTCCTCTGTTTTACTACCTGTCACTTCTCATTGAACAGTGACCCAAAGCTTGAAGCTGGTAAGTGGACTGTTACTTGAATTGGTGTTAGAGGTTTAAGGATTTAAATATGGTAAATGAGATAAGGATGGAGGATCCCCTGCTAAAGAAATAATGTTATGTTCAACTTGGAAGAACTGACTTCAAATCAAACATTTTTAGCAATGACCTCAGAATACTCCTTAAAATTAGAGTGCATTTATCTCTTGCTTTGAATTTTTGTTTGCATGTGCGTGTGTGTAAATATTCCTCAGCAAGGAATCTGCTAAGGGGTAGCATTTTTTTTTCCTTGTGAATAAATGTGTATGCTCTTTCAGAAAACAGGAAAGGGGTGATAGTAAAAGTAATTGCAATATCATATTGAATTCAAATCTAAAAAGTACAAGATCTTCATTTTATAGTCAATACTTTTAAAGGGACAAAACCCAGTTTGGGTACTTTTGTCTTTTAATCAATAAAATGCCTCTTTCCTCTATTAGGCAATGTCAGTTGCAGTCAACCATTGTCAACAACCAATTTGCTCTATCGGTGAAGCAAATCATTACCAAACACACGGTACCCATGTTAGAGTTCTCCATCCTGTCCTGAGCAAAAATAGAGAAGAAAAAATATTTCCTTTTATACAAGGAATTAAAAAACAAGATATAAATGAGGGTGAGTTTTCAAGCTAACATAAAAGACTCATTTTCAACTTTTCCTAAAATCAGAGGTAATTATCTATCCATAGCATACACTGTCTCTAATGATTTCTTTTAAAACCCACTCATTAAATACAAAAGGCCAGTGACTTTGTGACAGCTATCACCTTGGCAAACACAGCAGAGACAGGAATGGTAGACATAGCCCACCTCGAAGAAGGAAAGAAAAGAGAGGATATTTTACTTCAAAGCCAGGTAGTCAGAATCAAGAGGGCTGAAAACATGGAAAAAGAATATTTTCCCCTGTCCCTCATATAATCAGCATAAAATGGTGCTGGCCATATCATCAGTACTCAATAAATGTTGGCTTGTCAACTCATCCAGTTACAGAACCTGAAGTCTCCGCTACTGGAAGTTTATTCTCAAGGACAGAAGGGCTTTTAACGAAGGCCAGAAAGCCTCTGGGACCGTGGGAGGAAGATGGTGCAGCTGGATGGAGACCACACAGATTCTTCAAACGATTGGACTTATTATTAATCATCGAGGCAGGGTGAAGCTCAGTAAAGCAGAGCCAGGGAAGACAGTCAGCTGAGGAAAAGACTGGCTGACTCTCTGCATTCCTGCAAGGAAGGGTTTCTTTCTTGGCACAGGAATCTTCTAGGTCTGTAAGGCAGAACATCTCCCAGCTGTCGAAACCCTCTGTTCACTCTCCTGGTTCAGCGCCAAACCAGAAGTGTCAGTCAATAAGAGCTGGTGGTGGCAATGCAGCTGACATTCCTCGTCTGCTCCCTGCGCCTGGAACATTCTGGAGAGAACCTACTTCTACAGGGTCACTGGGGACCAGCACAAATCCAGGTGCTGTTCTGCAGAGCCCGGAGTCACAGGTGCCAGAGAGGCTGAGCACCCCTGCGGGGTGAGGCAGAAGGAGCCACAGAGATAAGCATTGGGAACGAGAAGAAAGCTTCGCTGTTTCTCATGTGTTCACACTGGCATGGAAGAAAGATATTTCCTCTTGGAAGCCAGACCCAGGAGCAACCTCTGCTGCTATGGGAACAGCTGTGGTAGCTCTTTGGGAATGGCTGAGTTCCAGACTTGGGGTTGGCAATCCGAGAAACCTCTCTAGTTTTTGGCTCTGAATTGATCACTGCACTAAAACTGAATGTTCAACTGGAATAAATAACATTTCAAACTCTGTTGTTTCAGGTGCAGCTTATCCCTACTAAGTTTAAAGATATAAGACTGACTTCCACACTTTGAGTTTCTTCATAACCGAAAGCAATACAAATACAGAATTTAAAATCCTTTTAGAGATTTTCATCTCAATGCATTGGGACTTGGGGATTTACACATATAATTCCCATTAATACTAATAGGTGTTAGAGTATGCACACCGATTCCCTTGTGTTGAAATGAGAACATAACCATATGGATACTAATAAATACATTTTTAATTCTGATTTTATGCAGATTTAACATAATATTTTATACAACACTTAGCAACTCTTTGGAGACAAAAACTGTCTCAATTAATTCTCCCCAGCAGAGACAAACACGTTCATACACACTCCTATCATTTCTGTAAGAATATCGATTTCTTTCGTACAGATGAGGAGAAGGTTTGGCTAAATTATCGGTAGTAGTTTAAATGTATGCAATGTTAAGATTTTTCAAGTGCAAAATGTACTTTGTTTGCAACCATACCTTCTTTGTATGTACCAACTTCATGACCCTTCAGAAGTTTTTTTTTCCAGGTGATAATTTAAAACTGGGAGCTATGATTCTATCTTTTTACAGTGTTTTAGTGCCACCTGCTGGGTAAAATTTTAAAAGGAAGAGATTCAGACATTGAATGAACCTACATTTTCCAAGCCAAGAAATGATTAGCTGAGAGAGTCTACTAATAGTCACAAAGGAAAATAAAAGATTTTTTTTTAATGAAGATGAATAAGAAAAGAGAACTGGTTGAAGAAAATAACGGGAGTGACAGGGCTTGTATGGGCCTGCAGAACACAACTAGGAACAACTTTTCACCTGTTCTTTGCTGCTGTGATTCCATGCCCCTGCATTTGTGAGTCACAGATTTCATGTAGTGTTAGGCAGACAGTGAAGCTTCTAAGGCTAGAATAATCAGCAAAATTCCATCAGTTGGGATTGTTTTAAACAGAACTCATTGCCGGAATGTATCCTCAATAACCATTCTTAAAGATACGAATGGAACACTGGTTGACTACTATGTACCTGAAACAGTTTACACTCAGAACATGGAGTAAATATGTATTTCCCATATTGAAAGATGCACAAACAGTTTTAAAAAAAAAAAAGAAGAAGAAAAGAAAGGTTTTTTGTTTGTTGTTTGTAAGGATAAAGAGAGAACAAAATTGGAAGGACTCAATCATAGGAAGAATGAATTGATGTAAGTCTGATGCAAACGTGGTTTTTGTTTTTGTTGTTACATTTTAACATATTTTAATGGACACATTTTTTTAATAAACTCTTCCCCAAACTCCAGTTTATGGTGCATACATAAGAATGAAATATGTATTCAGGATGGATTACCTTACAAATCACAGAAATATAAATGGACAAGGTCATTCGTTTAGGATTTACTAAAGGGTTCCAATATAAGTAACCTGGAGTTGTAAAATTCAAATAGATTTTAAATAATAATAGGACTGACTTTTTAGAAACACAATTCTCTCACAGAAACACAATCGAAAAAGCACATATGGTGTTTGAGAAAGAAAATTAAATTTTAAAAATTTAATTACCTTGAACTTGATATAGAGCAAAATGCAAAGACACAGTCCTCAGGAGAAGCAAGTGTTGATTTATCTAAATTTAACAATACAGCTGCTAACAAAGTGCATGGAGAATCTAAAGACACAATTGCTAAAAGGTCATGCCTCTCAGGTGAGTATTATAAACTATCTGATAAGCTGTTCAGCCTCTAGACATTGTGGCTTATAACGCCTCCCAGCCCAGCATCCCCACCCCCACCTCCTAAGACAAAAAAGAAGGGAAAACACTTTTTTACTTAGAGATCTCACCTAAGGAAACAGTCCAGAGGAAATGCAGTTCTACTTCAAACAAGAAGTGCTTATTGAATTTGAATCTTAGGATCTGGGAACAGTTGATTTAAAAAATGTAATGGAGGCCAGTAAGCCTCATCATGTGAAGCTTACTAATAATTGTGGAAAGATAATTGCAACTTTTTTAATTTTCCCATTTTCATCAATCACAGGCTTATTGGGATTTTTTTTTAATAAAGTATTTTTATCTTCCTATAACTGGAAAGAGGAAATTTAAGAAGAAAGGCTTGAAGCATGCAGTGCTGTAAATTTTTTAAGCTAACAACCTTGAAAAGACAGTCTCTTTGAACAAATCAACATTTAGAAAATGAAACATTTCTTATTTGGATTAGACCATTCATTGCTTTACTTCCATATCATAATGTGTGTAGAATCATTCCACACATATATGCACACATATATGCACAGAAACACACAAAAGAATCTTTTAATTCTGTCCTCAACTTAAAGGAAATTTTTAGGTAGGCCCTGTCGACTGCCTTCCAGATTCCAGCCAGGTAATTATTTGTACTTCAGTGGTACATGGAACAATTGTGGGCTAAGCGTTTATAGATTATACTGCATCATATTGAAATGACTTATTTTTTCCACCGTTAGGAAAGCTGTTGGAGAAGAATAAAAGCTGTTTCTATAAATACCACCAAAGAAGACAGTTAAAGTGAATACATTCTTTTCCTTAAACCAGGATTTCAATCATTTTTATGTCTATTGCACAAAAAAGCCCTAATATTATAGAGCTCTTTCCACATTCTCAAGCACTATAATATTATCTTCCTGATGCACATGCCCAGCTCCTATTAAATACTAATGGTGGTTCCACATACACATCCTGAGGACACGGTAGCCCTGAGCAGCTTTTACACCACACATAGGAACAGGGGATATGATTTTCTTGATGTGCTTTAGCCGTGCATTAAAATGGATTATATTTTCACTAATACACCTCATGAAAACAGATTGGTCTGTCTTCAGATTTTACGGACGTAGAACAAGGAGATGGCCTTCAAGCCATCACCAATTCAAATTGGTTTAAGAGAAGGTAAGAAACAGTAGTTCAACACCTAACAGATGTGTCTACATTATACATCTCTATCATTAAACAACACATGTTGTCTTTCATGTGTGTGAGCGTGTGATTATACATTTTTGCCTAGCCTTATGATCAGTGGATATGAACAAAGCCACTTTAACAGATAAAGCCTAAATGATAATGTCTGAACTCCATCTCTATTCCTCTTCCATGTCATCTAGCTGTAGCATACCTTTCCAGTTCTCCCATAGTCATTTCTGAAATTGACTGGAAATGTGAAAGATCCCAAGTAGATCCTCATATTTCTCTCTACATCACCTTGTAAGCAAAGTCCCAAGAGAATATTATTATACTGAGTTAAATAAATGATTGATTTCTACTCTTCTGTGCTGTCTCACAAGAGCTTTCCACCTCTTCATGTCTCAACATTAAAAAAAAAAAAAACCTCTTCCAAAATATGTTGTGTTTCATTTGTACTTAAGTTATATTTCGCACCTTTTCTAAGGTGTATGAAAGACAATTAAATACTAAAAGATGGAATAGTCAGCATTTTTGACACTGTTACTCTTTCTTCACTTAGTTTCTGGAACACCACTACTCTTTTTCTCGCTTCTCACTCACACTCACCACTCTCTAGTTTTCTTCTTTGCTGGATCCCTCTTTTCATCCAGATTCCAGATTGATTCCCTACTTGAGAAGCCAGGATACTGTGAGAGCTCAGTCTTTGAGCTTTTACTCTGTTAATATTCATTTATAGGTAATTTCATAAAATGACTCCCAAGTTAATATATCCATTGCCACTTTCTTCTTTAATTGCCCAAATCCTCTGTCAAATTGCCTACCTAACATTTCCACTTTGATGTTAAATACGTACTTCCAAAAAGTTTCCACCACTACAAACAATGACAACAATCCCAAAACAATGACAATAGCCTCAGCCTCTCTTCTCTGTCTCAGGAAATGTCAATGCCATCCATGAATTATTCAGGGAAAATCTTTGAGTTAGCATTGACTCCTTCTTTTTGGAAGACAAGTGTACAATGAAACTGAAAAGGAGATATTGGATATACACACGAGATAATTGTAGACCACTTAAAACATTTTTAATTAGAGTAAGAGAAAGCCATTGTTGTAGAGTGAGTTAGCATAATTGGATTTATGTGGAAACTATGTTGAGTGGGACAGTTGCAAGCTAGAAAAAGGGCGGGAGGAGGTTATGACACCAGAATAATATTCCCAGACAGAAATGTTGGTATCCTAGATTTGTGGAAATTGAAATTGATAGGATTTGATTATGTACAAGACTTGGAGTATTTCTAATGCATACAACTAAACAGACGGGTTGTGTCACTGGAAGAGGACCTGTGTTATATATATTTTTGGTTGTTTTTCTTGGGAGATAGGTAGAAGTCATTTGTTTAAATTTAGCCATGTTGCTTTTAATATGCTTTTACTATATCAAAAAGACAGTATTAACTAGCATCTGCATATACTTGTAAGCAACTATGTGTGGTGACCCAAGAACGAAAGAGGAGATAAAACTAAGGAGGGTCTTGGAATGCAGGAAAAACCAAACCCTAATCATCCTTCCCTCCCCCATGTTGTAACTATTAATGGAACAGTATAACCTGTCTCCCCTTCTACCCCCACAGGGAGAAGGTATTTGCCCTACTCTTCCCCCACCCAGTATATATGCCTCTTCCAACAGCAAATGACCCACAAAACCCTATCCCACTCCTTTCACCCTGGGTATAAAAGTGGACTAAGGACCCCTGTTCAACATCAGTTCGCCCTTGAGCTGGCCTGTTATTCTAACAGCATCTCCCACTCTAATAAACTTTATTTCCCTCTCATTCTGTCTCATGTCTGGAAATTCTTTTCCAACACACACCTGGACCCTGACACTGTGGGAGGTAGCTAAATCTAGAGACATATATTTCAGAATCATTCACATATTGAGAAAAATTTAATCCATTGTTTTCAATAATATAGGCTTTGATGTATAGTGTAATATTAGAGGAGTTTACTTAATACTGACCCTGGCAATGTCAGTGTTCCTTGGGTAAGTAGAGAAGAATGAATCTCCTAAAAGAAACAGGATAAGTGATCTGAATGAAGTAAAGTATATGATGACATGGAAGCAAAAAAAGAGAGAGAGAGAGAGAGAAAGTTATTTCAGGAAGGGTGAGTCCTATTGGAAGTTCAAGTAAATTACTGATAATTGTCTGAAAAATTTAGGAAGATTGGGATACTTGTAGTCTTAACATGTATTGTTTTGGTGGAAGGATGAGGTCAAAATGCTGACAGGACTAAATAAGTGAGTAAATTGGAGGGAAGGAAATGGAAAATTTTAGGTGATTATGTTGAGAAATTTAGATAATAAACTTTTAGGATGGTAAGTGAGAGAGGGCATGAAGCTAGAAGCAGGTAATGGCTAATGCAGTGAAAACAGGAAAAAATTAAACAGTCAAGCTGATATGAATTGGGGACATATCCAGGTGACTGTGATAGGGGAAAAAAAAACATAAAAAGAAGTTTAAGATGTTAGTTAAGAGTGTTGTTGAAATGATGGATCATAAAATTTAAACTGGATGACAAGGTATGAAATGCATCTGACAGAGAAAGTAATGAATGGGTAAGAATGAATAAGTGATATCGACAGTGTACTGAATAGCTGAGAAAGAGCTGTGGAATAAGTAAGCTGGACATATATGCACGCATGAGCTTTCTGAGGGGGCACAGTGGTAAAGAATCCATCTGCGGATGCAGGAGATGCAAGAGACAGCCATTTGATCCCTGAGTTGGGAACATCCCCTAGAATAGGAAATGGCAACCCACTCCAGTATTCTTGCCTGGAAAATTCCATGGACAGAGGAGCCTGGCAGGCTGCAGTCCATGAGGTCAAAAAGAGTCAGGCACAACTGGGTGACTGAGCACACACACATAAAATGACAACAAAAAACGTGAGGTTTAGATTACTTATTTTAGAGGAAAAGATATCAGAGATGATGGAATGATGTTAGAGGCAATCACAGGAGTAGATTGCTAAAGTGAAGTACAAGAAAAAGTCATTGGAGTTAAAAAGATCAAAGCACTGAGAAGCCAGGACACTGAAGGGTTCCTCTTGTGAACAGGGAAAATATACAAAGTGACAACCGTAAATTGGGCAACAGTTTTCAATACACTGACTTGAGGAAAAAGAATTTATTACAAGAGACTAGAAGAGTAATGGGCAGGAGGTAATAATGGAGATAAAAAGGGACATCAAGGCCTAATTCTTGGTCATGAATTATGTTGGAAGGTGAAGAGTAAACAGAAAAGGGCAGGAGTGACGTCTGCAGGGAGGCAGTTCTCTGTTAAGATACGACATTGAAGTGAACGTCAAGATGTCCATTGAGGATACAGTGCTGGCATGCCTACATGTCACTGCAGTCATGTCCAACTCTTTGTGACCCTATGGACTGTAGGTCCTAGTGGTAAAGAACCCATCTGCCAGTGCAGGAGACATAGAGATCCAGGTTTGATCCCTGGGTCAGGAAGATCCTCTGGAGGAGGGCATGGCAACCCACTCTATTATTCTTGCTCAGAGAATCCCATGGACAGAGGACGATACAGTAGAATTTACCAATTACCGGAGAGAACTCCAGAGGATGTAGATGGTGTAGAAGGTACAAGACGGCAGCCCAAAGGCAAAGTAGTATAGAGTATTACAAAGAGCATGGAATATTAGAGAACAAATCAACCAGAGAAGCAGTGGGCTGTGATCTTTACCTGATGAAAACAGAGATCAGAAGTGTGCAGAGTTAGATACAACAATCTTGTTGAAGAAAAATAATGTTATTTTATCATCTGCCGTGGCTAATAAGAAAGCATCAATTCTTCTTTGATGCTTTCAAACTGTGATTCTAGAGAAGACTCTTGAGAGCCCCTTGGAAAGCAAGGAGATCAAACCAGTCAATCCTAAAGGAAAACAACTCTGAATACTCGTTGGAAGGACTGATGCTGAAGCTAAATCTCCAATACTTTGGCCACCTGATGTGAACAGCTGAGTCGTTGGAAAAGACCTTGATGCTTGGAAAGATAGAAGGCAGATGGAGAAGAGGGCAACAAAGGATTAAATGGTTGGATGGCATTACTGATTCAATGGACATGAACGTGGGCAAACCCCAGGAGATGGTGAGGGACAGAGAAGCCTGGCATGCTGCAGTCCATGGGATGGTGAAGAGTCGGACAACACTTGGCATCTGAGCAACAACAACAACTAGCTAATAAGAGCCTCAGATGCCTGGAATACTGCATATCAGGTGGTTTGACTATTAGAAAACACTGACTGTCGACTATACACAATGTATAGACCCACAAATAGTCAGTTCAGTCTCTATGCTTTCAGAATGATAGTTAATGCAAATATTTGGCAGGTTCATGCTTTAAAAAACTTCAAAGATTATTGGTAGATGTATTTGCCTGTGTGTGTGTGTGTTAGTCACTCAGTTGTGTCTGACTCTTTCTGACCCCATGGACTGTAGCCCAACAGGCTCCTCTCTCCATGGGATTCTCCAGCAAGAACACTGGGGTAGGTTGCTATGTCCGTCTCCAGGGGTATATTTGCCTAGGCTTCCAGATTAGAGGAGAAAGGAGATGTGGACATTTAAGAGAATGATAAATTATGAAATCATGTTCAACTTTTGGCATGATTAATTACTTTTCAAAATGGAGACACAGATAAAGAGAACAGACTCGTGGACAGAGTGAGGGAAGGAGAGGATGGGATCCATTGAGAGAATAGCATGGAAATACATACATTACCATATGTAAAATAGACAGCAAGTGGGAATTTGCCCTGTGGCACAGGGAGCTCAACCCAGAGCTCTGTGACAACCTAGAAGGGTAGGATGGGGTGGGAGATGGGAGGGAGATTCAGGAAGGAGGGGACACATGTATACCTGTGACTGATTCATGCTGATGTATGGCAGAAACTAGCACAATATTATAAAGCAATTATCTTCCAATAAAAACAAAAACAAAATATGAAGTTGAATTTCTTACCATATGAACTTGGTCTTCAGATTTGAAACTTTTGGTTTACCCCTCATACATAGCAAAATCCTGCTCCGAGGCAGACATAACAATGTCTAGCTAAAAATGAAAGGGGTGATTCTTATTCTCAGCCTCTTTCCTAGGGAAAAGCAAATCTTAGGAAGTTAGCAGATATCAACTCCAATCCCACTGGCCAGACCTGAGTCACATTCTCTTGGTCTTGCTGTAGGGATGCTTCTAAGAATGGTTTGGGGAACATTTCAGTCTCTATGGTGGGAACTTGACTGCAATGGCATAGAGGAAATGAGAAGGAAGAAAGATGACTAATGGATGAGCCACTAGTGACATCGGCCTTAGGAAGGTCAGGTGTCCTTTTACCAAATTGTAAGTGGTGTGTGTGTGTGTGTGTGTGTGTGAGTGTGTGTGTGTAAATAGAGGTCTAAATACAGTAAAATTGTTTTGCAGATGTTTCCAGTTTGTCAAAAGTCTCTTAGTTTTGCTTTGGGGACTTATTGCTCCTTATAAAAAAGTTTTGTTTTGTAGGTCAGTCATTTCCTTTATGGTTTCTGGCTTTATGGCATGCATAGAAAACTTGTCCCTTATCAAAGATTCTGAAATAGTCACTTCTATTTTCTTCAACTGTTGTCAAAATTTTACTTTTTAATATTACACTCATTGCTCTATCTGAAATTGATTTCAGTGAGGTATGGATTTTCATTACATTTTCCCCCCAAAGGCTAACTAGTTTTCTCAGCATCATTTGTTGAATAGGCCAATCTACTATCCATGAATTTGAAATACTACATTAACAAAATGCTAAAAATCCATAAAACTCATACAGATTCCAAATTCTTATTTTTTGTCATTCACCTATTTAATTAGTGTTGCTTTAGTCTTGAATTTTAAAATAAGAATGGAAAGCAGAGAAAAGGTGGAAATAAACCTGCCAAGTTCAGTCCAAACTACACCTGAAGGAATATGGGTTGCACCCACTTTTTAAGATGAACCAAAACAACAACATGAATAAACAGGAAACATCTATGGAACTGAGAATTCCTGAAAATGTCTGTCCCTGACTTTGTCAGCCCATCCAGCCACAGGCTCTAAAGATACTCTTCCTGTAAATTTTTGCCCCCTTCTGCTGAGCAACCAGGATATTTTTCATCTATAACAAATAGTAATTGATCTCCTACTGTATGCCATGCACTGTTCTAGGAACAGAAAAAACTAACGTCTGAGTCTATGTCGCTACTACACAAAGAAGCAAGTGCACAATGCAATTTTACACAGTGATAAGTACAATGAAGAAAATAGGTGAGGAGATGAAAAGTGACTAGAATCTGCTGGGGACTTTCAAATCAGTGGTCAGAGAAGGCTGACCTGAGTGAGCACTGAAGCCAGGCCTGAGAGCTTAGGTGCTGAGCACCTTAGGCAGAAGTGATTTCAATACAAAAGTTGCAGGCTGGAATGAGCTGAGAATTGGGGATGTTTGAGGAAAAGAGAAGGTAAGAGTGTGGTGAGGGGTGAGGATGGAGGGAATGGGAAATGAGATAGAAGAGCAAGGCAGGCCAGCAGATCAAATAAGAAATCATGGGTCCTGGTGAGACTGCATTTCAAACCCACCAACTGGGAGAGCTTTAAATGCACTTGCAACCCTTAACTCAGAATCTCATATAGTTAGGTAATTCTACAGGAACTTCCTGCTTTAACTTAACTGTTGCCATCACATTCCTTACTCTAGTCTTTTCCTGCACCTGGCCACACTGGAACCATTGGTAGTGATAGTCAATAAAAAGAAAAAAAAAAAAAAGACTCTTTTAATAATGCTTGTACAGAAAAAGAAAAGCTGAATTCCTCACGTTCTTATTCTTTCTGTGGAATTTTTCCTGATCCTGTTTTCTTTTTTTTCCTGGTATTTGTTGCTCTCTCATTATATTAATGACAGGGGTTTCCCATGTCTTAGTACATTTAGTCTTCACAGTGATGCCGTGGGTGATGTCACTGTTCCCACGTACAGATAATGGACTTGGAGCACAGACTCTGCCCTCAGTCACACAGCTAGTAAGTGGAGGAGCTGAGATCTGAATGTAGGAATATGTCTCCAGAGCCTGAATGTCAAGCCATTATGCTTTTCTGCATCCCCAAAGCCCTTTCTTGTCAGTGACACTGTGCATTTGATTGATACTCAGGTTTTGGAGAACCAGAAGAGAATTATTTGAGAAATGCAACTTCTGAATAACAGGAGCCCACAGTGTGCCTATCTATTAGGCTTTGTTCACGTGTTTCTTTATTTAATACTCACAATGATCCTACAACACAAGAATTTCTTCTGTCTGACACCATATCCAATTTCTAATATCTCTACACTACTGCTTCTCAATATCTAGCAATGCCCTAAGCATACTCAGGGTCATCCTTAGACTAGACAGCTGCATGTTTTTACCTTGATGGATAAATATTCAGGCAGACCAGAGGTCTGCTGGCAATTGTTCTGATTAATGGAAGACAGTAGATATCCAGTGCCCCTCTTTCTTGGCTCACTGATCTCTAGATCTTATTGCCTGAGGGCCACATTAAGCAATTATCTGATCCACAGGAGGTGTTCAGTCACGTTCACTGAGGAAATGCATAGTGCCCATGAAATGCTAACAAATTCAGCATGTCACACTGTTATTTTTAGAAACATAAATATAACTCTCCTTGTTCTCTTCCATTTCCTTGCTTGACTCTTATCTAACCACACATACACCATGTGGGCCAAGCACCCATGTGCTAAATGCATAAGAAATAATATGGGACCCTGAAACTCAAAACAATCTAAAGAGGGCTATTGCCATTGCCACATGTGCTCTCAGTCATGTCCAACTTATTTGCAACCCCATGGACAGTAGCCCATCAGGCTCCTCTGTCCATGGAATTTTCCAGGCAAGACTACTTGAGCAGGTTGCCGTTCCCTTCTCCAGGGATCTTCCTGACCCAGGGATCAAACCCGAGTCTCTTGCACCTCCTGCATTTTTGGCAAGTGGATTCATTTACCACTGCACCACCTGGGAGGCCCCCTAGTGAGGAAGGCACTATGTTTGGCAGAAAAGAAAAATGAGGCATAGAGAGGTTAATTTACATTTCCAAACTAACAAAGACAAAACTAGTTTGTAATATAGACAGGATCAAAAACACAGTGAGCCTATTTCCAACTTCTGAGCTCCTAACCACCTTGGCCCTGCCTTAATATGGCTACCCTGTCGCTGAGAACCTCCTCACGTCTCACTGACCCAAAGGCAAAAGTAAGAGGCTATGTATAGTTACGCTTAGCTTATAGTATATTGAAGTCACTATCCCTTTACGTGTGATCTTTTCCATTTTCCCAGAATTCACTCTCCATATAAATATTTACACAAATCCTCAGAGCTGCTTACACTCTGTGCATAAATAAGCCCTTTTCAGAACTCCCCTGCTGCCAAATGTCATCACTCAAGGCTGAACTCCACAATTGATGGCAACCTCCCCTCCCTTCCTCCAGCCTGAGAGCCTGCTGTTGATACCCCCAGGACTGTCATAGCTAACAGCAGAGCCAGATATTTAGGATCTTTTCTAGCCCATCTAAAAGTGCCAGCAGTTTCCCCAGATGTAAAATCTGCTGTCTCCAAGGACTCATAGATCAAAGAGAAAGATGTGCTCTCCTCACTTATGTTCAATCAGAGACTAACCACAGCAAAGCGACCTGGACCTGAAATTATACTCTTTAGTGGGCTTCCCTGGTGGTTCAGATGCTAAAGAATCTGCCTGCAATGCAGGAGACCTAGATTTGATCCCTGGGTTGGGAAGATCCCCTGGAGAAAGAAATGGCAACCCATTCCAGTTATTCTAGCCTGGGAAATCCCATGGACAGAGGAGCATGGTGGGCTATAGCCTATGGGGTCAGACCAAGAAAATCTTAAAGCAAAATGTAATAGTGAACTGTACTAGATAGGCAAGGCCAAGGCTATAGGTCCATTAGTAGCTGATTTTAGGCAATAGCCTTCTTTGAATAGCTTGCCCGGTAAAACTGGGAAGCACTTTCCACTGCATAGAGTGGAATACTCTTGATCAAGAGTCAGGGTAGTCTGAGGCTTGCATGTACTAGATTCTAAATTAACTCTGAAATTAGTTCTCTTCAGGTTCCCTGTGTGTGTGTGCCTAGTTGATAGGTTATGCCTGACAACACTATGGACTGTAGCTTACCAGGATTCTCTGTCCATGGGATTTTTCAAGCAAGAATACTGGAGTGGGGTGACGTTTCCTCCTGCAGAGGATCTTCCTGATCCAGGGATTGAACCCATGTCTGTTACATTTCCTCCATTGGCAGGCAGGTTTTTTGTTTGTTTGTTTGTTTGTTTTTACCACTAGTGCCACCTGGTTGGCTAAACCCCAATACAAAACAAAAAGTCAAAAATAAATAAATATAAATTAAAAATAAAAAATTTAAATCTTCAAACAAATACATTTCTCTCCGAGAGCAACTTATTCTTTTGCTGCCCACATCAACAATATTTTGAAAGTATTTGGCTCTTTGAACAACTGCTTTGTCAATCAAGCTAAATGTCCTACAATTGGTATTTGTTTAAATAATCTTCTTAATGTTGATGTATTTTTTTCAAAACAAGAAGAAACTAGAAATAGTTAACTTACTCAACAAATGGAGTTCCTTCCAAATTTCATATCTGAAGTTTTAGCAAATTGAAATTATTGGCAGCTTGCAAACAAGAACACATTGAAAGATTTGTCACTTTCAAATTAGTCATATAATGCAAATTTGAAGACTATTTGAAAAAAAATTTAATGAAACTAATAAACTCATGTTATAATATATACTTCAGGAGGTACCAGTATTAGAGATAGTATTAGAGATAATTATGACTAAGCCATACAACTGAAGTATGCAAAGATGTACCAAGAATAATTTTTCAGGTTATGTTAATCATTTTTAAGTGAGATATTTAGTTTTTAAATGTTGCTTTAACACTGATTTTTTGGGGGGGGGAATTTCTTCGAAATAATTCTTAAATATGATTATCTTATGTCTACAAATAAAATTAATTCAAACTGTCCATTCATAAGTGAGTATTTTAAAATAATATTACTTTAATCGGTTTTAATGTCCTCTTTTACTCCTCAAAGTGTTCCGGTTTCCAGGATAAACATATTCAGCTTACTTACAAACTTTTTAAAACTTTGACTTTTACCCTGATGGGAATAAAAAAAACATGTAGAGCTAAGGAGTGATGTGATGCAGCTTAAAGATTATGTGTAGAGAATATATTAATACATTTTCTCCTATATTCTCGGATCACTTTATCAGCTATAGTGATTCATTTTAGAGGATGAGATTTGCTAAGAGAGATGGAAAGATTCTAAGCCCAGTTTGGGACTTTAAAGTCAACATGCCTATTAAACACCTTAGTGATACTGACAAGAAAGTAGCTGAACATATATGAGTCAAGCTTAGAAGAGAACTCACTTGGATATGTAACTATGAAAATCTTTAGATATTTAGACAGCACTTAAACTCAGAATATTGGATTAGATTACCCAGGAAAGAATTAAAAAAAAAAAAAACTTTGAGAAAGTAAATCTCAGGGACTCTACCATTTACAGATACAGAGACCAGCAAATGAAACTGCAGAGTGTCCGGTGTAGGAGGAGAAAAACCAAAGCAGTAGGATATGCTGGAAGGCAAGTGAAAGAAGTGCCTCACTGAGGCAGGTGATTAAGTTTATGAAATGGTGCTGATGAGCCAAATATGAGGGGAAGTTGGAACGGACCATTGGACTTAGCCATGTGGAGGTCATCGTTGACTTTGCCAACAGCTTGCGTGATTGAGCACTGATGGCAGACGACTGACTTGCTGTTGTTCAGACGCTCAGTCGTGTCCAGCTGTTTGTAACCCCGTGGACGGCAGCACGCCAGGCTTCCCTGTCCTGCACTATCTCCCAGAGTTTGCTCAAACTCACATCCTTTGAGTCAGTGATGCCATCCAACCATCTCATCCTCTGTTGCCCCATTCTCCTTATGCCCTCAATCTTTTCCATTATCAGGATCTTTTCCAATCAGTCAGCTCTTCACATCAGGTGACCAAAGTATTGGAGCTTCAGCTTTAGTGTCAATCCTTTCAATAAGATTCAGGGTTTTGTTTCCTTTAGGATTAACTGGTTTGATCTCTTTGCTGTCCAAGGGACTCTCAAGAGTCTTCTCCAACCCCACAGCTCAAAAGCATCAGTTTGTTGATGCTCAGCCTTCTTCATGGTCCAACTCTCATATCCATTCACGACTACTGGATAAACCATAGCTTTGACTATAGGGATCTTTGTCAACAAAGAGATGTCTCTGCTTTTTTAATACACTAAGTTTGTCATAGCTGTTCTTCCAAGGAGCAAGCATCTTTTAATTTCACGGCTGCTGTCACTGTCTACAGTGATTTTGGAGCCCAAGAAAATGAAATCTGATGCTGTTTCCACATTTTTCCCATCTATTTGTCATGAAGTGATAGGATTGGATGCATGATCCTAGTTTTCTGAATGTTGAGTTTTAAGCCAGCTTTTTCACTCTCCTCTTTCACCTTCATCAACAGGCTCTTTAGTTCCTCTTTGCTTTCTGCCATTAAAGTGCTGATATTTCTCCTGGCAATCTTGATTACAGCTTGTGATTCATCCAGCCCAGTATTTTGCATGATGTACTCTGCATATAAGTTAAATAAGCAGGGTGACAATATACAGCCTTGATATACTCCTTTCCCAATTTTGAACCAGTCCATCGTTCCATGTCCAGTTCTAATTGTTGCATCTTGTCTTGCATACAGGTTTCTCAAGAGGCAGGTAATGTGGTCTGGTATTCTCATCTCATTAAGAATATTCCACAGTTTGTTGTGATCCACCCAGTCAAAGGCTAAGAAAAATAATATGGTGTCTGAAATTTGTATGTTCTTTAGCTTAGAAAGAAAGGGAGTGGGGAAGAGAGAAAAAGAAAGAAGGGGTGGAAGAAGAAAAAGGGTAGATAAAAATAGTAAGACAAATAATTGTTAAATCTGAGTAAGAATATGGAATTTCATTATCCTATTCTCTCTATATTTGTATATGTTTGAATTTTTCAAAATAAAAACCCAAAAAGAGGAGAATAAAAGCAGAGACTGAGAAGCAACTGTATACAACTTCTCTGAGTATTAAATTAGAAGAGGGAGATAAGAAGTGGAGTGCTAAATGGGTGCTAGCTGAAGAGGAAGTGGAATCCAGAGAGATTTCTTTCTAAAACTTATTACTTGTGTGTATGATGATTGCAATGATCCAAAAGAAAGGGGAAACTTGTGCATATATAGAAAAAGGGAGAAATGCTTGAATATAATCTAGCAGATGAGATGAGAGGGAACCCCATAGAGTGTTTAGCTTTAGATAGGAGTGCAGTATAGTTATAGGAGGGAAGAAGGCTCTCGGGACACTATTTAAGTTCACTGGGTACTGGGAAGGAGGAAAGATGTGGCATCTTTATTCCAACTGTTTCTATTTTCTTAGTGAAACAAGCAGGGCTATAGGCTGAAAGTGAAGATGGATAAGAGAGTTTTAAATTTAAGAAGCAGCATGAAATAGTTACCTTGGAGAGCAAAAGAAGGAAAGGACTTCAAGTTCTAATAAGTGAAGCATCATGGTTGTAGGATTTTTTTCTCCACTGTGTTAGGAGTCCCAGTGTAAATGCTGAGTACAAAGAAAATTGAATTCATTTAGGGTTCAGATTTTTCAGATCTGTACTCTAAAGGTCAAGACAATGAAGGCCATAGGAAAGGCATAAGGAGGAGATACAGTAAGGATTTTATAGTTTGAACAGACTGTAGATCTCCCTAGCATGTACAGAGAGTAAAAGAGATGAGAATCGGAGTGATGTGTTCACCTATATGTTGATTGCATTAAAATGTAAAGTTATTTTCATTTAAAAAATCACAAAAGTGGGAAAAGAGTTTGAATTTTGGGGAAAACTTTATGTTTATATTCATGTAAACTTATGAACAGGCTTCCTGCTGGCTCAGACCATTAACAATCTGCCTGAAATGCAAGAGACCTGGGTTCGGTCCCTGGGTCAGGAAGATCCCCTGGTGAAGAAAATAGCTACCCACTCCAATATTCTTACTTAGAGAATTCCATGGACAGAGGAGCCTGGTGGGCTCTTGGGGTCAAAAAAGATGGACAATTTCACTTTTTCATACTTATGTACAATATGCACTACATAAGTTTAAAAATACATTTTTAAACTTCTAAAAACAGTAAAACAACAAAAACACTGCATTAACAGTTCACAAAGAGAGGTCAATAAGCACAGGAAATGATGCTCCACATGACTAGTAAAAATAGAAAAAATAGGTTCACAGTGAAATTACCACTTCATAATAACAAAGTTGGCAAAAATCTTTTAAACTGCTATATTAAGCTGTCATATTTCAAAGAGTAGAAAAGTAGGGAAGCATCAGGAATGTTTATACACTGCTGTGGAATTGGGAATTGGTGCCATCACTTGGGAGAATGTGTAAAATAGCACCATGAAAGAAGGAAATAAGAAAGGAAGGAAACAGGGATGGAGGGAGGGAAGAAGGAAGTGAGGGAGGGAAGGAAGGAAAGAAGAAAGGCAGGAAAGAAAGAAAGCAAAACCATTTAAGTGTCTATAGCAGGAGAATGGGTAAATAGATGGTATATTCATACCATAGGGGAGGGAATGCATATAGATAAATCTTAAAAACAATGCTGAATAGAAAAAAATGAAGTTGCATATTGAAACCAATTAAGATTTAAGTATTCAAAACAACACTATGTATTACTTAGGATTACATACATATTTAAAAAACCACAAAGAAATTTGTTAATATGGTGTTAAATAACAATGTTAGAATAATGAGGACTTCTAGAGGAGAGATGGGTTGTGTAGAGGAAAATTTTGTGAAAGAGATTTAACAGTACTGGTAAGTATTTTCTTGAAGAGGGTGGTAAGTGTAAGGGGGCATGCTCAGTTGCTCAGTCATGTCCAACTCTTTGCAACTCCATGGACTGCAGCATACCAGGCTCCTCTGTCCATGGAATTTTCCAGGCAAGGATAATGGAGTGGGTTACCATTTCCTACCCCAGGGGATCTCCCCAACCCAAGAATCAAATCTGTATCTCCTGCATTGACAGGTGGATTCTTTACTAATGAGCCACCTGGGAAGCCCTAATACATGAGTATCTGATATATAATCCTCATATTTCTTTGTATGTATTAAATGTTAAAATTTAAACCTACAATTCAGTGACATATGATCTAGCAACTTCAGAACTACTACTATTAGAGAGTCTCCAGAGTTTCCTGGTGGTCCAGTGTCTGGGAGTCTAAACCCCCAATGCAGACTGTACGACTCAGGCCCCTGATCAGGGAACTGGATCCCACATGCCATACGTAGGAGTTCACATGCTGCAAGGAAGATCAGAGATCCTGCATGACTGCCCTAAATTTTTAAAAGGACCACACTGAAGAACTTGTATATATGGATAGGTAATTTCCTTGATTTTAAGCATTGAAAGGGTAAAAATATTAGAGTAATTATTCTCCTTTGAATTCATCTATTTCCATGAAGTCTCATTAGTTAAACCCAATAGCCCTTATACTCCCTGAGGCAATCAAAAAACTCCTACCTTAAATCATATATGAAGTTTGACAGGCCAATTTTCCAAAAGTTCAAGGTTTTCTATTAAAATTTCTATTCAGGTGTTTTTTGTTTGTTTCTAGATGAGAAACTGTGCCACTCTAGCTCACACATATTTGTCATATGGATCTTGAGCTTTCTCTTTCTAATCTCAGCTTCCAAATTATGAACCAGTTCTTGGGATCCATTTCACTCACTTCTCTGAGGAACTGCTAGTAATTTTAGCAACCATAATGGACAATAATAACTAGTTTCTAGAGATGTAATTTTCTCCTCTTCTTTCCGTTTACTTAAAATCATCTGTAGGGATTTCTCTTCTCAGATCAAGTTCATGAATGAATTTGCAGTTGTCATTTTGATTGGCAGCAGAGCCAGTGTTAAGTTATAAATGACTCAGAATAAAATAGATCTTAAATCTACAGAACTCAGTTTACTACAAACCCATGGAAATTTGCATAACTCATACAGTAGTTTGCTTAGTAATGCTTTTTACACCTTTGTTGAAATTTAAAATGAAGAATAGTCATATTAACTTACTAATAAATATATATTTCTCTGTCCATTTAATCAAGGTAGGATATCAGTATTGCATCTGTGTAGTGTCTAGACATAAACTTAAATGAGTCAACAAGTGAATACTTAGCAAAAGAAAGTGATGAAGTTAAAATTGATACTAGTTTAAGCCAAGGAAATAGAAATGTTGATTGAGAATGTGCATTTTTTTTTCATGAAATAACAAAATAAGATAAGGGCATGAAATCTATGCACAATATTCAGCTACAAAGCAATTTTAAACTTGATGCAAGTGTGTTCCTACACCATGCATCTTGAGCAATAACGTTTTAGAATAATGGTAATATATGCTCATGGCAGAGACATAAAGTTTCAAAAATTTTTCAATTTAAAAATCTCTCAATAAAATGGAATGACCAAAGGGCTATAAATCTAGGTTCTAGTTTTTTATTCATTCAATTATTTACTAATTCATTTACACTAATTGCATATCTACCATGTGCCAGGAACTTACTAGGCACTGGGGTGATCAAGATAAGTAAGATACAGTTTTTGTCTAGATATTGCTGTCATTCAAGTTCAATAAATAAGGCTCTATGACTTTGCCCAAATCAATGGGCAATGGTCTTCTTTCAATGTCTTCTTTTATAAAACAGGGAAAATTCGGGCCGTAAACTATACAATCTCCTTGAAATGAGGATCCAACATGCATCTGAAAATTCTGCTTAAATTATTAACCACAGAAATTTCCTGGAAAGGATGCTATGATTTTTTGAATGACTCCAATCTGGACAATGCCTTCTAAAGAAGCAGCTGTGTGCTGCTTAAGGAACAAGCGTATCTTAACACCTTGAGAAGAGTTATATGTATATATAATACATTGCTGTTATTGTTACTTTGAATAAACTTTTACCTTTTAGATCAATTAAGGATAAGAAAAATAGTAGATTTTTATCTTATTTATGCCTACTCCTTTGCCTTTTCTCTCTTTATATTGTTGTAAATTTCTTTTTTTGTTTTGTTTTGTTTTGTTTTCACCAAGGATATACTTTTTTTCCCATTTATTTTTATTAGTTGGAGGCTAATTACTTTACAATATTGTAGTGGCTTTTCTCATACATTGGCATGAATCAGCCATGGATTTACATATATTCCCCATCGTGATCCCCCCTCCCACCTCCCTCTCCACCCGATTCCTCTGGGTCTTCCCAGTGCACCAGGCCAGAGCACTTGTCTCGCCTATGTCATTTTCCTTCTTTCTAAATAACTTCTAACATTTCTTACAATGTATATTAGCAAAAAATTTCCTCAATTTTTATTTAAGAAAGTCTTTTCCCCTTCACTTTTGAAGGATGATTTCACAGAATACGGAATTCTAAGTTCTTTTGTTGCTTTTATTTTCTCTCAACACTTTTAATATTCCATTCCCATCCCTTTTTACTTGCATTGTTTCCGAGAAAAAGTCAAATGTCATTCTTATTTTCACCCTTTCAACTTTTCAACTTATTTCAACTTTTCTATAGGAAAGGTTTTTCTCCTCTGACTTCTTTCAGTAGCTTTTCTTTACCTTTGATTTTCCATGGTTTGAAAATGGAGTACCTAGGGTGAGCTTTTCTGCCATTCACCACGACTGCTTGGAGTTCTCTGAGTTTTACTGAGTCTGTGGGTTTGTGTCTGATGTTAATTTGGAGAACTTCTCAATCGTTATCACTTTAAATATTTCTTCTGCTCTTAATAGGAAAAGCAGTCTCATATGCACAGTCTTTTGAATTCTGCTCAGCCACAGAAGCTTGGCCTTGGGCCTAAAATACTTCCTTATGAAGAGCCCCCATGGGCTGTGCTAGGCTCAGCACCTCAAATGGGACTATTTCTCTGTTTTATGTCAATGTGGGCTCTTTTGTTCTGCTTAAGTGTGTTAATCTTATAGGACCTGCTCAACCCCACTGTTACATCTGTCCTCTGTGGAAAGAAGAGGTTCTTCTACTGTGGCTTGAGAGGGGTGTTTGTAGGCAAATTGTCCTGCATCAGCTGATGGGAGAGAATAGCTGGCTATGGGGTACTGAAGACCACAGCTGAACCTTGCTTTGTCTTTTACCTGTGTTAAGTAAAGGTTATTTCCATCCAGAGCTTGCTTGTGTTGTCTATTCCTTGGTGACTGTGATATCAAGATGCAGTGGTAAGAATCGTTTAAGGGATTTTCCCTTGTTAATTGTTGCCATTTTTTTAAATCTATTAGGTTGGTGCAAAAGTAATTGAGGTTGGTGCAAAACTTTTGCGCCAATGGCAATTACTTTTGCACCACTGCAATTACTATTACTTTTGCACCAACATCGATTAATTTTGCATCAACTGCAATTATTTTTGAGCCTCAATAACTTTTGCACCAACTGCAATTATAATACTTCCAAACATTAATTACTTTTGCACCAACCTATACACATGTTTGGGTGCCATCACATTATTTTTATTCTTTTATGAGTTACACTTACAATTTTATCATGAGCACTTAACATAAATTAAACAGTTGAAATATAATTAGTACATTAATTGACCTTTCAAACACCAAGAATTTTGAATGTTTTCTATGTCACCATTTATGTGGTATTATAATCTTCTTTTGTCTTTTTTGGGCTTCCCTGATAGCTCAGTAGGTAAAGAATCCACCTGCAATGCAGGAGACCCCAGTTCAATTCCTGGGTCAAGAAGATCTGCTGGAGAAGAGATAGGTTACCCACTCCATTATTCTTGGTCTTCCCCTGTGGCTCAGATGGTAAAGAATATGTCTGCAATGTGGGAGACCTGGGTTCAATCCCTGGGTTGGGAAGATCCCCTGGAGAAGGGAAAGACTACTCCACTCCAGTATTCTGGCCTGGAAAATCCCATGGACTAGTCCATGGGGTCGCAAAGAATCAGACATCACTAAGTGACTTCCACTTTTGTGTTTTTTACTTCCCTGAAATTTACATGAGTTCTCTCTGAGTTCCTTGTGTTGTTCAGTAAACTTTTGGTACAATATTGTAAATCAACTATACTTCAATGAAAGAAAAAAATGTGGTAACTTACCCTTTCACTAGTATGTAGTCCCATATTACTGCAGTGGTGTCCCTTTATCTCTTTCTGATTCCGTGGGCCTAACAATAATGTACCATTTCCTACATGCTATAACATTTTTTAAAAATTTTATTGAAATATAGCTGATTTACAATGTTGTGTACTATGTCATTTGTTTTCGAGATCTACATACCTGATATATGCGTTGCTTTTAGGAGCATCCCCTAGCTTTTGATTGCTTAATGCATACTGCTTTGGTTCTAGCAAACTATTCTTATTTAAACTACTGTTTAACTTTCTTACTTCATTACAAGCTCAGGCACTCATTTAAACATAAGCATGTTAAAATTTACCCAGGATCAAATTATATCAAATAAAGAAGGGTTTTTGTTTGTATAATATCCAATCAATCAGGAAGCTGGAAGCAGAAGTCTCTAAATAAATGTGGCTCCCTCTCAGATTCTTTGATTTTAAATGATTTAGGGGAAAACAATCTAAGACCTGAAGCCAAAATTAGGTATGATCATGATATAAAACTGAATATTTTCCAAATTTGGCACATAACTCAACAAGCTTTATTTTTATTCTACTTTTTTATCTCATATCCTCAGCCTTAATTGAGGCATGCAATTTGCTAAATTGTTATTCTAATATAATCTAATTTCAAAGGTCAGTAGAATAAGTTAATTTGGGCTTTTTAAATGTTATTTCTTCTGAGGCTTAGTAATTAGAAATTGCTTCCAATCTTTACTTTTTTTTCAACCTCCCTTTGCATTTATAAAATTATATAGAAAACTGAAATTACATGGTATATGTATACTACCAAATACTGCTTTTGATAATAGGTACTTTATAAAATAGATACTTTATAAAATAGTCTACAAATAAATAACCATAAAGGACAATAATTCTGCAAAGATTTTAAATCTTAAGGAAAAGCATTATATAAATCTAAATATAAGAAATAAACCTAAGTAGGAACTATATTCATAAATCTATAAAATTGACTTTTCTGCTTCCAATCTTTAAATGATTAATAGTCATCAAAATATTATTTAGGTTATCATATATGCACACACACACACACATATATATATATATATATATGATTTCAATGTGATTTGAAACAATAGAAGACTAACCACTTGTCTTAGGTCAAATGATGCTAAATAAGATTCTGTCTACAAAATCACCAATGATAATGAAAAACAGGTTAAGAGTCTCTTTGTAATCACTTTCATTTTCTGAAAAAATATTTACTCTTACTCGAAATAAGCTCATTCAACTTAAAAACCCTGTATGTGTAGTAAATCTGACAATGACCAGAACACTGTGTTGGGGGCTTTCATGGATTTCTTTGAAGTTAATAATGCCCTTCTTCTACAACTGTACATAAATAAGTTCTCATGGGTCCAAAGAGAAATTCTGTCCTCACACTAACTCAACATGGATAAAAGCAGAAGCAAATCGCTCTGCCATGGAGACAGCTGAGGTCATTGAAATCATTGCTCCGCTGAATGATGCTTAAAATAAAAATGTGAACAAAATTGAACAAAAATAACAAAATAAACAAACTTTATGTTACATGAGCCAAAGAATACTTCAAACTCTATGGAGTAATGAGTGATTGGCATTTTTATAATTATCAGATTAAAGAATGCTTTCACTTCTAAAGGCATTTCACTTTTAGATGATTAGTTGATTTTGCGTTTTTTAGAGTAAAATCAAGCTCTCCATTTAAGTTAGAACAAAGAGGTCTGATTGAGCACAAAGGATCCTCTGGATGCTCAATTGCTTATCTTGTCTCTCTGACCTGGTGTTATCCTGACCATGTGTCACAGTGACCTGCCAATGACAAAAATGAGCATTGCATTCCACACATGTCAAATCTAATGGCATATTCAACGGCTGACATCAATTGTCCTTAGTCCAAGATGTTATTATGTTTTACAAAATATCAATTCTAGAAAGATACCATTCAAAAAGATAAATTATTGTGACATGTTTTTTTCAGGAGAAAAATTATTATTTCTCTTTAAAATGTACTTCCACCAAAAAAGTAATGTTTTATTATTATTTAATGAAAATAAAGCTAATAGGATAATTGTAATTAAATGTTAAGAAAGTAGTGTTGATTTCATTGCTGTTGTTGTTCAGTAGCTAAGTCGCGTTTAACTCTTTGCAACCCCATGAATGCCGCACACCAGGCTTCCCTGTCCTTCACATTCTCCCGGAGTTTGCTCAAATTCATGTCCATTGAGTCAGTGATACCACCCAACCATTTCATCCTCTGTCACCACCTTCTCCTCTTGTCCTCATTAATTTCATTATATCAACAAAACTTCTAAGAAACTTTCTTTAAAATCACATAGTAAGTCATACGAAATTTTATGGTACAATTTTTATTTTGTTCCTATGGTATAACTTTTTTTTTTATTTTGTACCATTCCTTGTTAAAACATTATAACTTTTGAGAACTAAATAAATCTTATTAATGATCTTATCCAACTCCCTCCTTGTATAAATGTGAAAGCAAATGTCTGGAGGGATTAATATGATTTGATCAAGGTAACAAACTTACAAAGTGACAGTCAAAATTGACATACAAAAACCTTGCTTCTGTATGTCAAAATTTTAATGCAAAATTACTGGAAGAGAAATAAAGTTTCACGTAGTTCATATTTCCATAATAGAAAGGGAATTGCACAATATTATAATATTGCAAGAAAAATTTCTATAGAATATGAGTATGGTTTTTCTAAGCTATGTTTTGATTTTTTGACATTAAAACCTGGCCAAAAGATAAAATTATTTTTATCATGAAATTTGAAACACTAGTATTCAGCAGGGTCCTCTAAAAGAAGCAACCCAGACAACAGTCTGAGTTGATGAACTTCATGTCAGATTGCAATCAGGAACATTCACTGTAGACAGGCATGTGTTTTAAAATACAAATTCCATGCCAGTTGATTACTCTTACACTTTGAGTTCTAACATGATGATTAGCAATACACTTTTCCTAACAATATTTTCTCTTAAGTTAAATGGATAAAATATATGCATGGAATTAGTGCCATATTTTAAATGAAATTGAACTGGACTTCCTTGTGATCGTGTAATTATTTCTTTACAGCATTGGCTGTCACTTTTAACTACAATTTCTGTTGATGAATGATTTGGGAGATTTGAAAAAAAAATGGAATCTGCAGAGAATGTGCAAAATTAAAGATAAAGATTAAAATTGTATGTCTCCTTGGACAACGGAATGGCAACCCGCTCCAGTATTCTTGCCTGGAGAATTCCATGGACAAAGGAACCTGGCAGGCTACAATCCATGGGGTTGCAAAAGAGTCTGACACGACTGAATAACTAACACTTTTAACCCCACACAATGACAATTAAAACTAGCCAACAGTATTTGACTGTGTATCAATGTTACCAGATACCAAAATTAAAAATGGAGACTGTAAAATGTACTGATTTTTTAAAACTGTAGTATACTGGCACAGGTATACTAATTTTAAGAAACATATCTCAGCAGTAGAACATATATTTACGGATGTGACATTAAGTCATTTTCATTCTAATGATGTATTCAGAAGTCAAAGTAAATGTCATCTACCATAGCTGCCTACTTGACTGTTCTGGTGAAAATTCACAATCCTGGCTTTGAGCAATTTTCCTAATCCCATTTTTTGGCCTTAAACATATGATATCACTAATCATAACTCAGCATCAGGAATACAGTGAGAGGAGTATCCAGGAATATCTGCTGAATTTTAATAGTCATTAATGTAACTCTCTTACCTGAAGAGAATGTTTGTAGCAAATAACCCAAGCATGAAAGCAGTATTTCTAAAGTGATAATTAAAATGCATTTCCATTTCCTACGGAGGGGATTTTGCAATTGAAAGCATACTGCATTCATTCTTACACATTTATGCTCTCTGCACTCTTATTTTTACTTCAACCAACCCTGCCAAGTACCAGATGCACATTAAATGTATTAAAGTGGGTGAGTCACAAATGTCTTCCTTATCACTAAGGAGAAGGATCATATTTTCCCTCACAAGTGTTAAAATAACATCTTAACCTCTAAACATCACTCTTTAAGATCTCTTGACTTGTATATAATGTTAGCCTTCCTATCTTTGTGAGTTTCCTATTAAGGGATAGTCCATCAAGGGTAAATTAGTTGATAACCTCATTCTTGTTTTCATTTTGGGGTATCAAGAAAATCCCCAGAGAAGGAAATGGCAATCCATTTCAGTATTCTTTCCTGGGAAATCCCATGGACCGAGGAGCCTGGCAGGCTACACTCTATGGGGTCACATAAGAGTCAGTCACAATTTACTAACTAAACAACAACAAATAATGTATTGAAAAAAATAGAAAATATTTACAAAGGCTTATCTAGTTTTTAGAGTTTGAGGAAGGTGGAAAAAGCAGAGAATATAGTTTCAAATTAAAAAAAGAGACATTTCATTTGCAGTCTAGACTTTTATGCTAACCCATATCAATATAAATCATTTGCTGGCTTTTCAAAACTGCAGCAAAGTGCTGGATCAGATAGGTCCTAATTAGTCCTAAAGCTATTTACATAATGTCGCACATACTACTTAATCAAAATGTTTTAAAATCAGCTCCCTGTAATCATTCCTGAGGTTTTATAAAATTGGAGAAGTGAAACAAGTCATTGTTTTTCCTGGAAATAAAATAAGATGTGGTTCTGGACTTGAAGTCTCCTGTAGCCCATTAATAAATAAGAAGTGTGATATTTGTTGTGTGAAAATCATGAGTTGTTGAATATATTTTAGAAATATGCAGTCACCTCATTAAGTCAGATAAACAAGGCAAGACTGCAGTTTTCCACACAAATCCAATATTGCTGTGCCTTTCTGCCCAGCTTCATGTCTTGCTGCCATATTTTGGCTCAGGATTGGTAAGGACTAAACATGTTCAAAACCTAAAATCTGACATAAGTATCTTGCCTCCAAAACTGAGAATATATTCAACTCCACTAGAACTTAAACTGTAAAAGGAAAATACGAGATGGCTCAAGCTCAAGCTCAAGCTCAGTTTCTCAGTCATGTATGACTCTTGCAACCCCATCGACTGTAGCCCGCCAGGCAATTCTGTTTGTGGGATCCTCCAAGCAATAAAAATAGAGTGGGTTGCCATTTCCTCCCCGAGGGTATCTCCCCAACCCAAGATTCGAATCCTCCTCTCCTGTGGCAAATGTTGCTTGTTGTTCAGTTGCTCGGTCATGTCCAACTCTTTGTGACCCCATGGACTGCAGCACGCCAAACTTCTCTTTCCTTCACCATCTCCCAGAGCTTGTTCAAACTCACGTCCATTGAGTTGGTGATGCCATCCAACCATCTCATCCTCTGTCGTCCCCTTCTCCTCCTGCCTTCAATCTTTCCCAGCGTCAAGGTCTTTTCCAATGAGTAGACTCTTCACATTAGGTGGCCACAGTTTTGGAGTTTCAGCTTCAACATCAGTCTTTCCAATGAATATTCAGGACTAATTTTTTTGAGGATTGACTGGTTGGATCTCCTTGCAGTCCAAGGGATTCTCAAGAGTCTTCTCCAACACCACACTTCAAAAGCATCAATTCTTGATGTTCAGCTTTCTTTATGGTCCAACTCTCACATCCATACATGACTACTAGAAAAACCATAGCTTTGACTATACGAACCTTTATTGGAACAGTAATGTTTCTGCCTTTTAATATGCTGTCTATGTTTGTCATAGCTTTTCTTCCAAGGAGCAGTGTCTTTTAATTTCATGGCTGCAGTCACCTTCCACAGTAATTTTGGAGACCAAGAAAATAAAGTCTCCAAGGTTTCCATTGTTTCCCCATTTTTTTGCCATAAAATGATAGGGCCGGATGCCAAGATCTTAGTTTTTTGAATGTTGAGTTTCAAGCCAGCTCTCCTCTTTCACCTTCATCAAGAGGCTCTTTAGTTCCTCTTTCTTTCTGTCATAAGGGTGGTGTCACCATCATATCTGAGGTATTGATATTTCTGCCAGCAATTTTGATTCCAGCTTGTACTCCATCCAGCCCAGAATTTTTCATGATGTACTCTGTATATAAGTTCAATAAGCAGGGTGACAGTATACAGCCTTGACTTACTCCTTTCCCAATGTGGAACCAGTCCATTGTTCCATGTACAGTTCTAACTGTTGCTTCTTGACCTGCATAAAGGTTTCTCAGGAGGCACGTAGGGTGGTCTGGTATTCCCATCTCTTTAAGAACTGTTCACAGTTTGCTGTGACCCACACAGCCAAAGATTCAGGGATTAGATCTGATAGACAGAGTGAAGAACTATGGACCGAGGTTTATAAAATTGTATAGGAGGCAGTCATCAAAACCATCCGCAACAACAAAACAAGATGCAAAAGGCAAAACGATTGTCTGAGGAGGCCTTACAAATAGCTGAGAAAAGAAGTGAAGCTAAAGGCAAAAGAGAAAAGGAAAGATATACCCATTTGGATGCAGAGTTCCAAAGGATACAAGGAGAGATAAGGAAGCCTTCCTCAGTGATCAGTGCAAAGAAACAGAGGAAAACAATAGAATGGGAAAGAATAGAGATCTCTTCAAGAAAATTAGAGATACCAAGGAAGCATTTCATGCAAAAATGGGCATAATAAAGGACAGAAATGGTATGGGCCTAACAGAAGCAGAAGATATTAAGAAGAGGTGGCAATAATACACAGACGAACTGTACAAAAAGGATCTTAATGACCTGAAAAACCACCAGGGTGTGATCACTCACCTAGAGCCAGACACGGTGGAGTTCAATGTCAAGAGGGCCTTAGCAAGCATTGCTGCAATCAAAGCTGGTGGAGGTGATGGAATTCCAGCTGAACTATTTCACATCCTAAAAGATGATGCTATTAATGTGCTGCACTCAATATGCCCACAAATTTGGACCACTCAGCATTGGCCACTTGACTGGTAAACAATTTTCTTTCCAATCCCAGAGAAGGGCAATGCCAAAGAATGTTCAAACTACTGTACAGTTGCATTCATTTCACATGCTAGCAAGTTCATGCTCAAAATCCTCCAAGCTAGACTTCAATAGTACATAAACTGAGAAATCCAGATATACAAGCTGGATTTAAAGAGGCAGAGAAGCCAGAGATCAAATTGCCAACATCCTTTGGATCATAGAAAGAGCAAGAGAATCCCAGAAAAAAATCTACTTCTGCTTCATTGACTATGCTAAAGCTTTGACTGTGTGGATCATACAACAAACTGTGGAAAATTTTTAAAAAACAGCAAAGTACTCAAAAGGTAAATCCTGGAAGTCGTTGTAAGCCACAGAAATGTGGACTGAATGTGTCCCCACACAAATTCGTATGTTGCAATCCTAATGCCCAATGTGGTGGTATTTGAAGATGTGGCCTTTGAGAGGCAATGAAGTCATGAGGGTTGGAGACTTAATGAATGAAATTGTGTCTGTGCCATTGCTCAGGCGTGTCCAGCTCTTCATGACCATGTGGACTGCAGTCCACCAGGCTCCTCTGTCCATGGAATTTTCCAGGGAATAATACTGAAGTGGATTGCTGTTTCCTACTTCTGGGGATCAAATCCGTGTCTCTTGTGTCTCCTGCATTGGCAGGCATGTTCTTTACCGCTGCAGCATCCAAGCCTCTGAATGAAATGAATGCCCTTATCAAATATTTCATTGAACTTTCATTTCTTTTGCCACCTTGAAACCAAGCAAGAAGACTCTGAACCAGGAAGTGGGCCCTAAACAGACGTTGTTGATTTGCCACCATCTCAATCTTGGACTTTTCAGCCTCCAAAACCTAAGAAATAATTCCTGTTATTTATAAACCACCCAGTTTATGATATTCTGTTATAGCAATCTGAATTGTCTAAGACATGGTAAAATGTTTCACTTTACCCATCAGTTGAAAAAAATTAACTGGGGAAACAATACTAGGTTTGCATTTAGAAAACCTACTTTACTTTCAAGTAAGACAGAGATTTGCGGAAGGCAAGAACACTGGCAGGAAGATAAATGAAGCAAAGGCATTTATAGGTAAGAGAAATGGTGTTTGGGTAGAAGGTTAATGAATATTGTCAAGTGGTTAAGCAGCTCCTGACTAGCAGTTGGTAGCAGCTGCTAGGTTGGCTTGCTATATTTCCATATGTTCAGTCAGCAAAAAACAAAGAACCTAAATGAATTTAGACAGTTTATTACTTACACAAAGTAAAGCAGAAGCAAGATTAGCATGGTTTCAGCTACCTGTGACCCTAATCCCACAGAATGACACGGGGCTTAGTGGCCAGATGACAGCCCAATTAGTATATTACTCAGCTATGAAGGAGCCATCTTTAGACTGCAGTTAACAGGTGGTTTTATAGGCTTCACTGGGGAGGGGTGGTGGGGTGGGAGGTCCCATGTCTCACCACAAGCAGTAGCCCTTCCCCCTCCCAATAGACAAGGAATCCCCTGCAAGGTAGATAGGTGAATGAGAAACAGTCTTGTGACAGTACTTCACAAGATTGCCCTGATATATTATGGGGAGGAAAAAAGAGCATTCACTGAGACTTGGGTCAGACTAAAAATGAAAAAAATAATACAACTGGAAGTGTGAAAAAGGCATGACATATTTTATTGAAGAGGACACATAGATGGCAAATAAATACATGAGAAGATGGTCAACATCATTAATCGTAGGAAAATACAAATTAAAGGCACAATGTGACATGACTATATACCTACCAGAATTGCTAAAATGTTTAAAAAAGCTATTTGTTAGAGCTGCATAACAATTATAAATGTGTATGCACCTAGTAATGGTTTTAAAACAGATAAAGCAGAATCTTACAAAATTAAAGAAGTGAAATAAAGTCATAATTATAGTTGAAAATTTTAATACATTAGCCTCTTCAGTAATTGACAGAATACAAAAAGTTATACACATATATCTATATCTATATACATATATATAATAAGCCTATAGAACATCTGAACAATTCTTACTCAAATTTCTCTTTTGGCTAGCCCTAAGAAAATTCTGAAAGAGATGGGAATACCAGACCACCTGACATGCCTCTTGAGAAATCTGTGTGAAGGTCAAGAAGCAACAGTTAGAACTGGACATGGAACAATAGACTGGTTCCAAATAGGAAAAGGAGTACGTCAATGCTGTATATTGTCATCCTGCTTTTAACTTATATTCAGAGTATATCATGAGAAACGCTGGGCTGGATGAAGCACACGCTGGAATCAAGATTGCTGGGAGAAATATAAACAACCTCAGATATGCAGATGACACCACCCTTATGGCAGAAAGTGAAGAAGAACTAAAGAGCCTCTCGATGAAAGTGAAAGAGGAGAGTGAAAAAGTTGGCTTAAAGCTCAACATTCAGAAATCTAAGATCATGGCATCTGGTCCCATCACTTCATGGCAAATAGATGGGAAAACAATGGAAACAGTGAGAGATTTTATTTTGGGGGGGGCTCCAAAATCACTGCAGATGGTGACTGCAGCCATGAAATTAAAAGATGCTTGCTCCTTGGAAGAAAAGCTATGACCAACCTAGACAGCACATTAAGAAGCAGAGACATTACTCTGCCAACAAAGGTCCATCTAGTCAAGGCTATGGTTTTTCTAGTAGTCACGTATGGATGTGAGAGTTGGACTATAAAGAAAGATGACCTCCGAAGAAGTGATGCTTTTGAACTGTGGTGTTGGAGAAGACTTTTGAGAGTCCCTTGAACTGCAAGGAGATCTAACCAGTCCATCATAGAGGAGATCAGTCCTAAGTGTTCGTAGGAGGGACTGATATTGAAGCTGAAGTTCCAGTACTTGGCCACTAATGTGAAGAACTGACTCATTGGAAAATAGCCTGATGCTGGGAAAGATTGAAGGCAGGAGGAGAAGGGGACAACAGAGGATGAGGTGGTTGGATGGCATCACCAGTTCAACAGACATGAGTTTGGGTAGACTCCAGGAGTTGGTGATGGACAGGGAGGCCTGGCTTGCTGCAGTCCATGGGGTCACAAAGGGTCAGACATGACTGAGCGACTAAACTGAACTGAAGAGATGCAAATTCAATCCCTGGGTCAGAAGATCCTCTAGAGAAGGAAATGGCAATGCACTCCAGTATCCTTGCCTAGAATATCCCATGGACAGAGGAGTTTGGCAAGCTAAAGTCGGCAAAGAGTAGGACATGATGGCGTCGTGAAGAGTAGGACGTGACTGAGCATGCATGTACGCATGCAACCAGAAACAGAGAAGGGAATTTTGGAAAATGTTGTTGAGCTGAATCAAGATGACACATTACACCATAATTACTGAGATGGCACTAAAAGCAGCAGTCAGTCTTGGGTAGCATTCACCTGGAAGCTATATAAAGTTCATCTCAGGTCAGAATATCTTTAGGAAGAAAAGAAGAATTAATTTGCTGGTTCCTCCATTTTAAACCTGTAAAACAGCTGATGGGGCTCCAATTTTTGTGAAAATATGGTGATCTTTATTCTTCCCAGTTAATGGAGATACACGTTTAATAGGTCAGAGCTTCTTCCTAGGTAGAAACCAGCTATATTTTTTGGAAATTTTTAATATTCAGAGGGTTAGTGAAACATGCTGCAAGACCATTACCATTGACCTTGAGACCTTAACTGAGTCACTGTCTCCCTCCTCCACCTCCCACTCTTTCAGCCAAGCTGGTCTTGGATTCATGCCTAGTAGGATGACACAGATGTTTACACCAGAAGGATAACTAAAAGGCCTTTAGTTATATTGTCTTTGTTGGGTTATCATTGCTTTAAGTGCCCACTTGCCACTATCATTGGGAATGAAAGCAACAAGAAACTTGTGGAACCCATACACACTAACTCTATCCCCCTACTGTGTAGCAGCATCCCAATATTGTCATGGTGATCAGAGTTGATCACTTTCATTAGTATTTATTTTCTGCCCTTTGGACTGTTGATATGAAGAGCTCAAAGTAATCAAGTAGTAGCTGTCACTTCAAGTTCTATGGACATAGTGACCTTTATTGTGTGTCTGGAAGAAATATTTCCTTCTTGGAAACCAGGATCTCTAATGTGAAAGATTAGTAAATACAAATTCCATAAGTGAAATATTTAAAGTGATTGTGGCGGTGGGGGGGTGGGGATCATATTTCTAGTTCTTGATTTCCAGACCTGTACATTTCACCTGTTGAAACACTACCACATTGAGGCCATTGTTACACACCTGTACCACATCCTAAAGGACAGCACCCTGTCCTCACATGATGTTGACTCCAAGTTGGAATATTAGTTAGAGCTTCAATAGCAATTCACCTTTTCTAGAGGACAAATGCTCCTGGTTTTGTTGTTGTTGTTGTTGTTGTTGTATAATAGGGCCTTTGAAGTACTCTCACTTTTTGTTTTTCAGTTCCGTATAACATGATGACATTAACAGAGAATATTCAGGGAAGTTTTCCAGAAAAATAAAAGCAGTTCAAGCCTCTGACAGCTATATTGTGTTAGAGAGTAAGACTGTTCTCATGATCCTAGAGGCAAGACAGAAGTATATATGGTTGTCTCTGCCATATAAAAGTGAATTGCCTAGAAATTAGAATATATGTTAATATATACCAGATCAGTAATTGCATAGTAAGTGTGTAAATATATTCCAGTTAAGATATTGGAAAATACCTTGAAATATTAATAGCAGCTACAAGTGAGATTACTGCATGGCTAACTATATTAATCCACTATCATTACCATAATTAATTTGGTTTTGTGGTGGCTATACAGGTGAGATGAATTGGATTAAGAATTAGGGATTGATGACAGCAATAATCTCTGAAATCCCTTCCAGTATGTGATATTTCTTCTGATTCATCATCTTGGTTGGGTAAGGGAGGAATGGAAATGGCTAAATCCTTTTTTACCACAATGCTTTCTTACTCCATAGATCAGAAACTAATATGAGAGTTCTGCGAGTTCCTAAGTATCCCCTAATTAGCAGTATTATTGCTTAGTAAAGAATCCGCCTGCAATGCAGGAGACACTGGTTCGATTCCTGGGTCAGGAAGTTCCCCTGGAGAAGGGATAGGCTACTCACTCCAATAAAAGAGAGGAGTTTTCAGGATCTCTCAGCGGTAAAGAACTTGCCTGCAATGCAGGAGACACAGGTTCAATCCCTAGGGTGGGAAGATATTTTGGAGGAGGAAATGGCAACCCACTCCAGCATTCTTGCCTGGAAAATCCCATGGATAGAGGAACCCAGCAGGCTTGGCCATGGATAGGGGGACCCAGTCCGTGGGGTACCAAAGAGTTAGACATGACTAAGCACACATGCACATATCTTACTTCTAGAAACACTATGAGACAACAGTCACTGCCAGATATTCTCACTATAGACGTATTGCCCGTTTTGGAAATTATAATGACCTTAATTCTGACAGTTAAGTGCCACCATCTGGTACCTTTACTATTCCAGAATCATCATCCCCACTGATACCAGGAAGTTCTGTTCCATGGCAGCACTTCCAACAAACTATTATCGGGCTTTCCATTGATGTTACATACTCATATCACCAGTGCATTCTTTATTGCCTTTATGAACAGTCAGGTTGTGGGTTTCAGGTATTTTTAGCTATATTTATATTTCCTTCTCCTTGAACTCGCAGAGCCCTTCCTTAATAATACACCAAGGAAATCCTGATGTCATCTCCTGATTCACTATAGGCCATCATCATGCTTCAAGAAGTCATAATAACAGGTGGAACAAAACAGCAGAATATGTGTTGGAGTCAGGGTTGAAATAACTGAGATTTCTTAAGCTATTGGCAATATTATATAATTTAAAAGCATGTAATTTGTAAAAGTTGTCACTTTTAATTTCAAATTATTTTGAATTCTGTGACTTAGTGGTATAATTTATTTTTTATTAATTTTTTTACGGTATACGTTAGAGTCTTCAAGAATAGTTGGTTTTGAATTAGAAACTGTAGACTTTAAAAATGCACAATGCGAAAGTTGCAAGTTAAGTTTAACTGGGGCAAAATGAAGACTATAACCCAGAAGACAACATCTCAGATAGTCTGAGAAACCACTCCAAGGAGGCAGGGGGAAGGTCTGTATATATGTAATTTTGATGAAGGGGGAGTTCATGCATTCAAACACACACATGCTAGTCATGAGGTACAGACATCACCATGAAGAGTTTAGTGCTTTTCTACATATGAGGAGATACAAGAATTGGGCTCATAAAATCAGGTCCTGAAAATAACTATCTGAAGACATGTTCTGCCAGTTTTTCCCAGAGCACAGAGTGCCTCATTTCGGCTCTCCACCTTGAACTCCTTTCAGGGGTTGTTGAAAACCAGCGCCTGTAGCAGCACATGATTTAATCCTTGTAGAGGTAAATGGCGAGTGCCAATTTGTAGTTGAAAAAACAAAGTTGAGTTTCAATTATGTCTCTACAATTCACTGGCTGTTTGACTTTATCCTTTCAAATCCATGTTTCCATTTGTTCATCTAAAATGAAGAGTAATTGTACCTTCTTTATGGATTTTTTTAAGATTGTTAAATGAGATAATATATGCAAAGCACTCAGAAGTGTGTAAAGTCATAAGAAATACTCCATAAATGATAGCTTTAGTTTACTGGAAGAAGCAAATCTTGATTCACAATTACTATAAATTTTCATAAATTTCATAATTTTTCTGTGTACTTACAGAGAATGAAGCCACGTTACCTTAATTTACGTCATTCTTAATTGCAACTTCCTATAAAGTATAAATTTAATTTATAAAAATATCAAAAATACCATTTATTTTGAGACCAAAATTGTGTAGTGTAGCAGAAATTGTATAAACTTTGGAGTTGGAGACCTCGTCCTTGTGTTTGAACTAACGCCAACTTGCTGAAAGAATTTGCCCATGCAACTCCTATTGCATTTCAGTTTCTTCATCTTTCAAGTGGAAACAGTGATCAGGCTTTTCATATTTATTGCTTTGTCATATTTTAACTAAATAACCTTAATCATACAGATTAATTTCTGTGTGGCTCTGTCTCAACATCTATGAATGGGGGATAATAACTCTATATGTCACTATGTTGTTGAGGAGTACATGAGATAAAAAAAGTTGAATACTTGGCAAAGTGCCTGGAAGGAAACCAGTGTTGAATATGTGTTATTGTGTCTGTTTATTATGTATTCACCCCTCAGGATTTCTGGGAGAAGGTAACGTGGTTTGTAGGTTAGAAAGCATCTAAACCAATTTTGTTACTATTCCAATGACATCTAGATTTCAATAATCTTTTGCTAGATTAGTAAATAATCTAAATTTATGTTGAAAACACTTTGAGAAAAAATATAATTTCCTCATTTTTGATAAATTTTTATATACTTTAGTTTCTAATGCATAGTAATAATCACTTCAGATAATTGTGACTGGAAATTTAACTATGCAAATATTAAAGATATATTTAATGTTAAAAAAATGGATATAATTTGGCTAACACAGAAAGACATCTGCTTTTCTTGCAACTATAAATCTATATTGCCTCCCAAAAAATGCATATTTATTACAGTTAAGTTCCAAAATGATTATTTGACTAAATATTTCTATTTAAAGTGAATTTGGAGTATTCACAGTAAACTTCACATTAAAATAAGGTAATCTGTTTTCTCTTTTCTTTTTCTTCTCTTGGGCTTCTGAGTAAATGTAAATTTGTTATAATCAATTTCCTGAGAAGTACATGATAGATAACACATTAGGCAGACTATTGGCTTTTGAAACATTTATAAACATAAAAGCTTCAGCATCTTATATGAAAAACTAATAGATTTTTAGGAAATTCTTCATAGTATTAACAATAATGAAATAAGAAACTATTCTGAAGTGCTTCTTAAAATGAAGACTATCAATTAATGGAAGACAGAATTGATAAAAATGGATGTATTACAAAAAAACAAATGGCATTGCAATGTAGAGAAAAGTGATTATTTTTAATCTTACTTAATTCCAATATTTTCTACTTTTCAGACATGTTCTCAGAACCAAAAATTGTATTAGAGTAAGTACTGTTTTATCTCAATTAATTATTGCATCTCATTATATTAGTATATAAAATATATAGTTTTTTATAATTAAATATAAAGTATGTAGGCATTTTAATGTAAGTATAGCTTTCACATTTGCCATATATTTGTTTCAGGAAAACAAAAGCACATTCATTATTTAAATCTATTCCTTATATTTCATTAAATGGAATTGAACATGCTTGTAAAGCTGGAGTTGTATTTTATTTTTCAGAACTTAACTTCCATAAGGGGATGACTTATAGTTCTAAATATGGAAAGATATTTCTATTGGATCACCACAACAGTACCTGGAAAAGATGGGATGAGGACAAAGAATAAAGTAGAAATCAGTGGCACAGATCTAAAATCCAGTCTTATTAAGATAAGAAAATATATTCAATTTGAAGATTGAAATTATCTTTCTGTACAACTTTTTTGAGTTTTGGAGAAATAATTAAGTTTCATTATATGTTTTGCTTATTCACACAGAATGTAACTAAGACTGTTACTTTTATTATTTTCATTTCTTTCTGCAGTAGCCTAAATTCTATTTCACACTATTGCCAGGTAATTCTCAGTTCGAGTCAACCATGGGTTTGAGGAATTTCTTCTGCTTTGTGCTCAGGGAGACAATGGAGCATAATTTTGAATGCATAGCAGTTCATTACAAGATCAATTGTACCAAGTCATATATCCTCAGATTATTTAGTCAAGTCATTTCTTAAGCAGAAAACAGATGAATACAAAAGCAAATAGTTTAGTGCTACTTGATATTTAACAAAATTAATATAGTTCTCTGGTTTTGCATTTCAAGGAGTCTTACTACATATATATTCAACAAAGAAAAATGATATCCCTATTGCCTGTTGATATTGATGTTTCCTATCTTGCATTAAAATATGTCTTCATTCAAAATTCTGTACGGCAGAGAAATATACGAAAATAATCCCCTCAGTTTTTTTCATCATAGAAGCATTATTTGACTTGGGTAAATATGGAGGATCACAGAGTAATCATGCTTTATGAAAAGGATGTTTCATAACTCTATCTGCACCTATATCTCTATACAGATATTTATCTACAAGAAATCCTTCAGTAAATCTTTAAAATAAGTGTCCAGAGATAAGGGATCAGTATTTCTGTATCACCCATAAAGTTCTGCACATGAAACAGGTTGCAGCTCCAACCTAGACTGAGATATCTTTAAGATCACCTCTGGAGTTAATCTCTTTAGAGATCACCTCTGCAACAAAAGGGCCTCTTGATGAAAGTGAAAGAGGAGAGTGAAAAACTTGGCTTAAAACTCAACATTCAGAAAATTAAGATCATGGCATCCGGTCCCATCACTTCATGGCAAATAGATGGGGAAACAATAAATAGTAACAGACTTTATTTTCTTGGGTTTCAAAATTACTACAGATGGTGACTGCAGCCATGAAATTAAAAGATGCTTGCTCCTTGGAAGAAAAGCTATGACCAATCTAGACAGCACATTAAAAAGCAGAGACATTACTTTTCCAACAAAGATCCATCTAGTCAAGGTTATGGTTTTTCTAGTAGTCACATATGGATGTGAGAGTTGGACTATAAAGAAAGCTGACCACCGAAGAACTGATGCTTTTGAACTGTGGTGTTGGAAAAGACTCTTGAGAGTCCCTTGGACTGCAAGGAGATCCAACCAGTCAATTCTAAAGGAAATAAGTCCTGAATATTCATTGGAAGGACTGAGGCTGAAGTGGAAATTCCAATACTTTGGCCACCTGATGGGAAGAACAGACACAATTGAGTGACTGAACTGAACTGGAGTCAATATTCTCCTTCCTTTGAATTGTTTTTTCTCCTTTGTCTCTTACATCATTACTATAAAAAGGACTGAAACTGTTTAATAAGTTCATAAACAAACTACTGAGCTTGAACCTTGATAAATAGAATATTTCCTGTCATATCAGTAAATAAAGGATATCACAGTCATCAGCAATCACAAACAATCATGGACCATGAGCTGGTAAGTCCTGAGGAAACTAAGGAAGGAAAGAAAACCTGCCATCCAGCAGCCATCAGACTGCAACCACTCCCCACGGTTAGCCCTGAGGAACCCCAGGACATGGAAAACCAGGATAGTGGCCCAGATACTTGAGGTGTCAGTTCAGTACAGTTCAGTTGCTCAGTCGTGTCTGACTCTTTGCAACCCCATTGGACTGCAGCATGCCTGGCTTCCCTGTCCATCACCAACTCCCAGAGCATGCTCAAACTCATGTCCATCAAGTCAGTGATGCCATCCAACCATCTCATCCTCTGTCGTCCCCTCTTCCTTCTACCTACAATTTTTCCCAACATCAGGGTCTTTTCCAAGGAGTCAGTTCTTCACATCATGTGGCCAAAGTATTGTAGTTTCAGCTTCATCATCAGTCCTTCCAGTGAATATTCAGGACTTATTTCCTTTAGGATTGACTGGTTGGATCTCCTTGCAGTCCAAGGGACTCTCAAGAGCCTTCTCCAACACCACAGTTCAAAACCATCAATTCTACAGCCCTAGCTTTCCTTATGGCCCAACTCTCACTTCCATACATGACTACTGGAAAAACCATTGCTTTGACTAGATGAACCTTTGTCAGCAAAGTAATGCCTCTGCTTTTTAATATGCTATCTAGGTTTGTCATAGATTTTCCTCTAAGGAGCAAATGTCTTAATTTCATGGCTGTAGACACCATCTGCAGTGATTTTGGAACCCAAGAAAATAAAGTCTGTTACTGTTTCCATTGTTTCCCCATCTATTGGCCATGAAGAGATGGAACTGGATGCCATGATCTTAGTGGAGAATTCTGACAAAACGTGGTTCACTGGAGGAGGGAATGGAAAACCACTTCAGTATTCTTGCCTTGAGAGCCCCATGAACAGAATGAAAATGCAGAAAGAAACGACAATGAAAGATGAACTCCCCAGCTTGGTATGTGCCTAATAGGCTACTGGAGATTAGTGGAGAAATAACTCCAATAAGAATGAAGAGATGGAGCCAAAGCAAAAGCAACATTCAGTTGTTGATGTCACTGGTGATGGAAGTGAAGTCGAATGCTGTAAAGAGCAATATTAGGAACCTAGAATATTAGGTCCATGAATCAAGGTAAATTGGAAGTGGTCAAACAGGAGATGACAAGAGTGAACATCAACTTTTTAAGAATCATTGAACTAAAATGGACCAGAATGGGTGAATTTAATTCAGATGACCATTATATCTACTGCTGTGGGCAAGAATCACTTAGAAGAAATGGAGTAGCCCTGATAGTCAACAAAAGAGTCCAAATGCAGTACTTGGGTGCGATCTCAAAAATGACAGAATGATCTCTGTTTTCAAGGCAAACCATTCAATATCACAGTGATCCAAGTCTATATCCCAACCAATAATGCCAAAGAAGCTAAAATTGAATGGTTCTATGAAGACCTACAAGACCTTCTAGAACTAACACACAAACAAGATGTCCTTTTCATCATAGGGGACTGCATTGTAAAAGTAGGGAGTAAAGAGATATCTGGAGTAACAGGCAAATTTGACCTTGGAGTACAGAATGAAGCAGGGAAAAGGCTAATAGAGTTTTGCCAGGAGAACGCACTGGTGATAGCAAACACCCTCTTCCAACAACACAAGAGAAGACTCTACACATGGACATCACCAGATGATCTATAATGAAACCAGATTGATTATATTCTTTGCCGCCAAAGATGGAGAAGCTCTATACAGTCAGCAAAAACAACACCGGGAGCTGACTGTGGCCCAGATCATGAACTCCTTATTGCCAAATTCAGACTTAAGTTGAAGAAAGTAGGGAAAACCACTAGACCATTCAGGTATGGCATAAATCAAATCCCTTATGGTTATACAGTGGAAGTGAGAAATAGACTCAAGGGATTATATCTGATAGACAGAGTGCCTGAAGAACTATGGACAGAGGTTTGTGACATTGTACAGGAGGCTGTGATCAAGACCATCCCCAAGAAAAAGAAATGCAAAAAGGCAAAATGGTTGTCTGGGGAGGCCTTACAAATAGCTAAGAAAAGAAGTTGAGGTGTCTATCAAAGGAATGATTCAATGAGCCCAGACTCATTCATCTCCCTATACATAGAAAAGTGCTGAATTCTGTAACTTTGAATATCTGATTTTCCTTAATTAACAATAATCTTTTGACTTTAGACTACCTGTCATTTGTTGTAAAACTTCTTTTTTAATTTTATGAAATGGATTGCTCATGTGCATTGTTTTATTCCTTCCTTTTTCATATATTAACACTTTAAAAGAGATTTCATGCCAGTCAGGATGGCTCTTATCCAAAAATCTACAAGCAATAAATGCTGGAGAGGGTGTGGAGAAAAGGGAACCCTCTTACACTGTTGGTAGGAATGCAAACTAGTACAGCCACTATGGAGAACAGTGTGGAGATTTCTTAAAAAACTGGAAATAGAACTGCCATATGACCCAGCAATACCACTTCTGGGCATACACACCGAGGAAACCAGATCTGAAAGAGACACGTGCACCCCAATGTTCATCACAGCACTGTTTATAATAGCCAGGACATGGAAGCAACCTAGATGCCCATCAGCAGATGAATGGATAAGGAAGCTGTGGTACATACACACCATGGAATATTACTCAGCCATTAAAAAGAATTCATTTGAATCAGTTTTAATGAGATGGATGAAACTGGAGCCCATTATACAGAGTGAAGTAAGCCAGAAAGTTAAAGAACATTACAGCATACTAACACATATATATGGAATTTAGAAAGATGGTAACGATAACCCTATATGCAAAACAGAAAAAGAGATACAGATGTACAGAACAGACTTTTGAACTCTGTGGGAGAAGGCGAGGGTGGGATGTTTCGAGAGAACAGCATCGAAACATGTATATTATATATGGTGAAACAGATCACCAGCCCAGGTTGGATGCATGAGACAAGTGCTTGGGCCTGGTGCACTGGGAAGACCCAGAGGGATGGGATGGGGAGGGAGGTGGGAGGGGGGATCGGGATGGGGAACACATGTAAATCCATGGCTGATTCATGTCAATGTATGACAAAACCCACTACAATATTGTAAAGTAATTAGCCTCCAACTAATAAAAATAAATGAAAAAAATAAAAAAATAAAAGAGATTTCATCTCAGCATATATACCACTTTCTATGAATTGTATCAATGCATTGCCTTATCCTTGGCTTTAGGTTGAATTTGGCCAAGAAGAGACATGAGAGGAAATCAGAGGGAAAGAGGAGAGTGAAGGTGAGATATTTAATCTCCCAAACCTCCCTGCACTTGATTGCCTCTGCTGACTCTGCTTCTACACTACTGGGCCTGGCTCCTTACAGGTAATCCTCTGCCTCTAGGTGCCAATAATACTTTCACTCATTCCTTCAGGCTCAGGGATGGTAATGACCTCTGCTGTCTGTCACTAATCCCCTGGTCCTGCCCTATTCCCACTATACCCTGAAGTTCCTTTTTTGCCTCACCCATATCTTTGTAAACAGACCTTTGATTATTTCCAACAATTGCTAATTTAAAAAAGCCATTTGTTGTTTGCTTTAGTTGTATTTTACAAGATAAGGATTTCATTTTTATATGGGTACCCATGGACTCTCTAGAGAGGTTCAAGTATTTAAATAGTATCATTTTGGCAACTGTGTGGAGAACAGACGACAGAGAGAAAGAGCTGGCAGAGAGAGATCAAGTGGATATTATAATAATCCAGATAAGAGATGAGGGTGGCTTGCAAGAAGTGGTCAAAGTAGATGTGAGGAAGTGGTTGAATACTTGATACATTTTTGAACAAATATGATAGGATTTTCTGATGGGCTAGTTTTAGGATCTGAGAGAAAGAGGGAACCCTCAAAATTCAGAGCTTTTAATCTTAGCATATAGAAGAATGTGCCTTTTACCAAAATAAAGAGCAGTTGACTTTAGAAAAAAAAATCAAATATTGGAAATATCTAATCAAATATACAAATCAAATTTGGAAAAATTCTAATTTTTCAGCATCATCTAGACATCTCAATAAATAAATATAAATCTGGGATTCCAAGAAGTAAACGTACAAATCAAGAATACAGAATGACATTTACTGTAAGAAACTGGATAAAACTGATAACGTTATGTGTAAAAAGGGAAGGTAAGAGAACTAAGTCTTGGGACAAAGATATATGAGGGCAAAGACTGTAAGAAAAATAAAACCCAGCAAAGGACAAAATGTCAGAAGACTGGATTAAGAGAATAATCAATAGATTTTGAGAAGCTACATTTAAAAAGTGTTTCAAGAAAGAGAGGATGATGAATTTTATCAAATGATGTTTAGAAAGCAAGTTAGACTTGACCAATGAATTGGGCAGCAAGGAAGCCATTACTGGGTTTGACAAAAATATTGTATGGCAAGACTTCATTACAGAATGGAAAAAGTAGAAATACAGAGAGTAAAGGAAAATTACTCTTTCATGCGATTCTCATCAAGACTGACAAGCTCAAAAATGAACAGAAAAAGGGGAAACTGAAAAGTGATAAAAGGAAGATTGGTCTTGGTGTAGGAGAAAGTGAAATTATTCCTATGCATTTTTCTATACTCTTTTAAAAATAAAAAAGTAAGTTTTTTTGGCTGAGACTAAAGAGGGAATCCAACCAGTTCATCCTAAAGGAGATCAGTCCTGGGTGTTCGTTGGAAGGACTGATGTTGAAGCTGAAACTCCAGTACTTTGGCCACCTGATGCGAAGAGCTGACTCATTGGAAAGGACTCTGATTCTGGGAAAGATTGAGGGCAGGAGGAGAAGGGGACGACAGAGGATGAGATGGTTGGATGGCATCACCAACACAATGGACATGGGTTTGGGTGGACTCCAGGAGTTGGTGATGGACGGGGAGGCCTCGCGAGCTGCGATTCATGGGGTCCCAAAGAGTCAGACACGACTGAGCGACTGAACTGGAACTGGAAAGAGGGGAAGTAAGGTTGAAGTTTTGCAGACACAGAAGAATGTGTTTAGTAGCCATCTTGAACAGAGGTCAGCAAATTTTTGTCTCAAAGAACCAGATATCAAATATTTTAGTCTTTGTGAAAAACACAGTCTCTGTCACAGTTACTCAACTTCAGTGTCACAGTGTAAACAAATAATCATGACTTGTGTCAATAAAATTTTAGTTATAAAAGCAGGCAGAGACATATTTTGCTCACAGAAGATAGCTTACTGATTCTTGATCTAGGAGAGTGAAAAAAATGGACAAGAGAAATGCATTAGTGTTTCCAGAAAGCTCTCAAGGCTGATTTGAGAGTATAATCATAAAGTGGAACCAGCCAGGATGGAGTGGTTTTGCTTGAACCATGTTGTTGATGCTTGGAGGCAGATGTAAACATGCTAAAGAAAATGTTGAAAAAGACACACATATTTTATCTTTAGTTTCTGCCAGAATGTGAAAAGCTCTAGTCACTTAATGCCCGTCTCTTACAATCTTGTGCTTTTTTTTGCATGGTTGGGCATTGTTCTCCATTTAGCAGCCTTAGTGATTTTCTTAATTCCTTTATCAGACAGGTAGTTTCCTGCGCTTTCCCCTTCAGTGTCTCCCACTGCATTAATGTGCCATATTCCAAGCATGACTCCCTACACCTTGCAGAAGCTGACCCCAACTTCCTCTGCTGCATCATCTCACACCTCTTGATTCTCTTGTTATTACACTCTGCACATTCTGATCCTGCTTCTATTTCTCAAATATATCAAATCTTATTACTCTGTCCTCAGGCTGTTTCCTCCGCTTGGAATGCTCTTCTTCTGAATGTTATCTAAATTTCCATTCATTTCTTAAGCTCTGTTTAAACCCCTTATAATGTCCTTTCCTTTTAGAGGTGCTCCTTCAAACTTAATACTCTCTTCTCCCTCTGCACACCTCCTTTTTCCCACACAGCAACCCACTAATTTTTCCTCTGGATTCTGCCCTTCCCCTTCACTGGATTCAACATAATGATGCATTTATAGCTGATGTCATTTGTTTAATGTCTATATGGCCACTAACATATACACCTCATGAGGACAGGGTACGCACACAATCTGTTTCACCAATACACATCCTGAATTAGCCCTTGATTTAGCAGATTTGCAATCAATATTTACTGATGAATGAATTAAGGAATTCTCTCAGATCTCATGCACTTAATGGTTGAGAGGTATTAAATGCTGCTTTCTGATTGTCACTCCCTGCATTACTCTGCTGAGGTTGCCATTAAAGATGACCACACAGTGGGTGACTTAAACAACTGTAAATCATTTTCTCATGATTCTGAGGGGGTGGAAGTCCAAGATGAAGGTGCCATCAGAGTTGGCTTCCGGTAAGGAATTTCCCCTTGGTAGGCAGAGATCTTGCTGTGATCTCACGTGTCTTCTCTCTTTACACCCTCAATGGAAGGAAAGCTCTATGTCTCTTGCTCTTATTGGAAGGACACTGGTCCTATGTATTAGGGCCCCAACCACATGACCTCATTTTATCTTACCTCCTTAAAGGCTCTGTCTCCAAATATTGTCAAATTGGGGATTAGGGCTTCATCATAGGAATGCAGGGAACACAATTCCATCCTAAGACTCCTACACTCAGTCAGGTTCTCCCTTATTTGCTCCGATAATGCCCTGCTACACACTGTTGACACGGCATTTTATGTGACTGGCTCCATGCCCCTCCTTCCTGTTTGACACAACTTCAGAAGAGCCCAAGTTGGACCAGTTTTGTTCAACATTCAATCCCAGTTATGCACTGGAAACACCCCAAACTACTTGTTGAGTATATGAGTGAGTTTTTTCAGTATTTAGAGTTTTATTTTACAGAGAAATCCTAATATTTTTATGCTCCAACTAACTACACTGTCTTATGGGAAACACAGTCATTTAAAGATTTTTCACTTGCTTTCTACAGAAAGAGTCAAATTGAAGATAGAAAAACAACAAGTTAAAATACAAAGTAGGGATCGGTTATAGTTTATGAGTGTTAATACACAGGTACAAATGCAAAACATGCTTTGATGTTGATTTGAACAAAACCACAAAATGACAGCTTGGAGACAATCAGAAAATTGCAACACAGACTGGATATTAAATAAAATAAATGACTGATTTTGTTAGGGTCATGAAAATGGCATTATGATTTTTTTTAATTCATTACTTATTAATGATAAGTTTGCTGTTGCTGTTATTTAGTCACTCAGCCGTGTCTGACTCTTTTGCGAGCCCATGACTGTAGACTGCCAGGCTCCCCTATAGATGGGATTTTCCCAGCAAGAATACTGGAGTGGGCTGCCATTTCCTTCTCCAGGTGATCTTCCTGACCCAAGAATTGAACCTACATCTCCTGCATGGAAGGGGGATTCTTTACCCAGAGACAAGGTACTGAATTACATATTTGTAAAATGGTTTGAGGCATAATATCTGGGATTTTAAAAAATATTCCAGGAAATAAAAGTAGAGGCGAGAGATAAAACAAGATTGGAAAGTATGAATATTTGTTGAAGCTGGATGATGCAATGTAAAGTTGCCTCTTCTTTTTATGCTTAAAATTTCCATAATAAAATTTTAAAAAAAGACAAAATGAAAAGAACTGCTATGCACAAAGTTATTAAACTCCTAAAAAATTTTCATGCAAATCAAAGCTATTAATATAATTCATTGGGAGATTAATTCAGTTATAGTGATGGAGTATAATGGCAGCTGGCCAAACAATTACTTTGTTCTTTCACTTAATCTCACCAAGTCATTGGCAAAACAACTTGTCATCCTTGTCAATTTTCAGTATCCTGGGGGCCAAAACAGAAGAATTTATATACTATATTAAAAATCATATACTGGATACATAGAACAGCAACTTGGAAATTTTTGAAAATGCCATCAAGAGCAAATACAGTTTGAAAAACTACGGTACTTCATATCAATTGTTGAAATTATATGAAGGGTAGTAAAATCACCCCATTCACTCCTAAAGAGCAATCTGTCTTGAAATCTGTCATGAAATAAGATACTTGTGGAATGTAGAAATTAATTTTTCAAATGACTGAGGTAATTGCAGCACAGATGTTAAGGTAAAAAGTCTCCTCCTTATGACATCATATTAAGCCGTTTAATATTATAATTTGCATTTTGTAGGTGTGATGTAGAAATGTTCAGAAATACACTTGCTATAAGAATCTCTTCCATTGTTCTTGGCTTCCTTTGTGGCTCAGATGGTAAAGAATTCACCTGCAATGTGGGAGACCTGGGTTCAATCCCTGGGTTTGGAAGATCCCCTGGAGAAGGGAACAGCTACCCACTCCGGCATTCTGGCCTGGAGAATTCCATGGGCTATACAGTCCATGGGGTCACAAAGAGTTGGACACAACTGAGCAACTTCCACTCTTCACTTTCAAGGATGATTATTAAAATATAAACTAGTTTATGTGGCAGCCTGGTTAGGAGGGGAGTTTGGGGCAGAATGGATACATATATATGTATGGCTGAGTCCCTTTGCTGTCCACCTGAAATTATCACAACAGAGTTAATTGGCTATACTCCTATATAAAATAAAAAGTCTTTTTAATTAAAAATTTTTATAAACTAGAAACCTGAAATATGGAGTAAAGGGCAAATAACTTTCATGAAGTGAACACTTTTTGATATTACCTAATCAAGGGTAATATTCATTCTTTCATTTAATATACAAATAATTTATTTTCATTATGATCTATCAAGTAGAAATTATCCTATAGATAAATTGATAACTAGAGTGTTTTAGGAAATTTTTAAAAGAAGGGCTCTGATTAAAGCCCAGATGTAAATGATTCCAAACCTATTTGCTTAACCGCTGGTGTACATTACATTACCACATTTCTGAAATATCCATTGAGCCCTGAAAGAGTGATATATGCTCTGGTAAAGTTGCAGCTTGAGGTTTTAAAAGCAGAAAGTTTATCTAGGAACACTGGGTTTTTCATGTGTAGGCAAAATGTCTCAGTCCTTTGGGGGTACTGCAATAAAAATATCACAGACTACTGACTTATACAGTAAACATTTATTTCTCACAGTTTTGGAGGCTGAGAAGTCCAGGATCAAATTTAGTGTCTGGTGAGGACCTGTTTTCTGATTTGCAGATGGCTGCCTTCTCACTGTGTCCTCACATGGCAGAAGGGGCCAGAGAGTTCTCTGGGGAGGGTTGTGGGCGGGGGCGGTGTTCTTTTATAAGGGCACTTTTTCCCATTCATGAAGGCTCCACCCTCACAGCTTAATCCTCTTCCAAATGCCCATCTCCTAATACTGTCACACTAGGCATTAGGATTTCATCATGAATTTTGGAAAAACACAAACATTCCGTCCATAACATAGAGTCAGTCTTCATAATGATTCAGAGTCTGGTCCTTCATTGGGAGTTTCATGAAACTGTCAGGTCCACCAGATTTGACTGAATGCTTCACAAGCACAGACTCGGTAACAATTGGTCCTAAGTTAGTAATTAATTCAAAGGTTTCTGCCACACAACATTCCCCAACTCTAGTTTCAATTCAGTTCCGTTCAGTTCAGTCGCTCAGCCATGTCCAACCTTTTGCGTCCCCATGAATTGCAGCACACCAGGCCTCCCTGTCCATCACAAACTCCCGGAGTTTATTCAAACACATGTCCATCAAGTCGGTGATGCCATCCAGCCATCTCATCCTCTGTTGTCCCCTTCTCCTCCTGCCCCCAATCCCTCCCAGCATCGGGGTCTTTTTCAATGAGTCAACTCTTCACATGAGGTGGCCAAAGTATTGGAGTTTCAACTTCAGCATCAGTCCTTCCAATGAACACCCAGGACTGATCTGCTTTAGGATGGACTGATTGGATCTCCTTGCAGTCCAAGGGACTCTCAAGAGTCTTCTCCAACACCACAGTTCAAAAGAATCAATTCTTCTGCACTCAGCTTTCTTCAACTCTAGTTTACATAGCTTTAAATAGTAGGAGCAGGGACTCAAGACACAGCCAAATAGTAATTGCTTCAGCTTGTCTCATAGCATGTACACCACAATTTCCACACCTCCCCTCCCTCCAGTCCATGACCACCACCATGCAGACTGTGCTCCACTGCAAGAGATGTCAAAGTGGGTGAGGTTTATTTCAGTATAGAAAAAAAATATGCCCCCCTGGTCCCTGTCTAGCATTACCATAATTGTCACAAGATCCCTTTGAGAGACCTGGTATCTTCAATGAAAGAATATCTAACTATTTAGAAGAAAGATAGTACCACAAGCTCTAGATTGTTTCCAAGGTCATGTTTATATTGATCTTCATCTTTTCAGAATGTTAAAAACACTTTTCAGGCTTTGGTGTAATTTTATAATACATAGTGTACATTTTTCTAAAATTTTGGATATCATGTGAATAAAGAGATGCATATGTTGTACATGTTATATATATATATATATATATATATATATATATATTATATGCTGGAAAATGTTTTCCCTTCTGTAATATAAATTATGGACCTTGGTTGATAATCATATATCAATATAGGCTCACTGACTATAACAAATGTACCACTGTGGTGTGGGACATTCATAGTGTGGAAGGTTGTATGCATGTAGAAACAGAAAATATACAGAATTATCTCTGCTTTCCACACAATGAACTTTGCGGTGAACTTAAATTTACTCTAAAAAAATAAAGCTTATTAATTTAAAAATTTGTCAAAGGATTTTATCCTTCAAACACTAATAATTAGTTGTTAACTTCATTAATAATTTTCTTTATCCCCATATTTAGTGAACTATTTGTGTATAGATCTGGTCATAATAAATTAAAGTGGAGTTTAAGGCATTTTACCAAATATTTCTCATCTTTTATAAAGTTAAACTCAAAATTCATTTTTGTTAAGGTAAAGTAACCTATATGTAAATTATGCATCTTTCTCATAAGAAAATACTAATCTCTCATCTTCTGTTGGTGACTTTTGGGTTCAGAGATAAATACAAATTTATTTTTCTTTCCAACAGAAATAAACAACTAAAGGAAATGTTTTCATAATATTTTCAGATTTCCTGTTGTCTCCATAGATTATATCCAGATGAACTTTGTAATTCAGAGCAAACCAATTATTTCAACCTTTTCATATGCTTATATTTTAGAATCAGATCAGTGAACTGAACTGATTAATGGGTATGTTCAAAAAGAGATCAAAGTTTTTAATGAAGAAAATTTCCAGTAGAGTAGACCAAAAGACTAAATTGAATCTAATTCTAGGAAGAAAATCAAATACAACTGCAGTTTAAACAATAGCACATCTATTAAACTGTAATGCACAGGATTCAGTTCTATTTTAGACTCCTTGAGGATTATTTACAGAAATTAAAATCTTATTTAAACCATTTAGTGCTCAAAAGCACAATGCTTAAAAGAAATATAAACAGTCAGTTCAGTACAGTTCAGTTGCTCAGTCATGTCTGACTCTGTGACCCCATGGACTGCAGCACGCCAGGGCTCCCTGTCCATCGCAACTCCCAGAGTCTACTCAAACTCATGTCCATTGAGTCAGTGATGCCATCCAACCATCTCTACCTCTGTTGTCCCCTTCTCCTCCAACCTTCAATCTTTCCCATCATCAGGCTCTTTCCCAATGAGTCAGTTCTTCTCATCAGGTGGCCAAAATATGGGAGTTTCAGCTTCATCATCAGTCATTACAGTGAATATGCCGAACTGATTTCCTTTAGGATGGACTGGTTTGATCTCCTTGCAGTCCGAGGGACTCTCAAGAATCTTCAACCCAAAAGTTCAGAGCATCAATTCTTTGGCTCTCAGCTTTCTTTACAGTCGAACTCTCACATCCATACATGGCTACTGGAAAAGCCATAGCTTTGTCTAGATAGAAGCTTGCTGGCAAAATAATGTCTCTGCTTTTTAACATGCTGTCTAGGTTGGTCATAGCTTTTCTTCCAAGAAGCAAGTGCCTTTTTTAATTTCATAGCTGCAGTCACTATCTGCAGTGATTTTGGAACCCCAAAATATAGTCTGCCACTGTTTCCATTGTTTCCTCATCTATTTGCCATGAGGTGATGGGAGCAGATGCCATGATCTTAGTTTTCTGAATGGTGAGTTTTAAGCCAACTTTTTCACTCTCCCCTTTCACTTTCATCAAGAGGCTCTTTAGTTCTTCTTCGCTTTCTGCCATAAGGGTGGTGTCATCCACAAATCTGAAGTTATTGATATTTCTCCCAGCAATCTTGATTCCAGTTTGTGCTTCATCCAGCCCTGCATTTCTCATGATATATTCTGCATATAAGTTAAATAAACTGGGTGACAATATACAGCCTTGACGTACTCCTTTCCCGATTTGGAACCAGTCTGTTGTTCCATGTACAGTTCTCACTGTTGCTTCTTGACCTGAATACAGATGTCTCAGGAAGCAGGTCAGGTGGTCTGGTATTCCCATCTCTTGAAGAATTTTCCACAGTTTGTTGTGATCCACACATCAAAGGCTTTGGCATAATCAATAAAGCAGAAGTAGATTTTTTCTGAAACTTTCTCGCTTTTTCAATGATCCAATGGGTGTTTGCAATATGATCTCTGGTTCCTCTGTCTTTTTTTAAATCCAGCTTGAACATCTGAAAGTTCATGGTTCACATACCGTTGAAGCCTGGCTTGGAGAATTTTGAGCATTACTTTGCTATCTTGTGAGACGAGTGCAATTGCGCGGTAGTCTGAGCATTCTTTGGCATTGTCTTTCTTTGGGATTGGAGTGAAAACTGACCTTTTTAGTCCTGTGGCCACTACTGAGTTTTCCAAATTTGCTAGCATATTAAGTGAAGCACTTTCACAACATCATTTTTTAGGATTTGAAATAGCTCAACTGGAATTCCATCACCTCCGCTAGCTTTGTTCCTAGTGATACTTCATAAGGCCCACTTGACTTCATATTCCAGGATGTCTGGCTCTAGGTGAGTGATCACACCATCATGATTATCTGGATTGTGAAGATCTTTTTTGTATAGTTCAGTGTATTCGTGCCACCTCTTCTTAATATCTTCTTCTTCTGTTAGGTTCATACCATTTCTGTCCTTTATTGTGTCCATCTTCGCATGAAATGTTCCCTTGGTATCTCTAATTTTCTTGAAGAGACCTCTAGTCTTTCCCATTCTATTGTTTTCCACTATTTCTTTGCACTGATCACCGAGGAAGGCTTTCTTATCTCTCCTTGCTCTTCTTTGGAACTCTGCATTCAAATGGCTGTATCTCTCCTTTTCTCCTTTGCCTTTCATTTCTTTTCATTTCACAGCTGTTTGTAATGCCTCCTCAGATAACTGTTTTGCCCTTTCCATTTTTTTCTTGGGAATGGTCTTGATCCCCACCTCCTGTAGTGCCATGAACCTCCATTCACAGTTCTTCAGGCACTCTGTCTATCAGATATAATCCCTTGAGTCTATTTCTCACTTCCACTGTATAATCATAAGGGATTTGATTTATGCCATACCTGAATGGTCTAGTGGTTTTCCCTACTTTCTTCAACTTAAGTCTGAATTTGGCAATAAGGAGTTCATTATCTGAGCCACAGTCAGCTCCTGGTGTTGTTTTTGCTGACTGTATAGAGCTTCTCCATCTTTGGTGGCAAAGAACATAATCAATCTGGTTTCAGTATAGACCATCTGGCGATGTCCATGTGTAGAGTCTTCTCTTGTGTTGTTGGAAGAGGGTGTTTGCTATGACCAGTGTGCTCTCTTGGCAAAACTCCATTAGCCTTTTCCCTGCTTCATTCTGTACTCCAAGGTCAAATTTGCCTGTTACTCCAGGTATTTCTTGATTTCCTACTTTGGCATTCCAGTCCCCAAAAATGAAAAGGACATCTCTTTTTGGGTACTAGTTCTAGAAGGGCTTGTAGGTCTTCATAGAATTGTTCAGCTTCTCAGCATAACTGGTTGTGGCATAGACTTGGATTACTGCGATACTGAATGGTTTTCCTTGGAAACAGAAAGATCATTTCTGCTGTTTTTGAGACTGCATCCAAGTACTGCATTTTGGACTCTTTTGTTGACTATGATGGCTACTCCATTTCTTCTAAGGGATTCTTGCCCACAGTAGTAGATATAATGGTCATCTGAGTTAAATTCACCCATTTTAGTCCATTTTAGTTCACTGATTCCTAAAACGCCAATGTTCACTCTTGCCATCTCCTGTTTCCAATTTACCTTGATTCATGGACCTAATATTCCAGGTTCCTATGCAATATTTCTCTTTACAGCACTGGACTTTACTTTCATCACCAATTACATCCACAACTGGGTGTTGTTTTTGTCTTGTCTCTGTCTCCTCCTTCTTTCTGAACTTGTTTCTCCACTGATCTTCAGTAGCATAATGGGTATCTATCAATCTGGTGAGTTCATCTTTCAGTGACCTATCTTTTTGCCTTTTCATACTGTTCATGGGGTTCTCAAGGCAAGAATACTGAAGTGGTTTGCCATTCTCTTCTCCAGTTCATCACTGAAACTTTCATGAACATTATATGATTATATATAACATTATATGAACATTATTGAAACTTTTAAAGCATAGAAATTTGAAATGAGTAGACCTAAGAATTGTCCCTCCCCCATTCCAAAATGATTATTTTCAGAAGCAGCAGTTTATTTATTTTTCTGAATTAATGAATTAAATGTCTCTCTTCCATAATCCCTTACCCTCAGTGGGAATTATTAACCTGAGGGGACAGAGGTGGAGTTGACTGCCAAGAACATATAGAAGTAAAGTACTTGATCAATTCCTTCTCAAGCACTTCTTCCTATTTCCATAGTAGAAGAAGGCAAGAATTGTGACTTCGATCTAAGCAGAACTAAATTTCAAACGTTCCATCTCTTGTGTTTTTTAGAGCAATATTGGAGACTACAAAGAATGGGAGTCAGTGCCAAGATTCCTGGTGCTGTGTTCAAGTTCCAAAATCTGTAAAGATTAGTAAACCCCAAATAAAGAGTCCCAGAAGATCTGACGCAAAGATTTTTAAGTTATCACTTAGACTGAAATACATATATATTGCCTACTCATGTTTCTTCTGGGTTAAATAACCACTTGATTTCTATCATCTCTGTCCCCACTGAAAACCAGCATCAGAAACAATGTTGTCTCTGAGATGAACAACTTTATACATTTTCAGTAAATATTTAATTTCATAGGTAAGGTATTTTATTTTTCATATATCTTTTAAGATAAATGTACATCATATAATTGAATATAATGATTATTATTCATTAACTATCCATTTAAGGTGCCATTTTTGAGAGTGAGCGCTTGGACTCACTAAATTATTTTCCTTATCAACACAGCCAGGTCCAACTTGTTTTCCAGTATCACAGTAATTTAACAGCTGAGCTAGCAGCAAGACATGGGCCAGAGCTACAAGGAAAGTGAGAGCCACAGTCCTTCAGCAAAAGCTAAAATGCTGCTTTTACATCTCACAATGGTTTTGCAACTGCCATTCATTTAATCCCCACAGAATGCTTGTGCCCAATTCAGCTATTTTCTGTTTTTTTATACATAATCTGGTACCTTTTAACAAAATAAATGTGACTTTTCAATAAAGAGCCAACAGTTAATCTTTTGCTAATGGCTCACCCTATACATCTATGTCTGTCCCTCATAACTAGGCAAAGTTCTTCTATATCTTGAGTAATAATCATTTCTTAACAAGTCTGGAACAAGGATAATCATGGGGAATGCAAACCAAACAGGGATCTTCAGTTGTCAAGATATTCCTTTTCCCAGATAGCCAGTTTAACTTTGTTTGGTTGATTTTTAAAACTGGTTTATAGGGAAAAGCCACAAAATGGGCATTTTCCAATGCTGCTATGCTGTTCACAATTCTTTGCTAAAAGAGATCCTGAAAACAAAGTTAAGTGGGAAGCCACTGGATGTGACAAATTCTTGATACATTAAAGTGCTAGTGTTAGTTGCTCAATCATGTCCAACTCTCTGTGACCCATGGACTGTAGCCCACCAGGCTCCTCTGTTCATGGAATTCTCCAGGAAAGAATTACTGGAGTTGCCTTTCCCTTCTCCAGGAGATCTTCCCAATCTTGGGATTGAACCCGGGTCTCATGCATTGCAGGCAGAGTCTTTACTGTCTGAGTCACCAGGGCAGCTTCCAAATAGAAGGTATTCATTATATCTTAAAGTACAATAATTCCAAATAGTCTTCAGTGTTATGTCAATTTCAGAAGAAAAAAAAAAAAGAAGAATATCTACCTGCAAATGTACACATTTATTCTGTGCTAAAATATTTTTGGCTAGACATTAGACACACTCCTGAAGTGTGTGTTAATTGTCAGATCATGTCGACTTTATAAAAAGAATACATCGTTGAACTTTATATGTTATTTTAGTTACCTACTGATGCATAGCCAACTACCTCAAAACTTAGTGCTTAAAATAGGAAACATTTAGAGTTGATTGCCACTATTTACGAGTAGTTACATTTCATAAAGTTGCTGCAAACACAGATGCAGTGAATGCTGAAACATTGCTCCTGGGGGAACATAGGCTTAGATTGCTACAAGCCTCTAGTCACAAACTGTTCATCAACTTAGAATCAATATATAACTTTGTCATGTTATTATTGGTTGAAAACAACTTGTTTAGTATATATTGTTGATTCATTAGCATTGAGCTAGTGGGTCACTCAGTGGACATGAGTATGAACAAGATGCTGCTGCTGCTGCTGCTAAGTCGCTCCAGTCGTGTCCGACTCTGTGCGACCCCATAGACGGCAGCCCACCAGCCTCCACCGTCCGTGGGATTCTCCAGGCAACAGTACTGGAGTGGGTTGCCATTGACTTCTCCATGAGCAAGATAGAGGGGAGATATTATCCAGGAGATAATAAAGGACAGGAAAGCCTGGCATGCAGCAGTCCATGGGGTCACAAAGAGTAGGACATGACCTAGTGACTGAAAAACAAAGTGGCTGATAAGCACTATAATTCATGCCTGAAAGACGTTTGTCTAACACTTTTATTTTCTCCAAAAGACACATCACAGCCTTCTTGTGCTTAGGAACACTAGACACATTTTAGCACTTTGCTTGGAGCCATTGTAAACAACAAAATCACCATCAAAAAGCACCAAAATGTGAAAAACGCCAACCCAAAGCCCCAAATAAACCATGAAAAGACACATGTTTACAGTATGACACCTGATAGGAACAGGCAGAGATGCCCTTCTTTGATCCTAACTGGGACATGGCACATTGGGCCACTCACATTTTTCACTGCTCTGCAAAGGTCTGTAAAATTGCCATGAGTATTGATTTTGTGGTTATGGATATATTTTAGTGAGTAGGAAAATTTGCAAATAGAGAATCTGTGAGTAATGAGAACTGATTGTATTTTGCAGCCTCTGAGGGACAGGAATCTGGGAGTAGCTTAGCTAACTCTTCCTCATTCCTCAGAACTGAGTCTATATGACACCTCCCAGAAGCTTGTCCCAAGTCCTCTCCTTTTGTCTCTAGTGTCCACTTTTATCATATCACTTGCTAGACTAAGCCGTAATGTCATGGTAGCTAGTCTTTCTCCATACTCAACTGTAAGTTCCTTTGGGGCAAGAGCTGTGTCTTCCTCCTCATTATATTTGTCTATCAAGTATTTAAGGAAGAAATAAGACCTATTATACACAAACTTTCAGAAATTAGTGGTAGAGAGAGCACTGTACTCCCAATGTATTTTATAAAACCAGATTAACTTTGTGGTGAAATATTACAAGAAAAAAAAAATCAGGTCAATATCTCTCACAAACACAGGTTCAAAATTTCATAATAAAATATTAATGAATTCAATCAATCCATGTATAAAAAGAAAAATGTTACAAAAACCCTAATTTAGCCCATAAATTTAGTTTGATATTTCATTCAAAAGTCAATGTAACTCAAAGAATTAACAGAATAAAAGAGAAAACCATATAACTTTCATAATGCAGAAAAAGAAAAATATCAACATCCATTCATCATATTAAAAAACAATACATCAGCTTTGCACAGTGGCAGTATCATAGCCAATGAGGTTTATCTGAGGTGTGATTATTGCTAATTGAAAACTAAAAAACAATACTTCAAACTAAAAATAGAAAGAAACTTCCCCTTAATGCAAGAAGGGAAACTTAAGAAAAGTCTAATGCTGACATCACAATTGATGAAATATTGAACATTTCTGAGAGAGGAAAAAAAGTCAAGATATTCACTCTTACTACTTCTGTTCAGCACTATATTAGATATCCAAGCCAGTGCAGTAAAGTAAAAGTGTTTAAAAATAAGTAAAAGCCCTAAAATCTAGAAATAAGTAAAACTGTCCTTGTGTGAAAGTGTTATGATTATATATAAAACTCTATGTAGTCTACAAAAGAATGGCTAAGATTAATAAATGAATTGATCAGGATCACAGGATTCAAAATAACCATATGAAAATGATTTCTATTGCTCTCTGCTAACAATAATGGCATCCCTAGTGGCTCAGAGGGTAAAGAATCTGTCTGCGATGCAGGAGACCCAGGTTTGACCTCTGGATGATCTCTTGGAGAAGGGAATGGCTACTCACTCCAGTATTCTTGCCTGGAGAATTCCATGGACAGAAGAGTCTGGGCGGGCTACAGTCCATGGGGCCACAAAAAGTTGGACACAACTGAACACTTTCACTTCACTACTAGCAATAAGCAATGCCATTAAAACTAGCATTTAAAAGTATTGATACTTGATTAAATCCAATTAAATATATGTACAACCTGTATACTGAAAAAAAGAAAATGTTGTCCAAAGGAGTTAATGAAGATCTAAAGGAATAGATTTACCATTTTATGTACTGGAAGGTTCAGTATCCTTCTCTAATTTGCCCTATGGGTTCAACACAATCCCTAGCAAAATAAAACAGAATTTCTAGTAGAAAGTGGTGAGAAAATTCCAAAATTCATATGGAAATACAAAGAACCTAGAAAATAATCTTTAAAAAATAGAACTATAAAAATTATAAGAATTGTTTTCAGAACTTAAAATAACAGCGTGATTTGGGTGTAAGATAGAGAGATTTGTGAATAGAATAGAGCCCAAAAAGACTCATATGTGTAACTATTTGAAAAATAAATTGAGAAAGAAAAGGTTTTATTTGGACAAATGTTGATTAATCAACTAAATATGTTAGGAAATATGAAAGTAGACCCAATTTCACACCACACACAAATATTAATTTGAGATGTCATAGACCAAAATTAAAAGCTCAGGACCACAAAACTTCTATTAATAGAAGGATCCATACTATAATATCCTAATAACTTTAAAGTAAGCAAAGATTTCTTGATAAGGACTAAAAACAAACAAACAACAACAAAAAAAAAAAAAAAAAACCACATACAACTTTTAGCACAAGTGAAATTCCTTAAGTGGAAATTTGCTACTTCTGGAAAGTTTTCCCTTAAAAATGAGATAAATCAAGTGCAGAGAGAATGAGTCAAAAGACATATATACGACAAAAACATTTACATTCAGATTATATACAAACTCTTATAATAAACAATAAAATTGTGAAAAATTATCTCTATTTTAAATTAATAAATGTTCAGGGCTTCTCTGGTGGCTCAAATAATAAAGAATCTGCCTGCAATGCCAGAGATCCAGGTTTGATCCCTGGTCTGGGAAGATCCCCTGGAGATCTTCTCCACTCCAGTATTCTTACCTGGAGAATTCCATGGACAGAGGAGCCTGGTGGGCTACCGTCCATGTTGTCACAAAGTGTCAGATATGACTGAGCAACTTTCATTTCAATAAATTATTACAACAGGCAATTTCCAAAATAAGATATTCAAACAAAAATGAAAAGGCACATGAAATCATAAAAAGGCACTCAAAATAATTTGTGATCAGGGAAATACAAATTAAAATGAAAACCACAAAAAGATATCTTTTCACATCTATTAGAGTGGCAAATAAACACCACACTACACAGAGTATAGAACACTTGAAACTATCATACATTGTTTTTGAGAGTATAAAATAGAGACCACTTTGGAGAAAGATTTGCCAATTCCTTTTTAAAATTAAGCATAGGTCTACTCTACAACCCATCAATTCCATTCTTTGGTATTTACACAAAAGCAATGAAAATATATATATCTGCATTAAAGATTTATAATATTCATAGCAGTTTTATTCAAAAACTGCCAAAGTTAGGAAATAATCAAAAAGTCTGTCTAATAGGAGAATGGACATATTGAGATAGTTTCAGACAATGGAAAACATTTATTCAATAATGTAAAAGAATAAACTACCAATACACACAACATTCTCAAAATCCTCAGTTATTTGGCTAAAATCAAAATCCCAGACAAAGACAATCATATTCTGTATGAGTCCATAGATACACAATCCCAGACAAAGATGAACACATTCTGTATGAGTCCATAGATACACAATCTCTGGATTCACAAAACTAGCCTACAGTCTGAAGTTCCTTGCTTAAGAAAGAGGAATTGAAATCAGCTAGAAAAGGGCATGAGGGAATTTTCTGAGGTGAAGAAAATATTCCAGGTATTATTTCATTTTGTGAAGACACCAATGAATAGAATAAATCAAAACATGTAAAATTGAACACTTAAGATTTATGCATGTTATTGTATGCCAATTATGCATCAATTTAAAAAACACTGAATTTACTTTACTCTTGAAGCTGATTTTACTCTGTTTATAGCCTTTGTTCTTGGTAAATGACAGTACAAACAGTTGATTCACCCATAAACATAGGAATTCTCTTTGAATCTATCCTCCATAAGCCTACTACCTACCATCAAATTTTCCTGAACCTGTTTCATAAATTATCATCACGGTGTATTTGAACTAGTAGCCTCCTAACTGGTACCTCTGTCTCCACTTGCCTTACATTTATTCACCACAATTTATGTAGCATGATATTTTATGAGAACAAATGTATGAAAGCTTTTAAGGTTTTCATATTGATCTTATGAAAAATAACAAAATATTTAATATTACTAACATTTTCTACAAAGTCATAATAGCTAAAGACTAGATTTGTGTCATAATAATTCTCGGAAGGTCAAATATTAGCCTGACCTCGCAAATGTGTAACAAAAACTCAGTAATACTGACAATTTATGGATTCTCAAAGATTTGCCAGAAATTGTACTAGATGATACATGCATAATCTCTAATTTCATCAGTCGCCAATGAATAAACAGAAGTTTAAGCAGGTTAGTAACTTACAGACGGTTAAGTTCATGTGTGGTGAAGCTGGAATTTAAATTCAGGTCTGTAAGGCTCCAAAGCCTGTCTGATGAATTTCAGTGATGTTACTGGGAAATGTTCATAGATCTTTGGCTGCATATAGCTGTGTTTTATATGGTTGAGTATGATAATTACATGAGCTTCACTAGCTGGGTCAATACCAACTATTTTTCTTAAGATTCTCAGTGATTAGCTCCCAATAAATAACACTCGCATGGAAACTCCCCAATACAGGGTTTCCAAATGTGTCAGTTTATGCATTCTCTTGTGTAAATCATCATAATAGAAAAAGTAATGTTAGGAGTTTTCCAGAAGTGTCCACATAACTTACTAGAAGAACACCATGGACTTTCTAATGTCAAGAAAGTGACTAAAAATAGTATTAAAGGTCAATTTCTGAGAAAACAATGGGAAGGGATGCCCTTAAAATATTTTTGAAACCCCAAAGGAGAATGTGGGGCTTCTCTGACAGTTCAGATGGTAAAGAATCCATTCATAATGCAGGAGACCTGGGTTTGATCCCTGGGTTTGGAAGATCCCCTGAAGAAGAGAATGGCTACCCACTCCAGTATTCTTGCCTGGAGAATTCCATGGACAGAGGAGTCTGGCGGGCTACAGTCCATGGGGTCACAGAGTCAGACACGACTGAGTAACACTTTTCTTAAAATAAAAATGTAGCATTTTTAGATCATTGGTGGATATGAGCCTTCTCTTTAATTCCATAAACTCTACAATAGCATTTAATCCCCATTTCAAGAAAATGAAAAAGAAAACAGACCATAAAAACAATAGTAATATCCAATACACACACTAGAAACTTGAGGACGTTTGGCAAGGTGTTCTTAAAGCAATGCAATCAACACTGTGCACTAAAAGTATAAAGAATATTTTTCAGGAAGTGCTGAAGGTAAAAAGCAGTTTTATAGTAACAGCCAAATACATCTCAGGCATTCAGGTTTGAAGAAGGACTTACTTCTTTTTCTCTTTTATGCTTTAATGTAAATCTTTATGAAAAGTGAAGTGTAGGAAGGAAGAAGATGGGCTTGAGATAAGTCACTGCACTTCTCTTTGTGTCCAAAAGAAAGTATTTCAGGAAACATTGGAGTAGGAGGATACTACCAGCAATGTGGTGATTCAATGGAATCGTGTGCTAAACTCGAAGAGAAATTTAACATGTGTATAAAATATATAGGTTGACACAATCGCACTTTGGCAGACATATAGCCTATAATATAACCTAAAATAGCCATGCATCTCTACTGTGCCAGAATAGTAAATATTTTAAAGAAGAGATCACAATGATCAACAGATATCTCTTGACACTAAGTTCCTAACTAACTTATTCCTTGTTATAATATATTCAGCTGTTATTAGAGACTTATGATTATTAAAAGAATTCTTCAAAGAGTTTTGTGAAAAAAAGGGAAGAAATATGAAAAATATACTTTTTTCAAAAGAGTGGTAATGTAAGTGACTATTATATTTTTGCTCAAATGTGAGGTTCTAGTCCAAACTCAAGAAACAGTCAGTCAGAATTCACCAATCACACTGCACTGTGGAAATATTTCAGTAATAGAATGTAAATGTCTTACATTTGCATTAAGACAGTTTCATAAAGCTAGAGACAATTTGTATATAAAGTACAAGTGTACTAATATAAGCAAATATTATTCAACTCAAATAAATCATTCTTTAACTTGTTCAGTTCACTTGTTTAGTCATGTCCAACTTTGTGCAACCCCATGGATTGCAACACACCAGTCTTACCTGTCCATCACCAACTCCCAGAGCTTACTCAAACTCCTGTCCATCGAGTCGCTGAGGCCATCCAATCATCTCATCCTATGTTGTCCCCTTCTCCTCCTGCCCTCAATCTTTCCCAGCATCAGGGTCTTTTCTAATGAGTCAGTTCTTCACGTCAGGTGGCCAAAGTGTTGGAGTTTCAGCTTCAGCATCAGTCCTTCCAATGAACACCCAGGACTGATCTCCTTCAGGATGGACTGGTTGGATCTCCTTGAAGTCCAAGGGACTCTCAGGAGTCTTCTCCAACACCACAGTTCAAAAGCATCAATTCTTCGGTGATCACCTTTCTTTAATTTGTAACAAAATGCATATACACACTGTCAAATTTTTTCAACAAAGTTGAACTATATGGTCTGTTATGGACTGAATGTTTGTATCTTTCTAAAATGCGTGTGTTGAATCCTTAACACCCAATATGACTGTATTTGGAGATGGGGTCTCTAAGGAAACAAAGTTAAATGAAGACGTATGGGTGAGATCTTGCTCCCATGGGATTAGTGTCATTATAAGAGACATCAGTATTCTCTCTCTCTCTCTCTCTCTGTGTCTTCATCTTCCTACTCTCCTTGTGCACCAAGGAATGGCCTTTAATGAGAAGAGAGCTATCTATAAGCCAGGAGACGAGTCCTCACCTGAAACCAAATTTGCCAACATCTTGATCTTGGACTTCCCAGTCTCCAGAATGGTAAGAAAATAAATCTGTGTTGTTTAAACCACCCAGTCTGTTAGTTAGCCCTAACTGACTAATACATGGTCCTCAATTTCAAAGTGTCACAGCATTAGATACGCAAAGGAGGAGCCTTCCCGAAGAAAATCGAAAGAAATTGCTTAGCAATGTAGGTCTTTAAAAAGTATTTATTTATTGCTTATATTTAATCAAGGTAATTATAAGTACTTCCTTAAAAGATTTTCAAACAAATGCAACTGAGCATGAAAAATATCACTTCAATTAGTTGCCTGCATATATAGTCTTATCTTCCTAAATGTAATAACCAGAATGCATCATTTCGTTGTGTAAACATGTTTTCCATTGGTAAATATTTTCTCTTCATCATGCATAACTCCTTGATACTAATGAAGACTGAGGAACTGGCCTAAACAGCTGTAAAATATCTAACCTATAGATTAAAACCAACCTATTTTTAATAAGAAGACATTGATTTCTAGAAATAGGAAAAATATTGGTAACTGATCATTGCTTATCTAAAAATCTGAAACAATACCTTGCAATTATGAAATAGTTTTCCACAAAAATCTCAGAAAGCTACACAAAATATATCTAACTTGGATAACAAGAATTTTTATTAAAAGCACTTCATTACTTAGAGTAGAGTTATGTTGATTTGAATTAAGTTGAATATCTTATTTCTCCCTATAAAAATACAAGATATAGTGAGAATGAGACACAGCAAGTATGGTAATTATGTATTTTTAATTTAATGAAATTTGTTTCATGTAATAAATAAACCCTATAAACCAAATATTTAGTTTTTATTCTGAAAACTAGAGAAGGGAATGGCAACCCATTCCTGTATTCTTGCCTTGGGAATCCCATGGACAGACAAGCCTGGCAGGCTACAGTCCATGAGGTCACAAAGAGTCAGACATGACTGAGTTACTGAGAACATATACATCCTGAAAACTAGTTATATTCACCTTAAGAAGTACAGGAGAGATGATAATGAGGACAGAGTTCTATTACAAGTAATCGAATTTACCATTTCCTTCTGTTTCTGCTTTTGTAACGTAACGCAGCCAGTGTGAGACTGCAAGCATTTCTTATACAAGAATAGTCTCCATATGCTTTTGTGATATTAAATGACAAATCATAAAAGACCTATATATATATCATACAAATATCAAATGAATACATGTCAAAGAATTTATTTAACTGAGGTAACTGGTAACGTGTTACAACCAGTCCAAAGGAGAACCAAAGGACTACAAATTTGTATGGAATAAAGAATTGTTGAAATAGGTGTGCAAATGACTCGAAAGTGGCGTTTTCCAGAGGGGTACTTGAATACTAGGGAGTGAGAGGAATCAATTAAATTGCCCCACAACGTAAGTTATTTGCATGTTTATTGACAAGAATTCTTTCTCATTGCTAACAGTTATCTACAAGTTGCAGAATTCTAAACTAGCTCAAAGGCAAAAAAGAAAAACACTAGAATTACTAACCCAGAAAGTATGATAGTCTAAGCAATTCAAAGTTTCCATTGAAGCCACCTAGTTATTTTTTTGTTATTATTTCAAATTTCCTAATATGGGTCTTCCTTTGCTATTTAACTGATAAGGTTATTTTGGAGACACCAAGTCTAGACTACCCCCACGTGCCAGCAATTACAGGGATGACTGGAGCAGCTTTGCAGACTAGTCAGTGTTTGACCTGTCAGGATAGTAAATTCAAGTCTAGAATTTTCCTTTGGAGTTTCAGCTAAAGTCCATTGTCCTCATATTACTAAATCATCAGAGACATGACTGCCATTCAGGAAGACAGATTAATCAAACTCACAATGTCTAGACAGGGTAAGAAAAACTTTGTGCTTCAAAGGAAAACAATACATTTTCTATGAGATGTGCTTCTAGGTTGTCTGATTCTGACTATGGGAACTATTGTACAAGAATAATTCTTGTCTATCAACATGCAAAAAAATTATGTAAAGAGACAAATATCTCTTGCTATGGAAAAACCAGTTTTGTTTCCAGTTGTCCATTCATTTCAACATTCCATGATTCTATATAAATTTGTGTTTCTTTGAACAGATTTATAACATCTTAGCTTCTTCATGAATGAGTTAAATAAAATCTCTAATATGTACTCATTCTTACATCTATATAAGAATCATAATTTTCCTTTCCTTTGACAATTATTCTTTAACAACAGCAGTGGCAAAAATGTATAACATGATAGGCAACTGAAAGCAATACCTTAATTATAACAAACATATCGTATTGTCTTTATCATTTCTATTTGGTCTGATAAATCAGCACTCTCTTTAAAGACAAGAGGGTTGTGTTGGACACTGTCCAAGGAGGTTGACACAAGTCTCTTCCTAGAAGCCACACAAATATAAGACAACTTTACTTCTCAATAATTTTTGAGGCATATAAATTATGTACTTCACCCAGTGTAATGAGAAAACTAACCCTAACATTATAGACTGAGAGAAATAGCTTTGCATTTGGACTATAAGTAAAGAAGAACAGAAACATATATTAAAAGAAGTTCACTATTTGTGAAACTGGTTTGTAAAAACTCAGAAGGAAAAAAATAATGATGCAATAATAAATTAATTATCTTTAAACTCTTGCTAATGCCATTATTTAAAATACCAATAATTATATAAATAATTAAGATTTTAAAAATAGGGGGCCTGTATCAGTGCAGGTTTTAGGCACAGGTAATGGGATATTGACTGCTTGGTGGGAATTAAATACTGCTACTTGGTTCCTCAAGTCCAGAGAATTCTTCCACTAATGCCTAAAGCATTATCATTATTTAATTTTTCTCCTTTTAATTAGCTTTGTCCTTGGGACTTTAAAATATCTATTATTTAACTATAATTCTGAAAAGAATAGCACATCAATTGCTTTACACATCACTATGAATGTATTTGGACTTCCCAGGTGGCAGAGTGGTAAAGAATCTGTCCGCTAATGCAGGAGGCACAAGAGATGTGGATTTAATCCTTGGGCTCAGAAGATTCACTGGAGGAAGAAATGGCAACCTGCTCAAGTAGTCTTGCCTGGAAAATTCAACAGACAGAGGAGCCTGGCGGGTTTTAGTCCATGGGATCACAAAGTGTCGGACACAACTGAGTGAGCACACGCACACGCACACACACACACACACACGAATGTATTCATCAGGTCATTTTCCTCCACTACCAATAGACACCGGAATAATGTCAATATTATACCCCAGTGCTGAAGGTGAGAGAGGAGAAAATGTTTATAGGACATTCTAAAAGAGATTAAGGTGTCTGAATCAGAAATAAATGTAACTTTAAAAGTTTTGACACATCAATATCAGCTAAATTTGATCAGTTTGTAAGTCTGTATCTATTTTTTGATTCTCAAATTAAAGCCCTTTTCTTGATATGACACATATTCACAATGTCAAAGAAAATCAAAGCTGAAAAATAGTTAAGAAGCAAAACCAGATTTCATTTAAGAACTGTTGCAATAGAGGAAAAGACACCTCAGTTTAGAACTGGGCTCCATTCCAAATACTGCATGGAAAAAATGGAAATTTATGGCTCAGGAAGTCAGTGGATGGAAAATTACTAGGAGGAAACTCAAGGATAAGGGGGGATTCTGGCTAAATCTACTTGACAGGATTCTTGTCAAGGTCAGACTAGGGTGATCACATACTATGGATGAGGGATAGGAATTTGACCAGATATGGAGGGTGATCAGATATCAAGGACTGAAATTGAAGATGGATGCCTAGAGAGAGATTAGAGAAGTCTGGTCAAGAAGTTAGGTCAAGAAGACGGTCTATGTCAACAATGATACATCGAATATTCCTCTTTAAGTGCAACCCAGTGAATGATAATTGGTTGAAGAGAAAGGTGTTTGCAAGCATGGAATTTTCTCCAAATTGAACTTCTACATGTTTATAAATGAATAAATTTAAATAAAAAAATCATAGAGTTGATAAATGGAGAGGAGTCTAAAAGCATACCAGAAACTTCTCTGATGATTCAGTGCTTAAGACTCCAGGCTTCCAATACTGGCATGCTGGTTCAATCCCTGATCAGGAGACGAAGATCCCACATGCTCCACAGAGAGGCCAAAAGATAAAATAATAATAATAATAATAATAAGAGCATACCAGACAACCAGGAAGGCCTTTCCATGAAACTTAAACAGAAGAGCCACTCACACTGAGATGTAGAAATCTGTATCCGTCACATAATCTCTCTAGAGAATAGTTGTTCAGATTTTGGAATATGATACTGGCAAATTCTACTGCCAGTTCTGATGGAACTAGTTATTAATCTAATTCTAAATGCAATGAGTGCATGTAAAGCCAAATCTCATCCCCCAACTCTATCAGAGCAGAAAAAAATGAGTTCAGAGAAGATTACCCAATCCTAGGACAAATGTTTCTGAAGTTAGATGTGATTTTATTGAATTTCACTTTTAATATTTTAGCAGATATCACTGGATATATCAAACCACCTTGTTTTAATTTAGTCTCTGATAAAAGACTTGCCACCTGGCCTAGTTTTTTTCCAAAAGTTTCACCAGTTTTCCCAAACTACTAGCAAAGGAATCTCATTTGTTTCATTCCTTGATCTCCTTTTTATCTCTAGTGATGTCCATTTAACACATCTCATGAGCTGTTACTACAGAATGTGAAGGAATGCAAATGATCTGGCTGGTACATTTGGAAAAAACATTATAATTGCCATGAAATGAACAAGGAGCCTCTAATTAGACACATTAATAGGACAAAGATGAACAGTGTACTGTTTAATGATATCAGTTTTATGTTTGAGATTTCCAGCATTTCTCATATTATGCTGTATGTCATACTAGGCAATTAGTAAATTGATTCAAATGGCACAGGGTGGCTTTAAAATCCAACTATCCTTGTACTGATGTGCATTTCCTTTCCTTTATACATTTTCTTATGACAGGAAATGCCTTTCAATACTTGCTAAGTTAGGAAGACAGACAGGCATCACTTTCTCACCAGAACTCTATAATATCTTGATTTTTATATATTTCTCCTCAGATGGTCCTGGATTTAAAATGTGGGTTAAATCTTTTTGTTGTAATCTACCCTCTAAAATAAATAGAGATGCACACTTAACAAAGTATGCTCCTGAAAATGCATTTAATCATATGTGACAAGTGCATATAAAAGCAGTAACATCCAACAAGTAGTAGAAAAAATGTTGTTTAGTTGCTAAGTTGAATCCAAGTCTTTGTGACCCTATGGACTATCCTGCCAGGGTCCTCTGTCCATAGAGTTTTCCAGGCATGAATACTGGAGTGGATTGCCATTTCCTTCTCCAGGAGATCTTTCCGACCCAAGGATCAAACTCGAATCTCGTGCATTGGCAGGTGGGTTCTTTACCACTGAGCCACAAGGGAAGCCCAAGAAAAACAAATGTAAAGCAAGAAAATGACTTTTGAGCTATTCATACTTCAAGTGAGAGCAGTGCAATTCCATTGTCATAACTGAAAAGCAATATCTACAAATAATTTAACAACAGTATATACAGAGTTATTTAGACAGAAATGTTTCTTTGTTGTACTTGATAAATACTTATTTCAAATGAAATAGAAATTTTTTTAATGTTCAATATTTTTTTCTATCTCTAGATACTTTGATTCGTGGCATAAGTTCCCTTTATATTTTTTTTCAAATAAAATTGTTTGATCTGCAAAACCTAGTGATTTTATGACCCCTGGAAGCATTTTCTCCAGGTGTAGTTTATAATATAATCTTAGTGTTTCAGATTTTTCTATTTTATATAATTTCAAGCATTTGGAGAACCTGAGGGGACTCTCTTAACAGTCAAGAAGGTCATTAGGAGTTGGCAGTAGAGTTTCATAGCTCAGTGATATAAACTATTATTCTTTTCAGACTTTCAAAAGATCATGCCAACCTCCATTGGACTGCCATTAGAAAGGAGCATCTGTTACACTTCTGTAAACTGGACATTATGAGCATAGTTTACATGATTGAACCTTGTAAGTGCAGCATTTAAAGCACAGAATTGTTGTGATGACTTTATCATAACTGAAGTCATATTTCACCAACACTTTGTGAGGTATTGGACTAAGTGCTATGATGGATACAATGCATAAAGGGCATACCTTTAACTTAGAAGACTGCATAAGAAAAGTTATTTAATGATGCATGGTGGAAGGAAGAAGACTTAAAACAGATTGGTGCTCTACCATTAGCAATGTGACGGTGACCAAATCTCAGTATTGCTGAATCTGAATTTCCCAGGTTAATACAACCAGGGATACACACAGGGCTGTTATAAACTGGTTCCATAAAGGGGAGTGTGTAATCTGGAAATTCTTTTTTAAATTTTGTTTGTTTTTAATGCTGATATTAAAGGGCAAATATAAAGTGGTTGAAGAAATAAGAAAGAATGCAGGAAGAAAGAAAAATCAACATTATGAAAAATCTCAGAAAGGATAGGTTTTAAGAACAAAATGAGGATTAGTCTCAGTCTAAAAGACTGAAGAAAAAAAAGATGGCTCTAGAAGTAGATATAGATATAGATATACTATAGATATAGATATACTATAGATAGAGTAGGATGAGGTGTTAGTAAAGAAAATTCATGCTTGATGGTTTATACTCTTCTCTTTGAAATAGAAGTCAAGATTGTTTCTCAACTTGCCGGAAAACAAAGTAAGCTGCATGACGTGCAAATGGAAGAATCAGGATAGTTGTTGAAATAAATCAGAGAACATCTGTTGAATTGTATGATTGCCTCTGGTTATACACTTGTGTAGTGAAGTAAAAGGCAATTTTTAATGTTTTTCATTTGTTAGAGGATTATAAGGGATGACAGAGGTCAGGGAGGCAAAGGAATTGAGGCCGTTAGCCAAAGGACCCTTGAAGTGAACCAAAAGTTTAGAAAAGGAAGAAATGCCTCAAGTAAGCCCAGAGACTAGAAGACAGGGTTGGACATCAAGAGACTGAATGTTTCGGCAAGATCAAAAACAAGAGTTTAGGGAGTACTGGCATGACATATGAAAATAAATGATGCTGTAATCAGAAAGAAAGACAATGGCGCCTAAGCTTCTGAGGGGTTCAGAATAAGCTTCCCCAAAATGTTTGGAGCTAAAGGCAATCAACATCCTGTAGGCCTAAGAGAAACATCTGCTCCTCCCTTAACTACCTAGACAAACTTTAATTGGGGTCTTTTTCAGAATGAGAATTATTGTCAGAGATAAATTTTATCTGAGTCATCCATCAGTATGGCAGAGCAAACATCTAATTACTAAGCATCTCATTGTCCTGTGAACTGCTTTATTCTCCTTGTGGAAGCCCCAGGCCCCTTTCCCATTGCTTAGCTCAGGATGGTCTATAAACCTCATTTTACCCTTCTGTCTTTGAACCTCTCGTGTATGCAGGAGTTCCTGTGCATGCAAAATTAAATTTGATTTTTCCTATTAATCTGTCTCAGATGTATTTGATTATTAGACCAGTCAAAAGAACTTTTGAAGTGTAAAGAAAAATGCTTTCTTCCCAATACTTTCTTATCCTACTGTGTGGAGGCTCCACTCCAGGTGAGAGCAAAACTCAGATTATGGCAATGAATGAATGTAAGTTACCAAGGAGAAATGTAAGAGGAGGACGCTAACATAGAGGAAATAAGGAGTCATGAAATTTGAGATCATGGCATCTGGATCCCATCACTTCATGGCAAAAAGATGGGGAAACAACAGAAACAGTGACAGACTATTTTGGGGGGCTCAAAAATCACTGCACTTGGTGACTGAAGCCATGAAATTAAAAGACACTTGCTCCTTGGAAGAAAAGTTATGACCAACCTAGACAGCATATTAAAAAGCAGAGACAGTACTTTGCCAACAAAGTTCTGTCTAGTCAAAGCTTTGATTTTTCCAGTAGTCATGTATGGAAGTGAGAGTTGGACTATAAAGAAAGCTGAGTGCCAAAGAATTGATGCTTTTGAATTGTGGTGTTGGAGAAGACTCTTGAGAGTCCCTTGGACTGCAAGGAGATTCAACCAGTCCATCCTAAAGGAAATTAGTTCTGAATATTCATTGGAAGGACTGATGCTGAAGCTGAAACTCCAATACTTTGGCCACCTGATGCAAAGAAATGAATCATTTAAAAATATCCTGATGTTGGGAAAGATTGAAGGCAGGAGAAGAAGGAGATGACAGAGGATGAGATGGTTGGATGGCATCACCGACTCAATGGACCTGAGCTTGAGTAAGCTCCGGGAGTTGGTGATGGACAGGGAAGCCTGATATATTGCAGGCCATGAGATTGCAAAGAGTCGGACATGACTGAGCGACTGAGCTGAACTGAACTGAAGTGAGATTTGAGGTATTTTGGGCTGATGTGTGGGGTGAAATCACACAGGATAATGGGTGATTGGGTGAGGGTGACCATGAAATAGAAGTCACTGTCTTCAATAAATGCCTGAAAATGTGAATTAAAATATACGTTTTTATTTATATACACTTACATAACTTTATATCCCTGGTAGCTCAGCTCATAAAGAATCTGCCTGCAGTGCAAAAGATCCCAATTTGATTCCTAGGTCAGGAAGATCCCCTGGAGAAGGGATGGTCCACCCACTCTATCTTGGACTTCCTTGGTGGCTCAGATGGTAAAAAAAATCTGCCTGCAATGCTGGAGACCTGGGTTCGGACCCTGGGTTGGGGAAATCCCTGGAGGAGGGCATGGCAACCCACTCCAATATTCCTTCCTGGATAATCCCTATGGACAGAGGAGCCTGGGGGGCTGCAGTCCATGGGGTTGCAAAGAGTCGTACACAACTGAGCAACTCAGCACAGCACAGCACATTAACTTTATATAAATGGAAATGAAAATTAAATGAGGAAAAGAAGAATACAGGCAAGATAGCAAATGGTTCCAGTTTCATGTTGAAAGGTCTTTGTCAGTTCAGTTCAGTTCAGTATCTCAGTCATGTCCGACTCTGCAACACCACGGACAACAGCATGCCAGGCCTCCCTGTCTATCACCAACTCCCAGAGTTTACCCAAACTCAAGTCCATTGAGTCAGTGATACCATCCAACCATCTCATCCTCTGTCATCCCCTTCTCCTCCTGCCTTCAATCTTTCCCAACATCAGAGTCTTTTCAAATGAGTCAGCTCTTCGTATCAGGTGGCCAAAGTATTGGAGTTTCAGCTTCAACATCAGTCCTTCCAAAGAACACCCAGGGCTGATCTCCTTTAGGATGGACTGGTTGAATCTCCTTGCAGTCCAAGGGACTCTCAAGAGTCTTCTCTAGCACCACAATTCAAAAGCATCAATTCTTCTGAGCTCAGCTTTCTTTATAGTCCAACTCTCACATCCATACGTGACTACTGGAAAAACCATAGCCTTGACTTGACGGACCTTTGTTGGCAAAGTAATGTTTCTGCTTTTTAATATGCTGTCTAGGTTGGTCATAACTTTCCTTCCAAGGAGTAAGCGTCCTTTAATTTCATACATGAATTTTAAAATCCTGGGAAAATGACAGTTCTCACAATCTTGAAAAAAGTGAGACGCTCCAGGGAATGAGGTTTTCCACTGAACAGATCTACAGAAGAAATGGTGCTTTCTGGAGATACCCAGTTTTCCTTATGGTTCCCAGAAATGATAGTCCTTTAAAAATAACATATAGATCATATGCATAAACTTCTATAATATAATATATTCTATAATATACTATTTGTAATTATCAAAATATGGTTTCTAGTCATAGGTAATTAAGCATGATAGACCCTGATATAATACTTGTTGACTTAGGAGTTAGTATTGAATCATGCTTAATTATAGTAACTAAACATTAATTGCATTAATCTAATCACATTAATATTTGCCTTTTTTTACTCTCCTCTCAGTCTAATTGAGACATTTGTTACATGAACTAAAATAATTTTTGACATAGTATGTTTCTTGATATTAGGCCTTTGTCAGACAATGATGCCTCTGTTGTCCATCACGTTTTTACACTTGGATTTGAAATGTACATTAGTGTGATAAAATGTTTTCCCTGTCATTTTCCCATGAGCTGCTTCTCATTTAGTTAAATACCTCTTCAGGGGGCTGAGACTCCATTGATTTCAAAGTGGGATCAGCATGCAGATGAGATTTTTAGACCATATTGAATAATGAAAAATTGGACTCCTCATCACTTTTCCCCAAGAGGGAAAGGCTGCATTCAGCAGAGCCAAGGAAAGAGAACACAAATGAAAAAATATAGAAACCAAGGGAACAGCAGGTAGAAGAATTAGTCATGGTTGCTCTGGAGTATAAAACTTTACCTCCAATAATACTGCCAAAAATACTGAATGATTTCATACAACATGTTATTCGAGCTTTTACAAAAAACAGTTTTCTGAGATTTTCTCTTTTATGCCCTTGTGTTTTCTTGACTTTTTTTTAACCCAGTTTCAGTTTCCTTAGATATTTTCAGAGGATAACAATTTTAGAGCACATTGCCAAAACTGCTTACCCACAGGAGTCCTATTGACCTTGATCAAGGCCACAAGGCAAAATCCCCTTTCCTTAACTTTGAAAATTAGCTTGATATTTCCAGTCATATTTTCATCTGGTTTTGCTATTCCACATATGAGAATTATTTCTCTGAGAGGTTTGATTTACTTCTATTAATTATTATTCAAAAATTTATGCTGTAAAACAATTGCAAGCAAATACCAAATGAATGAAAACAGATGGCAGTGTAATCTGGAGAAAGAATTTTGCTCAGAGGTGGGAGGAGGAATGAGCAGAAAGATACAATATAGATAGAATTTTCTTAAATTGCCCTCAGAAAGTTAGCATTAAAAGCGACTAAAATAAGTTTTGCTAGTATCTCTTTTAGTTTTAAACATGTTTATATTTCTAAGGTAAAAATCTATAAAAATAAGCCAGAATTTAAAGAGCGAAAATAAATTATTTTATTTTATGGTCAGTTACAACATTTGAGCCTATGTTAGATCAATGAAAAGATTTACCTAATGAATTTAGAAACTATGACATCCGAATGATAAAAGTAAGCTTGAGAATTTAACAATTCTTTGAATAACTCATTAAAAATTTCACCCAGTATTTATGACTCTTGTTCTAGCAGCGTTTATAGACTTTATCCACCCAAGATCAGAACATTTGGTCAATTTCATCAGTTCTTTTAGATAATGTATCTAGAAAGTGAAAAGGAGTCAACATTTGAGGACCATTCCATTCAGATTGCTGCTGCTGCTGCTGGCTGCTAAGTCACATTAGTCGTGTCCGACTCTGTGACCCCATAGACGGCAGCTCACCAGGCTGCTCTGTCCCTGGGATTCTCCAGGCAGGAATACTGGAGTGGGTTGCCATTTCCTTCTCCAGATTAGGAGGGGATATTTTGATCTCATTAACATCCACAACAAGTTGCTGAAGTGAGGACCTACTCTGGGAAAGCAGGCCTCCGGGCCACAAGATGAAGATGTAAGGTCAAGTTCACCCTATATTAATCAGTCAAAAATACCTCTGCCTAAAAAGCCTAGTCCGAGATCCCCATGAGGCAATGTACTTAACACTTCCCAAACTCCCTTTTCAGCACAGATTACCCACTGTACTTATAGCACCAGATGGAATCTTGAAAAAAGTGTTGCAATGCAATCAGGCATCAAAGTTAAAATGAATTTTACAAACAGTACTAACTACATTTCCAAACCACTTTTGGCATATTTCTTTGGTCTTCTCCATTCATTTTGCCAGCAGTCGTTGATTTAAAAGGTTATTTGAATGTGTGTATTTTTATTCGAATGTAACATTTACAGAGAAAGCACTTATGTAAATAAACCTTTGGAAAATGAGGCTGTTATGATTAAAGCACAAATGTGGGCATATGCCATGGAAAATACTGTTCTTTTTCTTTAATACTATGTTAAGGAGAAGCTATTTAAATAAATCCCAAGTAAACATTTTATGCATACATTCACTATTATAGACACTCAGTTTTCCACAATATTATAGAAATGTGTGTAAGTACTTTTAAACTGGAAATATCTATCATGCTTCTCCTAGTACAAAGATCATAGGGAGCATAACTCTCATATTTCATACATATATTATATATAAAATATATAATGTATATATATTAAAACACCAGGGCCAACTCTGGCTTCTATTTTTTCTCTTCTGTATAATTCCGCAGATGACACATGTGACGACCTGTGATGAAGCTACATTTGGCCAACTCTGCACTCACCAGGGAAGAATTGATCGTCAGCTTTCATTAGGTGGTCGAAATAGACCACTAGCATAAAAAATTGTTCTTAAAATTAAATAAGAAAATTTTCTGCCTGGGGACTACTGTTCTCCAGTAATTTGAATTATGGAATGGGCTAAATAAAGGCCATTTCTATTCTCTATTTGCCCATATGAACCACCTGAAATGCAAGTTGATTTTTTTTTAATTCTTTTATCCGCTCAGCTTGGTAGGATTTATCCTTGAATGTTCTGTTCTGTGCACACTGCATGGAGTGCTGCCACATATTTATCTAGCAATCTCTAACAAAATAGAGAGCTTTTAAAAAATAAAGACAATAAAGCTCATAATATTTGCCAAACTATTAACTGTGATATGCAATTGTGAGATTGTTTGACACGAAATTTCACAGAAAGCTGAAACTTCTCATTTCTATAAAGTCTTTTTTAATCAATGGCTTCAAAGTTGTTCTCGCTATCTCTGCAAGAACGCAGGGAAAGGTATGCAGTGATTTTAATCTGATTAAAACCTACCAGTGTTCGTTAAGTGTCTACTATGTGCAAGAACATGGTTTGGTAAGTCTGTGGTCTATAACATTCATTTCCTCACCAGTTAATGAAGTTTAAACACTAAAACCTCAGCTCAGCATCAACAATTCCTAAAACGTTTTCCTGTCTCTGACCTCTCCAGTCACCAATTTAGATTCAGGTCACTTTTAGTTTTGCAGTGTTTGCTTCTATGTCATTGCACTGACCCTCCTGGATCATAATTGTTTGTTGCAATTATCTCCTACTCTAAAAGGTTTCTCAGAGTCAAGAACTCTGTCTTTTTCTATGTTGTGCAGAGATTAGCACAATGACAGAGAGGTGAGTGAATAAATGAGTGAATTAAGACAGGGTCAAGGAGTGTATAACCTCATAATGCAGATGAGCACAAAGTTTCCAATAGTGTAAGGTGGAATTTAATAAACAGCAGAAAAGAGTTAAATAAACTGGTTATAGAGTAGTTCACAACAATACATAACTATGCCTTGTTAATGCTGTTCAATCACGAAGCCGTGTTCCACTCTTTTCAACCCCATGAACTGCAGCATGCCAGGCTTCCCTGTCCTTTGCTATCTCCTGGAGTTTGCTTAAACCAATGTTCATTGAGTCAGTGATGCCATCCAAACATCTCATCCTCTGTCACCCCCTTATCCTCCTGCCCTCAATCTTTCTTGACCTCAAGGTGTTTTCCAGTGAGTCAGCTCTTAGCATCAGGTGACCGAAGTATTGGAGCTTCAGCTTCTGTATCAGTCCTTCCAATGAATATTCAAGGTTAATTTCCTTTAGAATTGACTGGTTTGATCTCCTTGCAGTCCAAGGGACTCTCAAGAGTCTTTTCCAACATCACAATTCAAAATCATCAATTCTTCGGCGTTCAGCCCTGTTTATGGTCCAACTCTCATATTTATACATAACTACCAGAATAACAATAGCTTTTACTACATGGACCTTTGTCAGCAAAGTGATGTCTCTGTTTTTGAATAGGCTGTCTAGGTTTGTCACAGCTTTTCTTCCAAGGAACAAATGTCTTTTAATTTCATGGCTGCAGTCACTGTCTGCAGAGACTTTGGAGCCCAAGAAAATAAAATCTGTCACTGTTTCCACTTTTTCCCCATTTACTTGCCATGAGGTGATGGAACCAGATGCCATGATCTTGGAGCTACTTTTTGGAGCTACTCTGTGTGTGATAAGAAAAGGTGGCTTTTGAGGTCAACCTTAAAAGATGAGTAGGAATCCAATAAGGAAAACAGTTTTGATGATGGAAGGAAGAAGCATCACAGGAACAAGGACAGAAGGTCAAGAAGACAACTAACACATAGCAGGCAAGAAGGAGCAAGATACGGTGATTTAAACTTCAGGCTCTGGGACCAGCCAACTGAGGTACCAGTCCTCATAATGGCCCACCTCTTGTTCTGTGACCTTGGGCAAGCTGTCTAACATCTTCAAGTCTTGCTTTTTTTTTTTTTTTTCTTTTTTCCTAATTATAAAATGAGAATAACAATGGTAACTATCTCACAGAACTATTGGGAAAATTAAATGATTCCAAACATGTAAACTGCTTAACACATGACAAAAATTCAACAAATGAATACTACTTGTAACTCATCACAAATAGCCCCATCACTATTGTGGAATCTTTGTGCAGAAAACAATGGGCAGTACATCTTGAAGTGGATGTAGTCACAATATGGAAAGTGTAAATTTCCAGAATTGGGTTTACATATAATTTGTGACACTACAGGGAGAGACATAGTTTTACTACATCTCAATTTAGTGCAGTTCATTGACCAGGAGCCTGTATCTTGTTTTTCAAATAAACGGGAAATTCCTGAAGCCACAGACTATGTGGGGCACTACATAGCATAGCACCTAGAATTTATTAAATGTCAGATAAATCATTCATAATCAATTCCTGGACTAAAGAGATATCTTTAGATCTCCACTCTGGAAAGTCAAATATCTTATTAAAAGTTTCTTTCCTTCCCTTATTTATAGGCATTCACCAAAAACACTCCCAGACTCAATCTTTTTTTTTTTTTTTTTATGCACTGGAAATTGTCTTGGGCACGGCTAGAATCAAAAGATAAAATGAACTCTTTCTGTTCAATAATACTTTTTACAGATAAGTTTATTCTGAGTAAAAGGGGTATTTAATAGAGAGATAACAATCTAAATTAATATAGAAGGAGTGTTATTTAACTGCAAATTAAGTCTTCCACAATCCATGATATTATAAACCCTAACTTAGCAGGTAATTTGCCCTAAATTATTTTAGTGTATTCACATATTAAATCATTGAAAGCAGGGAAAAATCATCATAAAATATAAGAAAAATATCAAAAATAATTAAATAAATATATATATATATATGAGATAGGAAATGAGTGAATTTAAATTAATTTCCAAAATACATTAATAAGTTTGGGTAGTGACACATCTGCTTTCATTTGAAAGAATGCACTATTGTTAATATAAACATTAATACTATAATACTATAAGCGTTAAGAATATTCTTCTACTCATCATCTACTAACATGAGTAATTGTTGAAATGGGACTGGAATTCAACTTTCTAAAAACAGTCTTCTAATTAAAGGTACATTATTACAGAAAATATTAAAATCACTGTAATGACATATTTTAAATATTCTTCTGGAAATTAACATAAGTATACATTTAAATGGGAAATTTAATATTGATAATTTTTGCATATTGTTTTTGTTTTATTTTTTGTTTTGCTTTGACTTTGGTAAATGAGAGTTAAACTCAAAGTGAGGGAGTCATACTGGGTTTTACTGGCTTTTACTAAATATAGAAAAAAATCTACTTTTTTCACTGAATTTAGTAAAGCATCCTTCCTCTCTGCTTGAATTATAATATTACCTGAAATAATTAACTGTACAAGATTATTTGCATATTCAGCTCACAAAGCCACTTCAGTCATTACATGACTTTTCTGTTTGGTTTCATACAAATTCCCAAGGCAGTTTTAAAGTTCTTTGGAACTGTTCTTTTCAACATAATTGCAGATTTGTTCATGGAAATGGAAATTATATTTTTATTCTGCTTGGAAAATGAACTTCTCAGAAACTGAGGATTTATCGGCAGAATAACGATTTTTCACGCTTCCTCTTTGAAATATTCCAGGAATTCTTATCAGATCGTAGAATGTGCAATTGAAGGCACTGAGTTTTGTTGGGTGTCTATGAGGATCAGTTGAAAATATCAGTTATTTCATCTACTTTTAACCAAACTATTTTCTGGTTTTGGACTCCTGAGTCTATTTTCCAAGGTAGAGCTCTGTTGTGGAGTTTATCGTGTTCTATCACATGTATTCAACTCTAGTATGTCAGTTAAGGTCACAATACTCCTGAATTAGTTGCTCAAAGTGAATTTGGACCCAGACTAGAAAGTAGTCTTCACTTTCCAGTCATTGTTAGGAGAGGATCCAGCAGCTCCTTTTCCTCTTATTTGTTTTTATGGTCTCAAATATTCCTAATTCAAATGTAGCAGATATACCATATACCAAAAACTGTCTAGAATTCTATTTAAGTATACCAAAAATGCACACAAACAAACTTGTCTTTGTTTTTAATCCCACTAGAGAGAAGTTTACTGGATTTAGCAAGTGTGTGTGTGTTAGTCGTTCAGTCATGTCCAACTCTTTGCGACCCTGTGGACTGCAGTCTGCAAGGCTCCTCTGTCCACGGAATTCTCCAGGCAAGAATACTGGAGTGGGTATTCAATACAAACACCCAGATAAATTTAGATAAACTGAAAACTTGGAAAAATAACATTTGGATAAACAACAAATGTAGGAGTACATGTCCCAAATATTATGTCTTGTATTTTTATCTGATAATCCTACACAAGAAAGTCATCAATTTGTCAAAGAAACACAATGCCTTTGGAGTTTTCGAGCCCAGTGCTATTTTAGAAAGCAGATGTTTAACACCATAATACTGTAAAGAAAAGAATTAATCAGTTTAAACAACTTAATATTATGAAGTTGGTAGTTTAATTTTTCTTCTAAGTTGTTAAAGTTTTCAGGCCTAATCATTCATATTTATTTGACAACTCTTATGGTCTGGTGAAAACTAGAAATGATAACAATTTAAAGAACCTTACTGCTTAAAAAGACCTCTGACCTTGGGTCAAATCACTATTTATAAGACTCTTAACCTGAAAGTGTTGATTAGATACAGCAGGCGGGCATGACAAGAGCCCACATGGCTAGGGTAAAGATCTGGGAACTGATAAACATACACAAAATTTTGCAAAAAAGAAAAAAATCAAACAAACCAAAACATCACATGAAATAGTAGGCACTTCACATAATGATTCTGACCTATATGCCAGTGCTGCATCCCTATGGCACTCAGTTTGCAACACCTTCAGCCCTGCAGAATAATCATTTGTATGTTGTTTATCTATACACATAAGTGAATAGCCCTCTGTGAATTACAAAAGCACAGTGGACATAGTATATGTTGACCAAGTCTTGATTTCATTAGCTTAATCAAGTATTTGTTACCCTGAAATAACCAATGATCCAGACACAAAATTTTTAAATTGTGTTAATATGTACAAAATCCACTGGAGTAATGTCCTAAAATATTGTTCACTAGTTTAGTGTGGACAAATTCTATAGTGGATTTGACAGCCAAAAACTAGAAAATACTGGTATCATTTTTAACTAGAAAAGGATAGTTTTAGCAAGGAAAATTATATCTTTATCTCATTTATGAATATAGAAGGAAAAATTCAAACACTAGATATACAAACTGAATCCAAAACAACATAAAAATATACACCATGGCCAACATACACCATGGACTTATCTTAGGAATATAAATAAGCTTTAACATTAAAAAGCCTATTAAACTCTTTAATAATAAATATATTATATTAAGGGGAAAGAGCACAAGGGCACCTAAGATTTGGAAATTTTATAAAATACCCACCCATCTTCATATAAAGAGCCAACAGAAAACTAAGAAGAGAAGGAGCTTCTGAACCTGATAAAAGATACGTACCAAAAAGTCCCAGGTGGCGCAATGGTAAAGAATCTGACTGCGATGCAGGAGACTCGAGAGACACGGATTCATTCTCTGGGTTGGGAAGATCCCTTGAAGGGAAAATGGCAACCCACTCCAAGAATTCTTGCCTGGAAAATCCCATGGACAGAGAGCCTGGTGGGCTACAGTCCATAGAATCATAAAGAGTAAGACACAGCCGAGCACGCATGCCCAAAATTACCCAAAAGTCTGCCACAAGTGTCCTGTAGTATGTAAACATTACATGTTTTTCCCTCAAAATCAAGAATAAATCAAGGATGCCCATATCACCACTTTTATTCCAATTTTATTGGGGATCTTTTCCAGTATAGTAAGAAAGGCAAGAGTCAATTAAAGGCCTAAGTGTTTGAAGAATACTCAAAGAAAGAAAATATTTATAAACGGTGTAATTGACCACATAAAATATCCAAAATTACTTATAGACAAATTGCTTGAATTAATAAATTTTAGCAGAGTGCTGCTGCTGCTGCTAAGTCGCTTTAGTCATGTTTGACTCTGTGTGACCCCAGAGATGGTACCCACCAGGTTCGCCCGTCCCTGGGATTCTCCAGGCAAGAGCACTGGAGTGGGTTGCCATCTCCTTCTCCAATGCATGAAAGTGAAAAGTGAAAGTGAAGTCGCTCAGTCGTCTCCAACCCTTAGCGACCCCATAGACTGCAGCCCACCAGGCTCCTCCGTCCATGGGATTTCCCAGGCAAGAGTACTAGAGTGTTCCCATTGCCTTCTCCTGATTTAGCAGAGTAACTTGTTATAAATTTACTATACAAAAATAAATGATGTCTCGGCACATGGAAAACACTGAAATCATGTTTAAAGCAGAGAGAGCCAGTGCTAGAGAGAGAGAGAGAGAGAGACTACTACAACAACAACAGAAATGAAAGATGTAGAGACACATGTGGAGAAAAATTTTCACATTATCAAGAGACATTAAAGAAGATCTAAATAGAGATAGCCCATGTTCAAGGATAGAATTATCCCGTATTCTAAAAGTGTATACTCTCCTCAATTTCCACCACCTCCACTTATATCAATCTAGTCCAAAACCCCATCCTCTTTCCTCATTTTTCTAATCCTCTCCTTATTGGTCTCCATACTTCTACCACTGACCTCAGAACATGTAAGTCCTGTGCTCAAAATCTTCAGTAGATTCACATTTCTCCATATACGTGTTAAAATCCCTAAAATCACTGATAACACACATGGTGATCTGGGTCCTTCATTCACTCTATCACTCTCCCTTCATTCAGCTTGCTCCTGATGTCATGGCCTCCGGGCTATGCTTACAACATCCCAGGATCCTTCCTTCTCTGGCTGTTCTTTCTGCATCACTAAAACCCTCACCTATGCTGAAATTCTCTTTCAAAAACATCAACCCTGGTTACCTTACCTAAAACTGCAGCTGGCCTTATACCTCCAGATTCCCCATCTCACTTTATTTTTCTCAATGGTAATTGTTACCTCCTTGTTCAGTTGCTCAGTCATGTCTGACTCTTTGCAACCCCGTGGACTGCAGCACATCAGGCTTCCCTGTCCTTCATTATCTCCCAGAGTTTTCTCAAACTCATGTACATTGAGTCGGTGATGCCATCCAACCATCTCATCCTTCGTAACTCCTTATGTACTACATCATTCTCTTTTTTATTATGTTCATGTTCAGTCTCTGCTCAGTTAAAACTTAACCTTCATGAGGGCAGAGATGTTTTTCTTCTGTTTTGTTTATTGCCAGATCCACAGCACAGTCAATTGATACCTAGCACATAGGTCAAATATTTGTCCAATACTGCAATGAATGAAATGCAACTTTACTACAATGAGATAGGAATTATTAATTAATTAATCTAATTATTTGTAATCATTGCCCATACCCATTAGAGTGCCAAAAATGTAAGAAATATGACAGTCAGGAAGGATGTAGATCAGCAGGAACTCAGACAATCTGGTGGATTGCAATTTTGGATTTATTTCAGAAAACATGTTGACATGATCTTGTAAAGTTAAACAAACTTCTACACTCCCTGTGAAGCAATCATTCCAATCTTATGAACAGATATTAGAGTAAAATCTAAAATTTTCTGTAAAAATTATTACAGAAGTATACAAGAAGACACATGCAAAGTATTCATGACTGCAACACTAATAACAATGAAATGCTGGAAGTGACACAAATGTCCTTTGACCAAGGATAAATAAATGATGTCATTTTTACTGAATCAAATATTACAAAGCAGTGCAGATGTATGGATCACAGCTATTTACAAAAATATGGATGCACCTTATAACGCTGAATAGATATAGTAAAGTAAAGTTGCTCAGTCGTGTCCAACTCTTTGAGACCCCATGAACTGTAGCCTACCAGGCTCCTCTGTCCATGGGATTTTCCAGGCAAGAGTACTGGAGTGGGTTGCCATTTCCTTCTCCAGGGGATCTTCCCGACCTGGGGATCAAACCCAGGTCTCCAGCATTGCAGACAGATGCTTTACCATCTGAGCCAAGACAGAGAACTATTTTTATAAATTTCAACACAAGAAAAATTGGATCATATGTTGCCTCTGGTTTACACACATATGTCAAAATAATGACATATATAGTTTTCTATACTAGTGTAGAAACTATTAGCCCTACTAAAATGCTTCAAAGTAGTTTTGTCCAGTGGAAAGCATGGAATAGTCAAATGTACACAAATAGATGAAACTCACATTAACATTTAAGTTCTTAGGTTGCATAATGGCTTCACCAATGTTTATTATATTTTTCCCTATCATATGGGCTTCTCAGGAGGCACTAAAGAACCTGCCTGCCAATGCAGGAGACATAAGAGACACAGATTCAATCCCAGGGTAGGGAAGATCCTCTGGAGGAGAACATGACAACCCACTCCAGTATTCTTGCCTAAAGAATCGCATGGACAGAGGGGCCTGGCAGGCTACTACCCACAGGGTTGTAAGAGTCAGACAAGACTGAAGTGACTTAGCATTCACATGTCACATATATTTTAAATATATACATGTGCTTTGAATATGTCAAAAATAATTTAGGTATATTTTAAATACTTAAATATTTAATATAAAAGACTAACAGAAAAAGGAATGCAAAATGCCCAAAGCACTTTTTGCCTTGCTTCAAAAACGAATTTGTATGTTAGTGATGTCAAACGATTGTATATTCAGCTTATGTTTCAAAATTCTGAACAATCTTTTGGTGTTCAGCTTTATGGTCATTGATTAATCTCAAATTCTGCAATTTGGAAGATAATCCACTCAAAAGTTTGATCTTTCAAACTTCTGAAAGAAGTCCCTCAGTTCATATTTGAGATCCAAATTTTCTACTTTGGTGTTTCATGTTGCTATTTTTACTAGTTGAAATAGCCTTTCTCAATTATCATGACAGATACAAAAGAGTTGAAAAAGGGAAGAGCAGTCTAAAAGAGGGGTTTTTCCTAATCAACTCAGCTGTACCACATTTTTACAAACAGTTCAACTGTGTTTATTTTCAGACAAAACCCTCATGTTATTCCAATAAAGGATAACCTGTTTTTAAAATTTATATAGTATTTTCTGACCCATGCCAATTGCTTAGATGGAGCTAAGTATGTGGCCACAGTGATAGGTGGCCATGAAGATTTTGTGAGACACATTCTCTTCTGCTAGGCAGATGAAATCCTTGGGACGAAGTTTTCAAAAAAGAAAACGGAAACTTATTTCCATTGCATTACATATTTTGATGTATTCCTAATGTATTCCTTTTCAAAATATCCTTTGCTAAAGTAGAAGCAAAGACAGAATGAACAGCAGTTGCATCTCTATGCACACCAAGTAACCATTTTTAAAACTCTTAAAAATGCAGCAGAGTAATTTAAAAGAGCAAGTGGCATGGTTACTTTTTTTAAAGCATGGATTCTCTGTAGCTACATTTACCACACTCAAAACATGCAAATTACACAATACATGAATTTAGATATGGCTAGTCTCTATCAAGACTGGCTAATGCAAACATTAAACCCACTTATTTCTGTGCTAAATGGAGATGTATTATTACAGAGCCAACATTTCCCTTACAACCATTCAATAGCATTGCCTTTAACATCAAGACGTATTTAAGATGTTGAAAGATTCCACTCAATAATATTCCTTAAATCAGCAATAGCTTTTTTAGTTTTAATCAGATACATTTTTTTCTTCACTTTATGTCTTCTCCTTGACTTCCTGTAAATACCTTAGAAATTTCCAAGTGTGAATTTACCTTGCTTGATGAAGTCACGTTGTTTTTTTGAGTTTGAATTACAAGTTGAAGGAGGCTATGGTTTTGTTAACTCAATATTTACACTCAAATGCAAAAGCTATCGAAATTATTCTATGCCTATAGTCTGTGATTGCTCCTTTTGTGTTCCATTCACCTTTCCTTTTGAAGTCATTGTTATCTGGATATAAAACTATATGTCCTATTTGCAAATCAATATTTCTATTTAAGAAAAAGGTCTAAAATTTAAAAAAAAAAAATAAACTCTTCTTGTCTCAAAATAAATCATCTCCAGCAATTTAGTTTCTAAAAGAGTTTGGCTTTTATGCTTATGCAAGGCTGACTTCTTGCTAAGCCTTTACTCCAAGGCATTTCCTAATAGAGATCCCTGGTGTTTGCCCTTGTCATTTTGCAAGGATTAATTTGATCCACCGTCATCCAGCTAAACTGCCTTGTGTCTCTTGTTAGTGTTCAGTTCGTATCTAAGCCCTAGTATTTGTTCTTTACATTTTATAAAATAACTCTCTGTTCACTTTCAGGATATACCACTCATCATACAGTCAATGACTGGAGAAAATGTACTGTCTCTTTATAACATTTTAATGCTCCCAAATATTATTTGTTAAAGGAGGGATTATGAAGGAAGTATTGTCATTCTAGCTTAAATTTTATGGTTTTCCAACACTTAGCATAAAAGGAACACATTCACAATCAAAATTCCTTTAAAGGTAAAGGAATAGAATGTTTAGTCTGAAAGCCTAAAAGGTAAATGAATATAATATTTAGTCTGAAAGCTTAGAGGGAAGATGAGGGGCGGCATAAAGACAAAAGAAAAATGGGAAAGCTGAAGCAGTAAGAGAGAAAAAAAAGCCTCAAAGATGAATTGTAGTAGAGAGAAGTGCTTATCATTATTCTCAGAATGTATAAATTTCTCTTTTTGTACCAAAATATTAAGTCCTTTGAAATGTTCCAAAAAGATCAAAATATAAAATTGATTCCCACTCTTGTATTCAAAGATTAGCATTTCATGAGCTTCTGCCCCCTCTTGGTGAATCTCTCCTTACTAACATTAGTTATCTAGACACTTGGCATTTTTTCTCAGCATGCATGAGTCACAACACAGACATCTCTATCCTCAAAATAAATGGATGTTGAACTTTGAATAAAACATGCCTCTTTCATCTTCATCTCAAATGTGTGTGTGTGCACCTCCTCCCTCTTAGTCTGTTGTTAGACTGCCTTCAAATAACACTTCTTTCTCTTACACAATCCAGGTTGAAAAAGGATGGGCTGAGGATTTACCTGGGGAAGCATCTCTCCAGGAATGGAAAGAATCAAGGAAGGGGTACCACTTCCTTGATATTTTTTGCAGGGCTCCAAGTTACTTTTATTAGGCTACATTTCTAAGAGATACTACGTTCTAAGATTTCAGAAAATATACTTGCTTCTTGATAATACAATTCAATTTTCTAAAATAAAATTATTTTTATTCCACTAAAATATGTGACAATCAGAGAGATTATTCTAAAAGAGAGTGTGGAAATATCTTAGTCAAATAAAAATATGCTCCATTTTGGGTTTATTGGCTATTGTAATATTCCCGAGTCTCACCTATCTGCTATCTTGTTTCTATACAAGGAACTGCCTACATTGTAAGGTGGATATTTCCATCTCATTTTATGGATTCGGAAACTGAAACAGCGAGTCATTTATCATGTCACACTGGAAGCCACTGGCAGACCAACAGACTCCTAAAATTAGGAGTGTCCTAATTTTTTACCGAGAGTTGTTTTTATTTATTCACTCATCCAATACCATTGATTGAATTTCTGTTATGTACCAGGTACTGCCCTGGACTGTAAGAATAACACTATGCTGCCTTTTAGCCTATAACTGCTGCTGCTGCTGCTAAGTCACTTCTGTCGTGTCCGACTCTGTGCGACCCCATTGACGGCAGCCCACCAGGCTCCCCCGTGCCTGGGATTCTCCAGGCAAGAACACTGGAGTGGGTTGCCCTTTCCTTCTCCAATGCATGGAAGTGAAAAGTGAAAGTGAAGTCGCTCAGTTGTGTCTGACTCCTAGCGACCCCATGGACTGCAGCCTACCAAGCTCCTCCATCCATAGGATTTTCCAGACAAGAGTACTGGAGTGGGTTGCCATTGCCTTCTCCAAGCCTATAGCCAGATACCTGTAAATATATCAATTTGTAATGTAGAAACATTACACATAAATTTAAATTAAAATATATTACTGAAAGTCAAATTATTTCAAGTGAAACTGAAACTGTCAAATTATTGACCAAATTTCATTACTATTTATCATTATTATTGATTCAACTTGCCACTATAACTAATTCAATTTTAATTACAGTGGACTCTAAATTCCACAAAAACTGAAACTGTCATCCTCTTCATTACTCTAGCATCTCACAAAATTTCTAGCAAATAATAGGCACCTAGAAAATATATTTTGAGAGAATTAAGTAATGATTTTTCTCTATTCACGGATGCTTATTCACTGTATCCCAAATCAGCATCCCCACCCAGAGCTGGCACTTGACCTAACTAGAAAATAGATAAAATTCTTCACTGACATCATCCTTCCGTCTCCCATCTGACTCAGTCCTTTGGATTCTCTCCTTCCTCAAGCTTCTATACTGAGTCCCATGATCACAAGAATCTTTTCCAAGGCTAAATTTTAAATGATACTAGTATTTATAATGTGTGTGTGTGCTCAGTCATGTCTGATTCTTTGTGACCCCATGGACTGTAGTCCACCAGGCTCCTCTGTCCTTGGAATTTTTCAGGCAAGAATCCTAGAGGGGGTTGCCATTTCCTACACCAGGGGTCTTCCTGATCCAAGGATCAAACCTGGGTCTCTTGCATACCTACATTGGTAGGCAGATTCCTTACCACTGTGCCACCTGGGAAGATCATACTGCACTTGATTTAGCCAAAATGCCAAGAGGTATAAATACTAGTATTTATAATTCAAGACTATTTTAATTGGCTTCTCTCAAAGCTCAGTTGGTAAAGAATCTGCCTGCAATGCAGGAGACCCTGGTTCAATTCCTGGGTCAGAAAGATCTGCTGGAGAAGGGATAGGGTACCCACCCCAGTATTCTTGGACTTCCCTTGTGGCTCAGCTGGTAAAGAATCCACCTGCAATGTGGGAGATCTGGGTTCTATCCCTGGGTTGGGAAGATGCTCTGGAGAAGGGGAAGACTACCCACTCCAGTATTCTGGCCTGGAGAATTCCATGGACTGTATAGCCCATGGACTCACAAAGAGTCGACTGAGTGACTTTCACTTTCATTTTAATTGTATTTTTTTGTATGGTTCTTCAAAAATTTCAAGATCAGTGGAGTAAATCCCTAAAAGCAATATTTCAAACAAAAGCTGAGAATATACGTCTGAGGTAAAAACACCTACCCTACCCTCATTCAATAGAAATCACAATTTACAAGACACTGTCTCTTGATTCATTTGACTTTGGCCTCCTGCTGAACATTTGTATGAGTAAACCATTTGGAAACCAATGCTTCACTAATTTTAAAATTAAATACTCTCCTAGAAATAAAAGGAAGACAAAAAGTAAAGACTCTTTCTAAAGTAAAAGAAAAAAATCCCTTAAAAAATAAATTCTCACCTGGAAGCTCTCCTTAACAGATTCTTTTACATTTTTAAAAATTCTTCAAGTTTGGTAAGGACCTAACAAATTTGTTTTAAATGAAAAACCAGCACTTCAGAATTTGTCAAGGATGTTTGAAAGATATAAATCTGAAGGACAATAAAAGGTTTCCTTCCATTGTCCAGAGTTGTTACTGGGATCACCTGCCAAACAATGAACTGCAGTTCTCAGGCCTCTTTGCTTGTCACTGGAACCCTGGGACTGAGCCTTGCTGATGGTGTCTGCAGAAGAAATGTGAAACACTTGCCAGCCAAACTGATAAAGAAATGAGCCTTCTTCACCTTCTCCTTCTTATCAAGGAGGAATCCACGGCTCTGGAAGAGGACAGAGCCACAAAATGGAAGGAGCTTGGAAGTATGGAAAGCTGTCCAACAATCAAGAATACTTAATCTGGATTTTATGAGAGAAAGAAAGAATCCTCTATTTTATTGATCCATTGAGATTTTGGGCTGATTCACTACAGTAAGCATCATCTTCAGTAACAAAATGCTCCACTATGAAAACAATATTGAGACAGATATTGTGGGTTTCCCTGGTGGCGCAGGAGTAAAGAACCCACCTGCAGTAGGGGAACACGGGTTCAATCCCTGGGTCGAGAAGATCCCCTGAAGAAGGGAATGACAATCCAGTACTCTTGCCTGGGAAATTCAATGGACAGAGAAGCCTGGTGGGCTACATTCCATGAGGTTGCAAAGAATCTGACACAACTTAATGACTAAACACACACACACACACACACACACACACATTCACTTGTTAACTATGTCTTTCAGTCTGTTTGGGCTACCATACTAGAATGCCACAGACTGGGTGACTTACAAACAGCAGAAATCTATTTCTCATGGTTCTGGAGACTGGGAAATTCAAGATCAAGACACTGGAAACGTGATGTCTGGTGAAAGCCCACTTCCTGGCTTACAGAGGTCATCTTTTTGTTGTGTCCTCACCTGAAGAAGCAAGGGTGTGGGGGGAACTCTCTGGGGTTTCTTTTAGAAAATGAAAGTGAAAGTTACTCAGTCATGTCAGACTCTTTGTGAACCCATGGACTATACAGTCCATGGAATTCTCCAGGCCAGGATACTGGAGTGGGTAGTCTTTCCCTTCTCCATGGGACCTTCCCAACCCAGGGATCAAACCCTGGTCTCCTGCATTGCAGGCGGATTCTTTACCAACTGAAAGGGATCCTTCAAAAGGGCTCTGCCCTCAACCTAATCAACTATTAAAGAAAGGCCCCACCTCTTGGTGTCATCAACTGAGGTTAGGACCTCAAAGTTTGTGTGGGGGTCACAAATTTTCAGTCTTAGCGCTGTAGAAGCAGGTACGGTATCAGATAGGATTTGTGTACGGCATTTATTTTTTTGTCTGTGTTGTCCTTTCTAACATTAATAATGCTTACTTTGGTCTTTGAACATTTATATAGAAGGAAATGTTACAGATCAAATACACGAATGGAATTCTCCTAAGAATAAAAAGTGATGCAATCTGTGATGTTCCTACAGTATTTCAAATATATCACCATAAATTTTGAGGGACTCCTACGGTTAGTTTGCAGTTTGTTAATTTCTATGGGTTTCATGGAGTTAAATGCTGAAATATAGATGGTGCTTTCAGGGATCCTGAGAAGACCTCAAATAGACTGACCATCCTCAAAAATGAAGAGAAGTCTCATTTTAAGTGGACCTCCTCCTTTATGTCTCCAAAGGCTGCTATGTTTTAAATCTGTCATCTCTATAGAAGATGAAGTAGCATCAGCTTTAGTTGCTAAGAAGATAGTGGCCACAAATACACAAAATAAAAAGAAGGCTTCACCAGCTAGTGTAGACAATGTGGGCTAAAAGATGAAAGTGAAAGTGAAATTCACTTAATCATGTCCGACTCTTTGTGACCCCATGGACTGCGTAGTCCATGGAATTCTCCAGGCCAGAATACTGAAGTGGGTAGCCTTTCCCCTCACCAGGGGATCTTCCCAACCCCGGGATGTTCGAACCCAGGTCTCCTGCATTGCAGGCGGATTCTTTACCAGCTGAGCCACAAGGGAAACCCAAGAACACTGAAGTGGATAGCCTATCCCTTCTCCAGTGGACCTTCCCCACCCAGGAGTCAAGCCGGGGTCTCCTGCATCTCAGGTGGATTCTTTACTAACTGAGCTATGAGGGAAGCCCTTGGGCTAAAAGATATTTGAACTTAAAAATCTTGCAAATAAATTCAAGGTGAGTAGGAGAATTTTACATTACCTTCTAGCTCATTTGCTTTCAGACACTACCAGGGAAATAATTAAAATGTGTTTACTAAATCTCTGAAAATGAATATTTCTTAATTAAAGAGAAAATGCTTTGCATCAAACAATGATACAAATCTCCTGAGAAATTCTGTAATTTTTTAAACTATGATAACAAAGCAATGGTTGTTTACCCCTCCCTATGCTACGTACACTCTTGTTTGATTACTCCAGCTCATAAACAAAGAATTAAAGAACAGAGAGATATGTCAGCCTTCTCAACCCTTGTAAACAACTCTTTGATAAGTGAAGGGCAAATTCGGTGGTAAGAAAATCACTCTGTCTGATGTAATGACAGGGTTTCTTTTATATTTTTCAAATGAGCTCTTTCCTGTTCTTAAAACTACCTTATCAAAGGACACTTTAAAAGGGAGATGTTTCTTTAAACAATTTGCTTGGAGCATTTCTAATGTTTAGTATACCCAAGGTAAAAAAGAAAAAGCCCAGTTAAGACATTATGCTGAAAAAGGAGGAGGTCAACTGTTTTTTGCCTGCTATGAGCATCAGAAGAGATGTTCTAAATAGGATTTAGAATTCTATCTATAACAATGGCTTAAAGAAATTTTTATTTTTTACTTTGGTATTACAGAAAAACATGCATTTATTAAGAATGGCTAAATTCAAATTAATAAGAAGAATATGCTGCTCTCATTAATTAATTTAAATATTCTTATGTACTCAATAAATTTCAAATTTTTTTTCTGGAATTAATTTCTAACCATGGCATATGGTGATATGTCTGGTCTAAATCTTTAATTTTGGAGAGATGGGGAGCTAGGGTTGTTTTGATTACACGTGACTTTTGACCTTCACCTCATCTGTTTTGGAAAGTTTTCTTCCTTCTATAATGGTTTTAACTAGAAGTTACAGAGAATTCTTCCCCTCTCTCCATGATAACTCAAGTTTAGACTTTAGGTAAAACCATTTTCTGATGTATTGTGAGATTTAAGTGTTCACCGGCATGATGAGATATCAATCCTTACAATGTGGAACCTCCTTAATGTTTCCTTCCCTTCTTTTATCCCTCTGATGTTAGTATATCTAGGCATGGTTCTTAGACCTCTTCTCCTCTGTCTCCTCTATCTCTATCTGCCTCCCTTGATGACTGTATCTAGTCACCTGAAATTGCATGCCATCAAAAGCTAGACGCCGCCTAAATTCATATTTCCAGTCTCAACATTCTTGCAGAACTCCAGACTTAAATGGCCAATATCCATTTGAAATCTCTATTTGAATGTAAAATAAGCTCCTCCAACTTAGCAAAGTTGAAACTAAACTTTTGATGTCCCGTAAGAGGAAAAACCTATATGCAGGTCAGGAAGCAACAGTTAGAACTGGACATGGAACAACAGACTGGTTCCAAATAGGAAAAGGAGCATGACAAGGCTGTATATTGTCACCCTGCTTATTTAACTTATATGCAGAGTACATCATGAGAAACGCTGGGCTGGAAGAAGCACAAGCTGGAATCAAGATTGCCGGGAGAAATATCAATAACCTCAGATATGCAGATGACACCACCCTTATAGCAGAAAGTGAAGAGGAACTAAAAAGCCTCTTGATGAAAGTGAAAGAGGAGAGTGAAAAAGTTGGCTTAAAGCTCAACAGTCAGAAAACTAAGATCATGGCATCTGGTCCCATCACTTCATGGCAAATAGATGGGGAAACAGTGGAAACAGTGTCAGACTTTAATTTTTGGGCTCCAAAATCACTGCAGATGGTGATCGCAGCCATGAAATTAAAAGAAGCTTACTCCTTGGAAGGAAAGTTATGACCAACCTAGATAGCATATTCAAAAGCAGAGACATTACTTTGCCAAGAAAGGTCCCATCTAGTCAAGGCTGTGGTTTTTCCAGTGGTCATGTATGGATGTGAGAGTTGGACTGCGAAGAAAGTTGAGCACCAAAAAATTGATGCTTTTGAACTGTGATGTTGGAGAAGACTCTTGAGAGTCCCTTGGGCTGCAAGGAGATCCAACCAGTCCATCCTAAAGGAGATCAGTCCTGGGTGTTCATTGAAAGGACTGATGCTGAAGCTGAAACTCCAATACTTTGACCAACTCATGTGAAGAGTTGACTCATTGGAAAAGACCCTGATGCTGGGAGAGATTGGGGGTAGGAGGAGAAGTGGATGACAGAGGATGAGATGGCTGGATGGCATCACCAACTCGATGGACATGAGTCTGAGTAAACTCCGGGAGTTGGTGATGTACAGGGAGGCCTGGTGTGCTGCGATTCATGGGGTCACAAAGAGTTGGACACTACTGAGCAACTGAACTGAACTGAATTGAAGGGGAAAAAGAAGGCCTCACTTGTACTTTTTCTTATCTCAGTTAATGGAACCAAAATTACTCTCTCCTCCTACATCAGCCAATGCACTCCATCCATATTTGCCTTTTGCTGGTCCTCAAACACATAAAGCTAGCTCCTTCCTCACACCTCCACACTTCTGTTCCCCATGCCTGAAACATTCTTATCATAGATCTTTGCATGATTAGTTCCTTCAGTTTGTCCACAGTTGTCCAAATGGCATCTCTTCAGAGGATTTGCCTTTGAATCATGCCTCCAAATCAGTTGTCACTCTCTTTACTCTGCTTTTCAGGTAGGATTTGCCTGAGGTTACATTATTTATTATTTGTGTCCCTCAGAAGAATGCAGGCACTCTGTCTTTCATGACCCTACCTGCAGTACCTGTTAATACACAGCAATGCATAACATATTAAAGATATTCACTAGCATTTGTTGAATGAATGAATAAATGATACATGGGCTCTTTGCTAAGATTTTCTCACCCTCACGTGGCCAAGGCAGAAACTGCCCACAGTCGCCTACTCTGGCACTCTGGCACTGTGTGTTTGTCTTGGAAAATTGTGTGTGTGTGTATGTGAGTGTAAACTGAGATAGCTGTGTCTCTAGGGGCTATGAAAGTCTGGACCAACATTTGTAAAACATAACCATGACTGATTTTAATACCAGAAGAGAGAGACTTCTTTCTGCTAAAATCCAAGTCTCCAGAAAACCTGTTGGACCAGCAGTGGTTCTTCAGGCTACTGTCTTGGGTATAGAGACTGCAAGATGCCTCTAAATGCAAGACTACCAGTGATGCTACAGACTCAGAGATTAGTATAGCATGTAAGCAGCTAAATTTGTCTTTTATATCAAATTTGATTCTAACCCCCACATTCTCAAATCCTTAGACTATCCTACTATATCCAAGGATCCATGATAACTAACACCATGGGAGTGATTTAAAATTACTGCTTTCAGGTAGGATGAAACCAAAAATCGAAGATAAAATGTCATAAGATTTCTTAGAATTCTTTTATTCTAAATAGAGACGTTTCTTCTTCCCAACCACAGGTTCCAGGCCAAAGCATTGAATTTCAACTCAGTGACACCAGCAGCTATTAGTAAATATGTGTTAGTTGTAGTGGTAGTCACAAGTAGGGAGATTCTGCTAGACGAGTTCTCACCGTCCTCATTTGAATAAAGAACTTTGTGCATTCAATTTGATATTGCTCTACTGTTGAGATGCTAAATTGGCTATTTGTATCAAAGAAATATTGTATTTGCGTATAACATAAGATTTCAGCTTTGCATACTTTCCAAATATAATTCTGTTCACCATGACTTTACAGGATTCAGGGGAAGAAAATGGATCCCAGGAAGCATGTATGGTGGGAGTTGCAGGAAAAGTATTAGCAACAGTGGCAGCAATATATTAGCTGTAGTACCTTTTTTACACCTGAGGTTATTGCCTTTTTATTTTTTAATAACTTAATGCAATAGGAACAACCTTGGGAAAATGAATTTTCTGGAGTAAACAATGGAAAGGCACTATTAACCTAACACAGCAGGAAATACATTGACCACAGTTAGAAATATATTCTCTCAGAATGCAATACACAGAGTTTACTTACTAGTTCTAGTATCTCTTTGTAAAACTAAAGAGAGAAAAATACCCAGAAAGAAAAAAAAAGACGCATTGATTGTTGATGTGTATTCTGCAAAGACAGCACACTGAAAATGCACAAAAGTATTCAACTGTGACTATGGAGTATGTGTTACTTTACATAAAATGACTCCTAAATATCCTTGTCTGTTTTAGATGTCTCAGAGTATGTAAAGGGAGTAAAATATTCAATTACTTTTTAATGTCTAAAAGTCACTCAGCAAAATGAAATCAATGCAATTGCCAAGAGCCCTCTTTAAGAGATCAGCTATATTAATTCAAGATATGCCTTCTTCCCTCAGGTAACTTTAGTTGGAACATTGTTATTTATACTTAACCCTAGATAAGGGTTGAATCCCATGCTTTCAAGAAAGAATAAGAAATTGATCATTTTAATGATAGGCAGCAGAGATGTGTCAAGTTCTGCGAAAAGCAGTTAACAGATGCTAGATTATGAATTTAACCTGCTAAGAGATATCCACAATTTCATACCCTCAAATCCTACCTTAATGTACAGGTAAACTGATATAGATCTATAGCAGACCAGTTAGTGCTCATGTATTCCTGTAGTCTAATACATCTACCCAGAACAGCAGAACAGAGCTGTGCTCAATTTTCATAAGATTCTCTGTGAATCGATTTCACAAGAGAGAAATTAAGCCAAAATATTACCCATGGTTAGACTTGACACAAGCAGGCACTGCTATAAAAACTTGCATTCTTGGTATTTTTCCAGATTTAACTAGTGCGACAGGAACTGCCTCACTTCCAGGTATCATAGACATTTTCTCAATATACTTGTCAGAGGAACTCAGGGTCTGACTCACTAAGGATCCTCAGAAGTCCTTAAGAACTGCAGAAGATCCAGATTATCTCAATTATGCTGCCACAAAGATCAAAATGAATTCTTGGGCTCTATAGTCATTGGGAAAATATATTAATAGTAAAGAAGTTGTTTAGATTGCATACATAAAGGCCAGTTTTGCTGTAGCTTTTCACTTCATATGTTGACTATCACCTTGAGGAGAAATTTGCTGTCAGGACCTGAGGAGAAACGGAAATAAGCACATTCCCTATTTTTCAGTTGCACAAAAGACCTTCCCAATGAAGTTGGGTTCACAACTAGGATGACCTGCCTGTGACAGAGAAAACTCCTTTTTATATGTATATTTTAAGAGGACTCTCTTGCAGAACCACCTAATACTAAATAAAGTATATTCGTGTAAAAGCAAACAATAACAACTTTCTGATCATTATCAGATTTGTGTACTTATTTGAAGAAAAAGAAAATAATAGTCTTAACTGCTCTATAGTAGTAAGCCAAAAAGTTTTTGGCACTATTTGCAGATTTTGACTTAAAGGTTTAATTCAAGGTGAAAATTGCACTGGGACACATCCTGAGAGAAATAGTTATGGCTTTGTTCATTCTTTCCCCCTAAACAGGAAATTGGTTTTCTGACTCTACACTGTTTTAACAGCAGCATAAATGCGGCTCACTCCTCTGAATTCAGACGTAACACTCAATGATGAAATGGGGGTGCAAGGGAGACAGCAGGTCATATGCCAGACTAGGGTGAATAAAATTGACAAACACTAGCAATCCCCAAATATATCCCTAAGTAATTCGTTGCTACAAAAATATATATATATATATCCAGCAGTTAAAAAAAAATTAGACCGTTAGATTTAGAAGGCAAGCAACTGCTTTACTACATGTCTTTAGGAGGACATATTAAACATGTTACCACACTAGAGGTATCTACAAACATCACTTGTAAACCGGAAAATTAAACAAGTTTAATTGCTTCAATGACATTCTTATTTTATTTGCCTGAAGTAAATATTTGAAATATTGTCTACACTTCATTGAATCTCAAAGGTGATACAAATTGCAATTGTATCTAGAGACAGATATTTTGATAACTTTATGTTTTGCTTTTTTTTTTTATAACCAATTTGGCATGATTGGGGCTTCCCTGGTGGCTCAAATGTTAAAGAATCTGCCTGCAATGCAGGAGACTGGGTTCAATTGATGGGTCATGAAGACACCCTGCAGAAGGAAATGGCAACCCTCTCCAGTTCTTGCCTGGGAAATCCCATGGACAGATGAACAGGGCAGGCTACTGGGGTTGCAAACAGTTGAACACAACTGAGTGATTAATACTTTGGCATGATTATCTTCTGCCTTAAACTACACATTTATGGCAAGGAGAATATTTTTAAATTGAGACTAATGTGATCACTAATAGAGGAATAGAGGGCATGAATGATGTTTATCTTTCTTCCCCAAATAGAAAATTTTCTATATCAAATTAACTCAACAGCAGGTTTTCTTCCTGTTGTGGGTATGGTGAAGTTGAAGGACAATGATTTTAGGGTCAGGTTCAAGTGCAGACTCTCACTTTCAGATCAAATATCTTTAGGTAATTCATTTGATGTCTTCACATCTCACTTTCATCAATTACAAAAGAGATATACTAACATATGTATTTAAGGGCATTGGAAGAATTCAAGAGATGAGTGTACATAAGAAATTGATTAGTTTGTGGTCCATAATAGATACTCAATAAATGTTAGTTCTTTGGAAACACATATGCAGGTTGGGAAGATCCACTGAAGAAGGGAAAGGCTACCCACTCCAGTATCCTGGCCTGTAGAATTCCATGGACTGTATAGTCCATGCAGTCTCAAAGAGTCAGACATGACTGAGCTACTTTCACACACACACATGTAGGTTTTATGGACTTAGGTTTATTTTATAGCAAGGAAAACTGCAACTTATAGAGATGAGTGTGTAGTGGCTACTATAACATCAGTGACCTATTTAGAGGCAGAGCTGAACCTAGAATCTGATCTGACTTATTGAAAGTGAAAGTGAAGTCACTCAGTCATGTCCAACTCTTTGTGGACTGTAGCCCACCAGGCTCCTCTGTCCATGGAATTTTCTAGGCAAGAGTACTGGAGTGGGTTGCCATTTCCTTCTCCAGGGGATCTTCCCAACCCAGGGATCGAGCCCAGGTCTCCTGTACTGCAGGCAGATGCTTTACCATCTGAGCCGCCAAGGAAGTCTCTGACTTATTAGTTAACATATATAGTGGGTTCAGGGCTTCCCAGATGGTGCTAGTGGTAAAGAACCCGGCTGCCAATGCAGGAGACCTAAGAGATACAGGTTCCATCCCTGGGTCACAGAGATCTCCTGCAGAAGGTCATGGCAATCTACTCCAGTATTCTTGCCTGGAGAATCCCTTGGACAGAGTAGCCTGGTGGGCTACAGTTTGTGGGTTTGCAAAAAATTGGACATAACTAAAGCGACTTAGCACATATTGGGTACCAGAAGGCTGACTATAACAGGAATAAAACTTTGAAGCAGACCTAAACTCTGACCCAGTGCCTGCAACTAACAAGTCTTTAACCTCTGAACCTCAATTTCCTTATCTAGAAAATGGAGAAAATACCTATGTACCTCAAAAAGTTATCATAAGAATTAACTGAAGTATTAGATGTGGATAATGTAGCAGTATCTAGCAGGTAATATTTAAAGCGCAACAGAAGATAGTCATTATTATTATTTTTAACCATGATAAAGAGTTTATTAAAAGGAATAAAAAAGAGAAATGTCCATTTTTATTCTTCGTTTAAGAAATTTGCTTATATTGTGAGGACATGTCTGGGAATGGCTAATATTGTGTGTTGGCATCATGGAAAATACTATGAGATACCCCCAAACAACAAATTCCTTGCCCTTGAAGAGCTATTGGGGAAAATAACACAAGAAAAAATTGTTATTGACACTAGCAGTGTTTAAATAACAAGTGAGATAAATAGAAGGCTGATAAGCTAAAATGATGGAGAAATAGATCAATGGTTTTTTGCTGAAATGACCAGAAAAATTTCACAGAAGAGTTGGAACTGAAGTCAAACCCAAGAGCAGCTCTATTTAAGGAAACTTTAGTTATGTTTTCTCTTTTTCCTATAGAAATGTTTAAAAATAGCTTCAGATGTCAGAATTATGAAAGAGAACTCAAATTTTCTTTGGGGAGTTGTGAAGAAATATAACTTTTTGGCTGAAGGCTGATGGGCAAATATTCTCTATGAATATCATAAAGATGAGCACAGATTTAGTTTCCTGTCTGTGCATGTGTGCATATGATTGTGTGTGGGTACACATGCACAAGTTTTCATGAGTTTGCTCACTTACACTCCAAAAACAAGCATTGTTTTCTAAACCAATGCAATGCACACTGTAAGTATTCCTTTTTTCAAAGCACAGCAGAATAAGTGTCTCATCAAGTTGTTTCTCAACAGCATCTCCACGGACAGTTGATACAACCATTAAAAATGCTGGCAGTGTGTCTGGTTTGGTTACTGTTTTGATGTGTTTTCTAATGGTGCTGCTTGCCTTTGGCAATAATTGTAATTCAATTTATGCCTCTAAAAAATCATCCAATCCTATTGCCTATGCAGTTTCACAAAATATCTTTTCTCTGTAGAGTTAATCAGCCTTACACTGAATGTTTTCTATTACCTAGATTTCACTGCATCGCCCAATAACTTTCAAGTTGAACAAGTCTGCATTCCAGAAAGTAAACACATTAGAAATAAAGTGACCAACCTTGAGTGGATGACAGGAGATGCCACTCATAAAAATAGTGACTTGGCTCTATTATGAAGATTGGGATGTGTGGGTATGTATGGGTGTGTATTTTGTTCTGGATAAAGAGATTATTTTAAACCTTCCATGATATAAACACAGTTCTATGGTAACATTTAAAATAATTGTATGCATAACTTCATTTCACTTTCATCCAGAGTTTAAAATGTGTTTGAAAAATGTTCTCAAGGCAAATGTTGTATATACATAACCACTTTGTCAAGCAGTCTTAATATGGAGAAATATAAATACGAAATAACTCTTTTCTCTAATCACCATTTTCAGTTATGTTCTGTATAATTTTCCTGGGCTTTGATGTTGTCTTGGGCTGATTCTATCACCTTTGATATGTAGAAGTTTAATTCAAATCTGTTAGTGGTTTACCTGCTGCTAGAAGAGCAAGAACTGGAACCCTGATTCAGTTTCAAAGCCTTGCCCTGAAATCCTGACTCTGACTATAGCAGGCAAAGGTAAGACATGAACTGAGCCAACTCTTTCTATTCCCCCTTTCAATACCAACCATCAGGTGTGGGGTAGAGAGAAGGGAGCAGAAAAGAGATGAAAGTTTCTTTCCTTACCTGGATGGCCTTTGTGTTTCCTCACTGATTGTGTTCCTTAAGTGAATCTAATGTGCTCATTATCAATGCTCAGAATGTGTCTGAGTCCAAAAGCAGAATCTGCTGTGACACAAAACTTCACTTTATAAAATGTGGCCCTTGGACGGGTGGCATTAGTATCACCTGGGAGACTGTTGGACCCTCAGCCCCCATACATGCTCAATCGAAATCTGAATTTTAACAAGATACCCAGGTGATTTGTATACACATTAAAATTTAAATTATTTTGGTTCAAAGCTGCTCTTTTTTACTTCCCTTCTGTTCCCAACTGATATACTTTTAAAGTATAATGCAAATAGATTGCTAAAAACACATTTAAAAAAAAAAAACAAAGCACCAACCTAAGTTTTGTTATTTGATTCAATAGACCAGGATGGAATAAGAAGTACCAAATCTGCTCTCCCACCAGAAACATACATGAAATGAGTTATTTTCAAACATTAGACAACAGGCAACACGGGTCTTTGATTCCTAAGAGAAATTCCAAAGGAAAACAAATAAGAGGAGCCTTATTGTCACCTGCTTACCTAGAGATGTGGTACAAGAAAGGGGAACCCATGCAGAGCAGAACAGGCTCACAGAATTGAGGAGTCAAAGCATCACAGTTCAGTGAGGTTGGGGTAGCTTGACTTTACGGGCAGAGTCCTGGAAAGGAGGTAGTGAGGAAGAGAAATCTCTTTGAGTTTGTTGCTGAATTCTAAGTTAGGCATTAACTGTACATTATGTTGGAATGTCATAAGACTGGGCAGAAACTGTTAGGGGCCTCTAAGATGAGCAAACCAGAAGTTCATACAGAGCTGGGAGATTTTTCAGTTCCAACCAACAAGGGGAGGGAAATCTTTTCTAGATTTTCCCCCCTCAAACTCATACATACAATTTCCAGATTAACTTAGTGAAAATTAGGAGAAACGCTCTTAAAAATTCTAAATTCTAAAAATTCTAAAAAACAGGTATCTCTCTTTACAGACCAGCAGTAATTTTGTCTTAACAAAATAAAAGCATAAGAAATTATTATTCAAGTTCTGTTCAAACAAAAAGAGAAAATAATTAGCAATCATGGAGAATGTAATGAAAATTTTATTAGAGGAGCTGAAAGCAGAAAGAGAATATATAACCTTTTGGTGTCTTCAGACCATCCTCTACTAACTACAATTTTTATCCAGAAATCTGGGAAAGTCTGCTTCCTGGACAGAGTATTATGTGTGGAAGAGGCCTTTCACATTAAGCATAAGTGTTACCTGTTACTATTTGAAGTGATCGTCCCTTGTCTGCATGACAGTTCTTTAACTATTCCAGAAGTGACCAAGGACCAGGAAAACCTAGGCAAAAGTAGTCTCTAACCAGCCCTTAGGATGTGGAAAGCCTGGCTAAAATCCAATCTCAGGTGTAGTATGCTTTAATCATATGAAAGTTTTCTGTAAGTTAAAACTTTAAATATCAGAAAATCCATTTATAAATCATAAGACAATTCCAGGAGTAAAGTCAATTCAGCTATAGATTTGGCAAACACAAAACAAAACCTCTAAATATGGACCTAGAAAATTTGGATTTGAGTTGCAAATATGTCAGTTAACAGTTCTTTGATCTAGAAGTAACAGGCTGTATTTTCTTTAAATGTATCCATTGTAAAATAATGAAAGAGTTAAATACAGTAGTTAATTAATATGAGAGTAGTACAAAATGCTGTGTGTTATGTGCATATATGTATTTTTTTTTCAAAGCAAGCTCTTATACACCAGCTAGTATACACTGAGCACTATTTTATGCATCTTTCTTCTCATAAATATTAGCTCATTTAAGTCTCACTTTATAGATAAGGAAACTGAGTGATAGGGAGGTTAAGTAACTTGCCCAAGGTAAAACACACAGTTAATAAGTGGTAGAGCTGGGACTAGAATCCCAAAACCCTGGTTGCAGAGTCTGAACTAATCCAGGTTTTCTATGGTCTTTGAGAGCAGAAAAATCAGTTTTGTTGGTGAGCTTCTGGATCTTTCTGACTTGCACTCAAAAATGAGTTTCTTGAGTCATTGCTTTGCTTTGGTAGGGTCTGTGATTGCCTTCAGTGTGCTAGTGAGGGATTAAAGAAAAAAAAAAACACATAGAAATCAAATCTTAGGGTCAAATTATTGTGAACTCATGGACTCACTTTTTTGTGTGTCTTTTGGTTTTGGTTATGTCTTTTTTTTTTTTTGGTGAATAGATGGCATTTTATACTGGCTCAAGTGAATCATGCAGACAAGTCTCAAGAATATCCTTTGAGACAAATTATCCAGAGTCCCTGGAAAACAGTCACCACTTGAGCTAGATAATAATGATTCACAGTTGAAAAGGGGTGGCTCAGAGGTTAAAAAAAAAAAAAAAAAAAAATCTTCCTGCTAGTGCAGATGAAGCAGACATAGTTTCAATCCGTGGGTCAGGAAGAGCCCGTGGAGGAAGAAACGGCAACCTGCTTCAGGATTCTTGCCTGGAAAATTTCATGGACAGAGCAGCTAGGCGGGCTACAGTCCATGGGGTTGTGAAGAGTCAGACACGACTGAGTGACTGAGCTTGCATGCATGCATTTATGATCACCACAATCTCACATGGCAGATTTGTAATGATCTTATTTTACAGAGGAGAAAATGAGAACTTGGACTGAATTTCTAGGCAAAATATTAGCAGATCAGGCCTCACTTCTGTGACCTGAGAGCCTCTGAGTGCATGACTATGTTAACAGGGTCCCCATGATCAGGGACCTGACTGATACATTCATAGAAGTTCACTGTAGCAGATGCTGGTGATACCCCAGGCTGTATCTCCCTGGACCTACATGAGTTGCCTGCAGCCACGGGGAACAGTTTCTGGCCCACTAATAGTTTCCCACCTCAGACCCAGTTCTCTCTCTTTTTCTCCATCTGAGGGATTTCTCAGGCATCATCACGCAAACCTGATCATGTACAGAGTTTATGCCCATCCTGGGTGTGACCTCTCTCTACCAGAAGGAGATGGGAGAGTGGATAACTTCTCCCCATTTTCTAGTGGGAGAATGAACTCAGCTTTAAAAGGTAACATTTATAAAAGATTGTTTGGCAACCATGCAGACCATCCATGACATAGATTAGTAATTTAAGTTTGTCCTGAGGTGAATAGTCATTGTTTGGCTCCTATGTAACCACAGATTGATCCAGAAACTTAAGACCTTTCTTTAGTTCTTAACAGTGAAGACATAAAATTCCAAAGACTTTCTTATTTTCATATTGCTAAAGGAATTTAGTAGTAACTACACAGTTTCTAAATTTAGTGTTCATAACCTAAATTAAATGTATTATTAAATTTTACTGAGCACTATTATTTCAGGATTTTAGTAAGAAATCCAAATAAATCCTTACTATGCCTACACATGTGCACCTATTTAGAACATCATGAGCCCCTAGAACACGGCAAGATCACGTGAGCCACAGGGAGTCGTGCCCCATTTAAGTGCACCACGACTGAAAAGTTGGGGGTCCAGACATTTCCAAACAAGGATATGCAAACATTTTCCCAAAAAAATCTATAGAAAAGTTAATGGGAATCAATTTCTACATCTTTAATTTTTGCATGTAATGCTTCCTCCTAAAATTGGTCTTTCTAAGAGAATGCCTTGGGTCCAAGTTTTTCTTTCTTAACTCTCTTTTACAGTTGTCTTATCATTTTATAAAAGAACAGGATATCCTTCACTGTTTTATAATAATTGGAGGAAAACCCCACCTATTCAATTAAGAGAGATACTTGACTTAAATGCTTAATAGTTATTCACACAATTTGAACCCATATCTGTAAGTTTTTTCTCTACTATCTATTAATAATCATTGTTATGTAATCTCAATTCAGTAGAAAGTTTCAACATTTGAAGTTTGTGGTCAAGGAATTTTAAAAAATAAAATAACTTATGTACATTTTTTGTTGCACAGAAATATGTCTGAGTCATCATTAGAAACTTTCAGGAAAATCTTTTTCACTAGGATTTAGTTAGCTATGACAAACCTAGACAGCATATTAAAAAGCAGAGACATCATTTTGATGACAAAGGTCCATATAGTTAAATTTATGGCTTTTCCATTAGTTATATACAGATGTGAGTTGGACCATAAAGAAAGTTGAGCACCAAAGAATTGATGCTTTCAAATTGTGGTGCTGGAGAATATTCTTCAGGGTCCCTTGGACTGCAAGGAGATCAAACCAGTCAATACTAAAGGAAATCAATCCTGAATATTCATTGGAAGGACCGATGCTGAAGTTGAAGCTCCAATTCTTTGGCTACCTGATGTGAAGAGCTGACTCATTAGAAAAGAACCTGATGCTGGGAAAGAATGAAGGCAGGAGAAGAAGGGGCAAGAGAGGATGAGATGGTTGGATGGCATCACTGACTCAGTGGACATGAGTTTGAGCAAGCTCCAGAAGATGGTGAAGGACAAGGAAGCTTGGCGTGCTGCAGTCCACGGGGTTGCAAAGAGTCAGACACAACTTATCAACTGAACAACTGTGAGAAAAGTGGAATAGAATTAAAAGTTCAAGGATAATCAGTGTAAAACAATGTAAAATCTTTGTCAAAGGAGCTTATACTGTTTATATATTTCAGTGATACATTTCTCATTACTGAGTTGATTAGTTTCCAGTGAATTCATGTAAAAAGATAATGAAGATTTATTTTTAAATGTCAACATTCACAGTACACCATAAATTACAAACTTTGTAAGAATTTAACTTTAAGATAGAAAACTCAAATTAACCGAATGACAAGCAAGAGGGGATTTTTTTCCAAAGATCTTCTAGGTTCAAAGACCTAGACCTAGGAACCATCTTTTGATCATCCAGAGCTAAAAGAAGGCTGTGTACTTAGATCATGTTATTATAGCCTCTCATAGAATTGCCTTCACTGAATTTCATTTTAGCAATGTCTCCAGCTCTTATTAAAAGTAATTACAGGAACAGCCATATGGAATCCATCACTTCAGAGGAATGCTATTAAAGGTAGTGCATACCATGTCACAAAATGCCCTCTAAACAAAGTTCCACATGAAAAATTTCTTTTGGAATTCTGTTCTAGGAAAAGGTTTGCTTCCCTTGAGCAGTTAGTGTGCTTCTTCCTTTCTTATCCTAAGTCTTATAATACTGGCTATATCTCCCTTCTTACTTCGGCTTCCGGGAAGTTTGACACTAAATCTGAGGTTAGAACAAAAGAATGATTTCAGTCCTAACAGATTACACAAATTTTGTTGCAGTCCCATCAATCTATTCTTACGTATAACTTCTTCCTCCTAGGTTTTTATTCTTAATTCTCTTTGCCCTGATTTTATGATGCATATTTGTTAACCTGTCCCCAAATCTTTGGGGAGACAGGACATGAATAAGTGTGAATTTGAATAATAAATATTCTTCTCAACAAGATATCCACAGGCAAATCACACACTTGTTTCTCAGTGTATTCTTATTCTGTGTTGGCGAGGAAAAATCACCAAAACAAGGAACCTCAGAGGTAAGAACAGGACACCATCATTATTCCCAGGTAATGCTTTCTTTTAATCAGTTTCTTAAGTAAGTATATTCTGTGCAATTATTTCTTCGTATGAGCACAGGAATCGATCTAACCCTTGACTGCTGCATCCACTTAACAGGATTTAACAGTTTTAATGAAATAAAATTTCCATCAGATTCAGCAGTGTCTATTGTATTTACAAAAGGTTGTTGCGGTTGTTTAGTCATGTGTCCAACTCTTAGTCATGGACTGCAGCACACCAGGTTCTTATGTCCTCTACTATCTCTGAGTTTGCTCAAATTCATGTGCATTGAACCAGTGATGGTGTCTAACCATCTCGTCGTCTTCTCCTTTTGCCTTCAATCTTTCCTAGCATTAGGGTCTTTTCAAATGACTTGGCTCTTCACATTGAGGTGGCTGAAGTATTGGAGCTTCAGCTTCAGCATCTGTCCTTCCAATAAATATTCAGGGTTGATATCCTTTAGGATTGGTTGGTTTGAGCTCCTTACCATTTGAGGGACTCTCAAGAGTCTTCTCCAGCACCACAATTCAAAAGCATCAATTTTTTGGTGCTCAGCTTTCCAAAAAAAAAAAGGTAGGGACATTTAATAGTAGGTCAAACTAAAACTTCTTGCCAAGAAAAAAAAATCTAAAATACGCCTATTCAAAAACAATACTTTTATCTCCTTTTAGTGAAATCTGATTTAATGCGATAATCCCTTTCCTTCAGGTTTTGTCTCAAATGCATGACCTCTTCTAATCAATTATTATGGAAGGAGTCACCTCAGCAGCATACTGATGAGTAAGGAGAAATCCCTCTTCCCACAGATGACACCACTGGTTCTGCCTTCATCCCTACAGTCTCCTCAGCTCACCTCCACTCAAGACACCTGTCACTTAGCCTTCCCTCATCCCATTTCCACTTCTGAGAGACTGGCACTTTTGCAACCATCTGACTTTCCCAGCTCAACCATATTTTCTTCAATCGGTAAATACATATTCAAACTAAGTTGAAGTACTAGAAATACAGAGATAAATGCCATCGAGAATTTTATAATTGCATATTCCAGAGACAAGAAGAAGATCTGTGAACATGGGAGAGGCTTCCATCAAGAATTTGGTTTGCTCCTGGCTTCTTTTCCCATTGGGAACATCTCTAAGCCCTATTTAATGCTGTATCACAGGGGTCCTCAACATTTTTGGCACCAGGGACTGGCTTTGTGGAAGACAGTTTTTCCACGGACCAGGGCAGGGGATGGTTTGGGGATGATTCAAGCATTACATTTATTGTGCACTTTATTCCTATTATTATTACACCAGTTCCACCTCAGATCATCAGGCCTTAGAACCAAATGTTGGGGACTGCTGCTGTATATCACACCACATTGCATGCCTCACACTTTCACTTCTACACTATCATTTAAATAAACCCTATCATCACACAAACACATGCATACAGAGACGTACACACATGCCCACACATATCACATACAAGTTAATAGACTTTATGCACATGATTACAAAGACATCTTCTCTAAGGGGATATTCAATGGGACACTTGTTTGCCACACAGAAAAATCTGACTTAAACTGGAAAGTTAATTAATTGGGGATAGAAATAAATGCTCACTTACTCATAGTAATATTTCCTAACTAGGGGAAATTTTAAATCTATGTAAAGATGGATAAGGGGGACACAAATAGGTCCTTGAGATATATGCAGTAATAGGGAGACAAAATTTTATCCACCAAATTGTATTTGTCATTGAATTTTTTTAAATAAATATATAAAAATATCACATTGGGGTATGCCTCCAAGGGTATGACTATGTAATAAAAAGTGACAGTTACTATCTCTGAAGAGTGTGGGTCCAGGCAACTGGTGGAATAATGTATTTCACTAACTACTGTGTAGTTAAATTTAATCTCAGGAGCTAGAAAACAGTGAAAATATTACTCACTCAATCGTGTCTGACTCTTTGCAATTCCATGTACTCCAGGCTCCTCTATCCATAGAATTCTCCAGACAAGAATACTAGAATGGGTTGCCATTTCCTTCTCCAGGGTATCTTCCCGACCCAGCGATCAAACCCAGGTCCTGTGCATTGCAGGCAGATTCTTTACTGTCCGACCACCAGGGAAGCCTGAATTGCTCTATAATTTCCAAAGGAAAACAGTGAACTAGACAATACTGAAGTGAGGAGTCTGTGAGGCCACAGGTGAGGGAAGGGGACTCTAGATTGCCCTCTACTCCCATCATCACCCAGTTATTGTCCCCATTATCTGGAAAAGCAATGAATTTACAAAGAATGATTTTTTAAAATTGTTTGCCTTTTTGTGATGGATTTAAATTTGCCCTACAGATATTGGAGTTAATTCTGAATAAAAAATTAAGGTTAGATATCCTCAGAAAATATCAATCTTTAAAAAAAAAAACAACTCCATCACTCCGTTTACAGCACAATGATTTGTTAGACAATGAAGTGACAAGATATTAGAATGTTTCTTTTTTTTAATTGTTTATGTATTTCTTTTTGGCTGTTCTGAGTCTTCGTTGCTGCTCAGGCTTTTCTCGAGTTGCAGCAAGTGGGGGCTGCTCTCTAGGTGCAGCGCACAGCCTTCTCATCGCGGTGGCCCTCTTGTTGCAGAGCATGGGCTCCAGGGCACCCAGGCTTCAGTAGTCGTGGCTCCCAGGCTCCAGAGCACAGGCTCAATAGTTGTGGCACATGGGCTTAATTGCTCTGTGGCATGTGGAGTCTTCCTGGATCAGGAATTGAACCCATGTCTCCTGCATTGGCAGGTGGGTTCTTTACCACTGAGCCATCAGGAAAGCCCCAGAATGTATTTCTTAAACCCCTTTAATACCACTGTATTCTGTAGTAGAATGTTCCACATTATGAAGATCCAAAAGATGCCATATTTTACAACCATAATGATCCCTTGCATGGAGACAAAAGTCATTGGACAGGAACACAGCTGGCCTTTAGTATATTAATGGTGTCAGTATACTACCCCAAAATACACCACCTTGCAAATTAACTGTCTTATGCTGAAGGAGTCTGGGGAAATAGCAGAAGCAGGAGGAGTACTCTGACCTTCCCACCTCCCCCATCTGTCTGGAAACTGATCATAAAACTCTTATGTGAAAAGTACCCTCCATTCACCAGGAGGAAAGAAGACATCCTTGTCATCAGAGACAGGGAACTTGGAGCCAAGAAATCTGTACAATAAAACCTGTTCAACTAACCCTTAATCTTCCTAGTTACTTCTTCACTATTTTCCTTTATCTCTATCCCAAGTTTCTCTATCTTGTCAATTTTTCATGAGTTTCTTTTTCCTTGTCTAAACGGTATAAAAACTTCCTGTTTTGGTCATTTCTTGGGGTCTTTATTTTCTTGGAAAGGCTCCCATGCACGTATAAAAATTTAATAAAATTCGTATGCTTTTCTCTGATTAATCTGTCTTTGGTAGTTCAATTTTTAGACCAAACCAGAGATCCAAAAGGATCAAGAAAAACTTTTCCTTCCTTCACTGTCCAAACGTCTAAACTCAGTTGAAGTGGCACTCTACCTCCATTCTAGCCTAATACTAAAAGAATATATAGGGAGAGTACTTTGATTTGACTAGAAATGTATCACTTCAGTACGGTAACATTGTTCTCTCACACTATTCAGATGGTGGTCTGATCTGCAGGCATCACATACGTGTACCTTTGTCTATGCTGTAACCCTGGCCATGAATGCCATCTCCTCCTCGCCCAGATGGCCTTCATCTCCTGGTTCCTTAGGTCATGCAAGGCAGTATCTGTTTTTCTCTCCCAGCCAACCTGGTCGATACCAACACATTCTAGAGGACTCAACTTAAATATAATCTCCCTGTCAGATCTTTTTCCTTCTAAGATAGGGTTGTTAAATATCCCTGTGGGTACATTCTTCTGCAATTATAAAATCTTAAGAGATTTTCAAATGCTCTCATCAATCTACTAGTCCTTTAGTATCCTGAAGGATGAATACAAAACTTACTCATATCTGTTATCATTAGAACTTGACAATTTTAGGAAGTTATACATTTGCTGAAAGAAAATGAATAAAATAAACAGTAGGTGAACATCAACTTGGAGAAGGGAATGCAACCATGCCAGGACTCTTGCCTGGAGAATCCCATGGAGAGGGGAGCCTGGCAGTCCATGCGGTCACACAGAGTCAGGCACGACGGAAGAGCCTTAGCATGAACATCAACTAGATTTAAAACAGAAGGTCCAAAGTATTTATTTTATCCATCATAAGTATTAAATTAGTTTAATAATGGCTAAAATAAAACCTATCTGTGACCATAATTTTTCATGTATTAACAGAGCTGCAAAATTCCTAATATGAACACAAACATATGGAGGAGTAGAAATGCAAATCAACCACATTGCACCAGTCAGAAGCTAAAGAGTCAGTTTTCCATTAATGAATTAAAACCCTTTATTCATTATTTTTCAGAGTCAATGATTATAAGCATTAATTTCAGTTCTATACCATTAAGCCTTTAAACCGGACAATTTTCAGACAATTGTATAATACTTTCATCAAGCATATTGATTTTATTCAAAATCCTGGCTGTAAAATTAAGCCCCCTAGCTTAAAGGCATTTATACAATTTTTCTAGATGTTAAAAGTATAATTAGAACTATTTAATTAGTCAGAAATATTAGTCTTTGAACTAAAATTAGTACTTCCTCTCATTCTGGAAAATAAAAATATACTTTGCATCATTAAATCACCATTAACTTTGAATATCATGCTGATATTGATAGGCAATTCTGAATATAGCAGTTGATGTATTTTTATTATATTTTCTACCATAAAGGAATTTGAAGATAGTTAATTAAACTGAAAGTCACTCAGTCATGTCCAACTCTTTGTGACCCCATGGACTATACAGTCCATGGAGTCCGTGGAATTCTCTAGACCAGAATACTGGAGTAGATAGCCTTTCCCTTCTCCAAGGGACCTTCCCAAGCCAGGGATTGAACCCAGGCCTCCCTCATTGCAGGCAGATTCTTTACCAGCTGAGCCACAAGGGAAGCCCAAGAATACTGGAGTGGGTAGCCTTTCCCTTCTCCAGGGGATCTTCCCGACCCAGGAATTGAACCAGGGTCTCCTGCACTGAAGGTGGATTCTTTACCAATCGAGCTATCAGGGAAACCCTATCATTAACTTAACTATACAGGAACTATAGCTTGTAAAGTAGTAAGAATCTCTTGGGATATTATAGATTTATTTATTTATTAACAATTTTCTCTTGAAAATAAAATTACACTTCTAAATGCAATAGTTTATTTCCAAGTGTGTTTTCGCATAGCCATTCTATAGAATGCCGTAGTTAATGCTATAAAACCCTTAGAATTTTTCTTTCCTTGGGACAAATTATCTCTATGCTGGTATGCTAGACTTAATGCACAATAAAAGGACAATGTCTGTCCCTATAAATCTGAATCATAATAAAAAATAACAGCCATTTAACATTTTAATGCAGCTTAAGCTTCTAAGATATATCCTGACTGGTATTGTCCATCTGTGTTTGTTCATAAATATCAGAAAAGGGAAATTTTTAAAATTTTTATTACATTGATTATTAGCCATCTGCTAAATCTCAGAGAAAACCAGAAAAACAAGTAGGGATCAGCCATGTGTGTGAGGTGGGAAACAATATTGTATTCCAGGGGTTCTTAACGAGGGGAGATCATGTGAATGATCCAAGACCCTTTTTAAAAAGTAGAGGCCTGTATCAACTCCTTGAAATTCAGATAGGGTTATTCAAACATGAGCCAACAGTTGAGAATCATTGTTTTAGGTAGAGCTAATAACAAATGCTAGCACAGATAAGTGTTAAATAAATAAATAAAAGGAATATTAATATGCAAAAGTAATCAGAAAAACTTCTTTAGATTTTGCTTATAAAATATGAACTACTGAGGTATTGAATGATAGCCTAAACATAGTGATTCAAATTTTAATTTTTCCTGGTTTTTAATGTTATCCTTATTGATCCTTAATATTTGTGCAAACTAACTTCATCATTAATTCTTTCACAAATATTTCTTGACCTCCTATTGCATGCCAAGAATACATCTGGAGATGTAAAGAAAAATAAGATGAGGTGCCCCTTTCAATGAGAGACGAATTTTTACTTGAAAACATGAAGAACAATATTTTTGTTTTAAGCTCTATACTTCCATGATATGTGTGACAGTTTGTCCAGAGTCTCTGTCATTTTGAAATTCTTATTATATATTCTTTAACAAATATTCATAGACTGTAGTAATCATCCATTTCAATTATCTCAGATTCCTAATCTCTCCCATTCCTTTCCTTGCCTCTCAGCACCACACAATAGCTAGTTTTTCATTCCAGTTTTGTCTTTGATCTTGACATTTCACAGGTTTCATCTTTTGTTATGGTTCTGCCCATAATGCCATGATATTTATTTTATCTCACCTTCATAAACCTTAGTTTGCAAAGAAACAACCTCCTCCTTGTAGTGGTAATCGTGATGGTTTCTGTTATTATTCCTCCAATTTTTCTTTTCTTTTTTCTTGGTGTTCTGGTTTTTAGGCATTTAAACTGATGACTAAGAGATGAGTTATCAAGGAAAACCCGAAGTGAACATGCTGAGCCCTAAGAGAAGTCTTTGTTCATCAATACAGGGTCCCAGTAAACCCAAGACCTGGAACAGGATGAAAGTGAAAGTCTGACTCAATGAGGAAGCAGATGTAACTGCTCCAGCGAGTGCCTCTGGAGGATCATAAAGTTCATTAAGTAAGTGTCCAACAGTTACTTATGAAAGGATTACTATTAATATATGGAAAGTTCTTAAAACAGTACCTGGCACAAAATAAGTGGCCAATTAATGTGAGTGAAAAGGGAAAGGGAAGGGAGGGAGGGAAGGATGGAGGAAGGAAGGGGAAAGCACTGGGTAAAAAAGGAGTGAAATTTCCTTGAGACACAGCTTAGCATTTTTTTCTATTATTGCCCCCAAATTGAACACATTGAACCCTCCTCATAATCTTCACCCCACAAAACCAAAGCCCCACCACCTTAGAATACAATTCTGTTTCCAGCTCTTGTGAGGTTTCATGCCCCACCAAAGAGGTTTATCAAAGTACTGTATTTCTTTCATCCACATTCAATTCCTTCCTGAGAAATACTGATAAGTATAATTTTCTTCATTTATTTTATTTCATTAAGGTTCTAGCACCCTGGCCAGGTTTGAGAGTCTCTTAGGGATTCAAATTTGTGAGCTTTCTTCCCAAACTGCTTATTAATAATGTTTTGTCTTTTTCACTCAGCCATCTCTCATGATTCCACTTCTCAGTTTGAAGAGCAGGTTTACAGGATGCTAAGTGATTTGCCTGGGTGCAGAGTTTGTGGTTTTATGGGGACTTCAACCTAACTGTCTGTCATCATTTGAGTACACTTGCCTTTCCATTAAATTTTTTGCTTAAAATTCAGATTGGAGAACTCACTATACTTCATGTTTGGAAATTAAGAGCAATTAAAATTGAATTTTCTAAAAGTGTAAAAACCAATAGAAAACAGATAGGCAGCCTTTAAATTTTCTCCTCTAGTTTTACTGAAACCATTGTCAGTAGACTAAGTTAATATAAGTTGCCTTAATTTGTTAAGGAGTGCATCTATTTACAATATGATCTGACAAATGCTATTCTAGTCTCTAACTAATTGTATAATTACATATAATTATTTATATAATTATATAAATATAATAAAATTAATGATTTTTGTTTCTGATCAGAGACACTATGACCTGTGGAGAATTATTTGATCTATATAAACCCCAGGGTGTAATAATAATGCAGGCTATCATAAGATTATGATGTATTTTTAAGAAGTGGGTTGGAACGGGGCTAATAATATAGAATAAAATGATTCTGAAGATTGCCGTCAAATTTTCACATTCTTCAGATGATACTGTACTTCACAATCTTCAGATAATAAGAAAGTGGGTTTTGGATGCTTTTATTTCTTTTTCTCCACTTTTAAAAACTGGAATTGACCAATAATCAAAAGAAAATTTTAAATCAATAAAATGTAAATAATCTTTCATCTTCCTATAAACAAAATAAGAAATGCACATTGGCCAGTATTCTAAGTGGCCTTGTGAAAATAATATTATTATTCAGTTAAGCTTTTATTGATTCAGTTAAGCTTGCTTTCATTTCTAGTAAAAAAAAAAGGGGGGGGGGATTTGTAAGTTTCTGACCAAAAATCTTACTAACTCTCCAAGTAAAATAATAAAAAACAAGATCAGCAATTGTGACAGATAGTATTTTTCAAAAAACGACTGCACCTTTACATAGCTCATTCCATGTACTCATCTTAAAATACAATATTTATGCTCCTTCATGGGGAGGTGAGGTCTGTGTGTCTTCCCCTTTAATCTGAGTGGACCCCTGTAACTGCCTCCACCAACAGAGTATAGCAGAAATGATGCCATGTGATTCCCTACTAAGCTGCAAAAGACATTTTGGCCTCCATTTCTTTCTTGAGACTCATGCCTTTGAAGTCCCAAATCACTCTATAGGAGACTAGCTATAATGAAGATTTAATTCAGCAGAGACCACAATGAGAGAAGGAGAAATGCCCAAGAAGACCCAGCTGTTGTAGCTCTGGGCAATGTGAGTTTTCCCAGCCCAGCCTTCAGATGCATGAGTCAGAAGTCTTCAGCAGATTCTGGCTCTCAAACATTGGACTGCCTCAGCCATGTTAGGTGGAAAGAAAATTAGGTGTCCTTACCAACCCAGCTCATACGGCTGATTCCTGCTACTTAGACAAAATAAAAGATGTTTTAAATCACCAAGCTTCAGGTTTATTACACAGAGGAATGAAACAGAGACGCCCACTCTACACAAACACTGTGAGTTAAGCAAATATGGCAGAGAACAGTTAAATCATTCATTCATTCGCACGTTTTCACACATTTCCATAAACATGGATTAAGTCCTGACACGTGCCGGTCACTGTCAGCAGTAGCTGGTGGTAAGTAACAGAGGCAACGTCGGCCCCCCTCCATGGAATTTAAAGCACTGGAAATGCGCCAACAACAGGCAGGTCTATGAACAATCTGATGTCCTATAACAGTGGGCATTAATAGCGGAATCTAGAAAAAAAATCATTTTTACAGAAATAGTGATGGAAATAGCTGACAAATTTCCTTTTCAGTGGTGACATGTATTTGCTGACCTCAGTCAGAATTTACACTAAAGAACAATAGGGAAAAAGATTAACTGAATGAGATAATTTAGAATCTTGAAATCAGATCTAATGTTTTATTGATATCTCTTTCTTTGTATTAAATTGTGAATAACAGACACCATGTTGGGACAATATAACATTTTATGATGTTTTGAAATCTGTGGGTCAGATTGGTCAGGAAAGTATAATTCTAAGATGACCTTACTATTGTTTGATTCAGCAAAGAAATGATGCTGAGATTCCCATTCAAACTTACAGTGTAATTTGTATTGTTTTATATGGTTTTAAATGTTCTTTATATGCAATATATTTCTCATAAATAGCAAAGCCAGGAATAAATTAAAGAAGCTTTGCACATGCTAGTTATGCAAACTTAATCCAAATAGAGGCTCTAACACTCATCTCTATACCATGATAAACCTCCAAAAGCTGAGAATTTTTAGTGGGAGGATGAATCATATTATTCCATTTAGATTATTTCAGCATTAAAGGATATGGCTTATTCATGCTGCAGATGATAAAGCCGTGTGGTCAGGTTAATGCTAAAACTGACTAATGCTGTGCCAGATTTGAGAATACATGGGAAATTTTAATTAGAAGTTTATAAAAGTCTAAAAAATCTCTGAAGGGTTTATCCTTAAGAATGAAATGAACTTAAAACAAATTTAGAGCTAATATATTAGCTAATATGCAGGCAGTGATTAAGGGAAAACAGGTAGCTGGTACATAAATTGTAAAATGGTCTCCTTTTTAAGGCTGGTTGTGGAAGCCAACTCCAGTTGCTTGCAGAGGTTGTTTGTTCTCAACAAAGAGCAATCAGAAGTGTGCTTCCCTTTGTCAGAAAACATGACGCACTCTCAAGCTTTAGGTTACTTTTGTTGGACTGAAACATTTGACTCTACCTCTAGAAACTAAGTTTAGATCTGTTTATTTCTCCTACTATTAATTTATAATCATCTTATTTTCTTCACAGATTTGCTAGGGAAATTGACTGGAATATTACAAGGGGAAAAAAGCATTGCTCCAGGGAAAGAAGGAAATGGGGAGACAAGAGATGTTGATTATTAACTGCAAGTGCCCAAGTGATCTTTTTCCCTTGATAATCATCTTAAAAGTTACTCTAAGATGTTAAACCACGATTACCATGGAGGGATACCCTAGCTATAAAGGGGTTATAGTAGATGCAGTAAAATATTTTTAAAATATGCTCTAAAAGAAAGATAAATCCAATGCGATTCACATAAAGCCTAATGCATTATGTACAGTTTGTGCTTAATAAATGCATTACTCATAAAATATACATCCACATGTCCTCCTTTCTTATCAATAAAGCAATCAAGCTGAGCATAAGATTATCCAGAAATTCTGCTCCATCCAATACAAAAATATAATTACATCCTTCCCTTTTTAAATCATGCTCAGATGAAAAGAAACAAGAAATGGTTACCTTTAATATTTCATTGTATAAAATATTTCATATTTAGCCTGCTGAAAATACTACATGCATTTTTTTTCTTTCATGTTTCCCGGCATAGAAGAGAAAAAAAAAAAACTGCAGCTTTTTACTCCTAACCCAGGAACTAATCTTAAAGTATAATACAGGTTAGTAATTGAGACTGGTTGTAGTTACCCTGAAGCATCCAGGGACATTTTGTGCTACAAAGGCCATATTTTGATTATCAGTAAATGGACATAATGTTAGTTCCTGATCTCTAAAGGAATTTGACTCTGTGTTTGTTCTTTTAATATTCTTCTCCATTTGTCAGTTTGAACAGCTCATATCCACTGTTATGAGTTGTTAGGCATCCAAATCACATCTCTCCAACAGAGTTTGCCCAAAGCATTTCTTCAGCTAAGATCAAGATTCTGTGTTCAAAATGAGCATTAAGCTGGGTGCTGGCAATGTGCTCCCCTCTGATCTCCTATTTTTCATGTGGACAAATGACCCTTTAATTGCTGGATGTCATCATACCCCTGTACATTTAAAGCCACATTCAACTGATAAACAATTATCAGGTTAAGGAGCCATGGTTCATTTTAGTATATAGTTAGGCAGATTCTATAGAATGCCTGAAATGTTGGTAGCATTCCTGCAGTCAAATTTCTGGATGATTATTATGAGAATTAGAGAGGAGTCTTTAGAAAGACAAGATAATATACAACAGTTTTTACTTCCTCCTACCCCCACTTCACAGCCCCCCAACTTCAGATCTTATATGATTATTTGCTGCACACCAGCAGACCTGTGATTCTCTCTAGTACCTGTTAAGGCATCTTTGTATACTTCACTAGCAAGCGTGTCATTTGGAAAGGCAAGTACCACTTAACATGAGGCAGGATTTTGTACATCTCTCACACTCATTTTTCTCTCTGACAAGCAAAAAATTGTAGGTCTCATTTTCCAATCCTTATTAAAAAGTGTGATCCTGGTTGTTTGGAAGGCTCATTAGTGCCATTGCTCAGTGATGGACTGCACATCTTTATAAGAAAGAAAGATTGTATGGATGCATCAGGATGCTGGCCATAATGAAACCCAAGTGCATCCCCTGCAAGCCTCAGAATCTAGATCTTCATTTGCTTTTGTAAAAAATGAGAACCCAAATGAGAGTTTGAAAACACAGCTATTCCCAGTTTTCTCAGTAATAAGCATGCCCCACTACTACATACAAGACCTTTAGGGAAAGTAAAAGAAGTTAACTATGTAATTCTTTGCAACTAGAGTGCTGAGATAAGGCAAAAAAAGCAGAGGGCTGTTAGGGATGGATTAAAAATATACATAGGGAACTTCCCTGGTGGTCCAGTGGCTAAGACTCCAAAGTCCCAATGCAAGGGGACCAGTTTTGATCCCTGGTCAGGAAACTAGACTCCACAAGCCACAACTAAGACCCAGTGCAACCAAATAAATAAATTAAAAATAAACATTTTTTTTAAATGTATGCAAGATCAAATTCAGGGACCTGTTGTCCCATCAGTGCTAAAGCGCTGGTCTCGGGTGATGGTGTCAAAGGCATTTAATTTTCTGTACTTTTAAATTTTCTTTCCAAATATATGAGTCATAGAGTGATCTTTCTCTAGATCACAAACTGCCAAAAGTTGAGCTAAATGAAAGATTATTTTCTCAAAATAAAAAGAAAACCATGGATGTAACCTTGCAACAATAAAACAATTATAATATTAACAGTTCTGAGTATCGGGGAAAATGAAGCAAAATTCTGCTACAGAGTTAGTAATCCAAAGTTTTTTAATTAATGTGCTCCTCCATCTCTAATGAGCTATGCATATGTGTGGTTTCTATTCCTAAAGTATTTCACAAAAGAGGACTCCATGGGATAAATATATACTTGTCTTTAGTCCTAAAACCTTATTTTGCCACTGGGTGGGATGGACGAACCATTTAATCCCAATGGGCCACATACCTTACCTGTCTCACAGAGTTACTATTTTTAAAAATGTATATATATATCAAAATAAAACAGGGAATTTCTGGAGTTAATTGGACCTTTGAGACCATCTGAATCAATCTCTTTATTTTTATATGAGCAAATTTAAGCAAAAAGAAGTTAAGTAACATTACCAAGGTCACCCAGTATTTAAGTGGTGATTAAATTAAATTAATACCAAATTATGACCTAATAAAATAATTTTATTAAAAGTATATTACTTATTTTATTATTCATAGATATATATATTAAAACTAAAATGTAGCATTGATCCTAATTAAAGCTCAAATGCATAAATGACTGCATATAGTAAATAACATATGTAATATATATCTCTCCTGAAAGTTACCTTAAAAGATCCCAACTAAACATTGTATTTTCTGGGATGGTACTATTAATTTTCTCCAACATTTTAGAATTATAAAAGAGAGTTAGGACATTATATAGAGACAAAATGCAGTTATATTAATGGGATTTAAAAGCCAAAATATTTTAATTTCTTGTCATTTTTTACCTAATTTATCAAAATTGTGTCATAAACAAATTGATATAATTTGGTTTATTTTTTTCTTGGTATTTATATTTTATGAAGATACTTCTCTTAAAAATAGAAGTAACTCAATGCAATGTTATATCTATCATTGGATCATGTAATAGAAAAATTACTCTTATGGAAAAACTGATAGGGTCCAAATAGAGCCTTTAGTTTAGATAATAGTGATTGGCCCACCTGATGCGAAGAAGTGACTCACTGAAAAAGACCCTGATGCTAGGAAAGATTGAAGGCAGGAGGAGAATGGGACAACAGAGGATGAGATGGTTGGATGGCATCACCAACTGGATGGACATGAGTTTGAGCAAGGTCCAGGAGTTGGTGATGGACAGGAAAGCCTGGCATGCTGCAGTCCATGGGGTCGCAAAGATTCAGACGTGACTGAGTGGCTGAACTGAATGTTAATTTCTTAGTTTTGACAAATGTTCCATAATTAGGTAGTATGTTAACTTTAGGGGAAACTAAGTAAAGGCTTAAAACTCAACATTCCTCGACATCACTCATTATCAGAGAAATGCAAATCAAAACCACAATGGGGTACCATCTCACACCGGTCAGAATGGCTGCTATCAAAAAGTCTACAAACAATAAATGCTGGAGAGAGTGCGGAGAAAAGGGAACCCTCTTACACTCTTGATGGGAACGCAAACTAGTACAGCCACTATGGAGAACTGTGTGGAGATTCTTTAAAAAACTGGAAATAGAACTGCCATATGACCCAGCAATCCCACTTCTGGGCATTCACACCGAGGAAACCAGATCTGAAAGAGACACATGCACCCCAATGTTCATCACAGCACTGTTTACAACAGCCAGGACATGGGAGCAACCTAGATGTCCATTGGCAGACTAATGGATAAGAAAGCTGTGGTACATATACACAATGGAATATTACTCAGCTATTAAAAAGAGTACATTTGAATCAGTTCTAATGAGGTGGATGAAACTGGAGCCTATTATACAGAGCAAAGTAAGTCAGAAAGAAAAACATCAATACAGTATATTAATGCATATATATGGAATTTAGAAAGATGGTAATGATGCCCCTATATGTAAAACAGCAAAAGAGACATCGATGTAAAGAACAGACTTTTGGACTCTGTGGGACAAGGCAAGGGTGGGATGATTTGAGAGAATAGCATTGAAACATGTATATTATCATATGTGAAATAGATCACCAGTCCAGGTTCGATGCATAAGACAGGATGTTCAGGGCTGGTGCACTGGGATGACCCTGAGGGATGGGATGGGGAGGGAGGTGGGAGGGAGGGTCAGGATGGGGAACTCATGTAAACCCAGGGCTGATTCATGTCAATGTATGACAAAAACCACCACAATATTGTAAAGTAATTAGCCTCCAATTAAAATTTTAAAAATAAACAAATAAAATAAAGAAATTCCAAGGACCTCCATGGTGGTCCAATGGTTAAGAATCCACCTTTCAATGCAGGAGGAATGGGTTCAATCTTTGGTCAGGGAACTACGATACCACATGCCTTGTGATCAAAAAAAAAAAAAAAAAGATAAAACAGAAGCAATATTGTAACAAATTCAATAAAGACTTTAAAAATAGTCCACATTTAAAAAAATTGTCTTTAAGGAATTCCAGTCTCTTGTAAAATATTTCTGAAAAGCAGTAAAGAGGACCTACTTTATCTAAAAAAAATAAATAAAAATTAAAAAAAAAAAACTCAACATTCAAGAAATGAAGATCAGGGCATCCAGTCCTATCACTTCATGGCAAATAGGGAAACAGTGGAGACAGTGGCAGACTTTATTTTCTTGGGCTCCAAAATCACTGTAGATGATAACTACAGCCACAAAATTAAGAGACACTTGCCCCTTGGAAGAAAAGTTATGAAAAACCTAGACAGTACATTAAAAAGCAGAGACATCACGTTGCCGACAAAAGTCTGTATAGTCAAAGTTATGGTTTTTCCGGTACTCATGTATTGATGTGAGAGTTGTACCTTAAAGAAGGCTGAGTGCTGAAGAACTGATGCTTTCAAACTGTGGTGCTGGAGAAGACTCTCGAGAGCCCCTTGGACAGCAAGGAGATCAAACCAGCCAATCCTAAAGGAAATCAACCCTGAATATTCTTTAGAAGGACCGATGCTGAAGCTGAAGCTCAATACTTTGGTCACATGATGTGAAGGGCCAATTCATCGGAAAAGAATCTGATGCTGGGAAAGATTGAAGGCAGGAGGACAAGGGAACAATAGAGGTTGAATGGTATCACCGATTCGATGAACATGAGTTTGAGCAAGTTCTGGGAGATGGTAAAGGACAGGGAAGCCGGGTGTGCTGCAGTCTGTGGGGTCACAAAGAGCCGGACACGACTGAGTGACTGAGCAACAATAACAATGAAGTAAAGGATATAAGGAAAATTCTCTTTACTATCTTTGCAACTTTTCTATAAATTTAAAATTATTCCAGAATAAAAAGTTTAGCTTTTAGCATAGAAGTAAAATTGAGAAATATCAATAAGGGGGTATACTGGGCCAATAAAAGCAATCTTAATTGAACAGAAAAATGATGAAAGGTGGTAATTGCAAAGAAATAAAAGAACAAGGTTAGGAGAGAAAGAAGGAAGTAGGGAGGGAGAAAGGAAGAAGGAAAGAAGGGGAAAAGGAAGCAAATTTTTCCAGTTCCTCATAATCATAGAAATATGGGGACATATTTTCCCTAAAACCACAAACTGTCCAGGTCCTATTGTATGAAGTGCTATCGCTCAGTCGTGTCTGATTCTTTGTGATGTCATGTCCTAAATTTACTCGTTTAATCCTAAAAATACAATGAAGTAGTTGTTTTATTACCCCCATTTTAGAGATGATTGAGCTGAGCCACAGAAAATTTAATTACTTGCCTAATCTCCTAGGATTTGAACTAGGATCTAATAAATACCAGCCTTTGCAGCAAAAGAATGACTGGCTTTCCTTCCTATGAAACTCTGATGGACTTGTGCCCTTTAATGATTTACAAAGTGAAGCAATATTTTTCTTTCAGTTTTTGCTTGCAGCCGTTTTAGTCTCCCTACTTATGCAGGAGGCTGAACCCAGAACGGACTTCCATTAAAATTATTAAGTTTTACTCACAAGTATAGCTTTGAGTGTTGGCTAAGATGAAGTTAGGTTGCTCCAGGCAGAAACTGAGAGACTACCCCATCCTGCATATTTTACCACTTAGGGCTTCAAGCAAAATCCCACAAAACCCTCCCAAGAAAAGCTCTCTTTAGTTTTTTTATTACAGCTCTCTTTCTCTAAGGCTCAGAATTAGTCAAAGAGGCAGGACCAGGTGATAGATACACTACTTTGTAATTAATCCTTTCCATCTTACTGCTTGCTTCATCCTATTCCATTTTCCTGTCTCTCCTACTTCTATCTCTGGATTTTTCAATTTCTTTCGTAGAGGCCACCTGATCCTCCCCACATCACCAAAAGCAAAATGGAAGAAGTTGTGGGGGCCAACATGTCAATTGACCAGCCTCTCCAAATCTAGGAGTAGACTCAGCTGGGACATCCCCCTTTGTAAGCTGATATGTGGGCAAGCATAAGGTAGAGAAGAAAGGATAATATTCTTGTGAATTTAAATAACTGTGGTTTCCTAAGAGGCTAAATATCTATGAATAGAAGCATCTTTCTGTACGGTTGGAAAAACTTCAATAAATATCCATTGCTAATTTAGCAATTTTAAATTTACGAATAAAAAAGAATGATGTTTGAAAAGGTGCAGCATTTTCCCTAGGGGCTTCAGCTACATAGATACTTGTATTTCCTAACCCTGCTAAAGTAACAAACCCAGAAGACATAGCTCATTAAGTGGTGAAATATATTCACACTTCCACAGCTGCAAATGAGCTCAACCCCAGAAGGTCACTCTGAGAATTAAATGAGATGATGTGAAAATACTTGAAAACACTGAGAAGCCCTATCATCATAAACCATCACTGTTGTTAAAGTATATTTTCTTATCCCCTAGGATCACTGAGATGGGATCTACAGTGAAGTATTAATTGGCAAGTTTTTCTCTCCCTTCCTTTTTGCCTTGTGATCATCTTTCCTTAGGGTAGTTTATTACCCCAAGGGTCTCCCGCATTGCAGGCAGATTCTTTACCAACTGAGCTATCAGGGGAGACCCGGGTTCAATACTTGGGCTGGGAAGATCTCCTGGAGAAGGGAATGGCAACCGACTCCAGTATTCTTGCCTGGAGAATCCCATAGACAGAGGAGCCTGGAGTGCTACAGTCCATGGGGTCGCAAAGAGTCGGACAGGACGGAGCAGCTACACTTTTCACTTTCAAGGCCTATGCAAGTGGTTTGAACAACTTGCTGGATATCAGAATAGGGCAGGACTTCTGTCCACTGACACTGCAGCAGCGGATCACTGCCCCAGGACTGAAAATTATAATCAAGGAGAAGAAAGACAAGAGGAAAAAAAAAAAAAAACAACTTCAATTTCCTTTTAGTTTAAACTTGAAATTATCTTCAGATAAATCCCTCAGTTGGACTGAATTTCCCTGCAAGCCTAAGGAGGAAAATAAAAACCTTCTCTGCCTTCAGATGGAATATAGCTTGAAATAGAAATTAAAATCAGTTATAAGAAAAGGTAGGGAATTCCCTGGTGGTCCAGTGGCTGGGATTCTGTGCTCTCATCCCTGGTCAGGGAACTAGATCCTGCATGCCTCAATTACCACTAAATTTAAAAAAGAAAAGAAAAAGTAGTTATATTCTGCATGAAAGATTATATATTATGTGAAAATTAATATTTGCTATGTGCTATTTCTGGTAAGACAATGTTAAAAATGGAATAATAATCTTTCACTCAAAAATTTTGCTTCAAATCTCTTGCATGTGTGTCTGCTCTGGACCTACTAGCACTACTTTAGCTCAGATGGTAAAGAATCTGCCTGCAATACAGGGACCCTGGTTCAATCCTTGGGTCAGGAAGATCTCTTGGAGAAGGGAATGGCAATCCACTCCAGTATTCTTGCCTAGAGAACTCCATGGACAGACCACAGGGTCCCAAAGAGTTGGATACAACTGAGCAACTAACACGACTAACGTTTTACCTAGTCTGTAAATATTATCAAATCAGTAGATGAAATTTTAAAAAGGAACAAAGAAACAATAAAACAATTACAGGGAACCTTTCCATGATGTTTATTTTGAAAGCCCTGTTTTTCATTTAGTCTCAGTACCCCATCTTCATAATTTTAAAAATTCTCCTCTAAATGTATTCTACCGAAGCCCTCCTTTCTGGAGGTACCAATATATAAAATGGAAACATAAATATCTAGAGAAAATTAATTCTGCTTTTAATCTTGTTGGTATCAAGTAGTTATTTTTCTTCCCTGCCCCACTTCAGGAAAAGCCACACAGGATGGCTTTTGACCAACAGGATGTTAGCAAATGTGACACAGAACGAGGCTGAGCAGGACCTTGGCAAATGGGTTTTACTCACTCGCGCTTCTGATACCAACATAAGAAGAGCCTCTCCAGAGCAGCTAGTGCCCCTTCAGCCTGGGCCCAGAATAAACACAAATGGAGCAGGTCTAGGTTCAACTCTCCAAAAGAGCCAGTTATCATGCACAGCCTCATCCACAGCTTAAACTAGAGCCACCCCATTTCTTTCACCCTAGATCTGTTCCTTCCCAGGCCACCCATGTGCTCAGTCACTCAGTCATGTCCAGCTCTTTGTGACCCCATGAACTATAGCCCACCAGACTCCTCTGTCCATTGAATTTTCCAAGCAAGATTACTGGAGTGGGTTTCCTCCTCCACGGGATCTTCCTGATCCAGGGATCAAACCCACGTCTCTTATGTCTTCTGCACTGGCAGGTGGATTCTTTACCATTAGCATCACCTGGGAAGTCCATGGGCAGGAATAAATTGTTTAGCACCTAAATTTTGGATTAGTTTGTTAAACAACAATAAATGATAACATAAGACCTTAGAGTCACTTGATTCTTAACCCCTGTCTTGTAATAATAGTAACTTTGCCAAAAATAGTTGGGTAACTTGTCCACAGTCGTTGAGACAGTGGCAGAGCTGAGCTCTATGCACACCTGCACTTCTACGTGTTCATAAAGCCACATTTCCCAGAACTGAATGGACAGTTTTATTTTAGAAAATCATAAATAACCAAGGGAGAACTATGTTTCATTTCCCCCAGCACTGTGCATGGGCCTGGAGCCAGCACCACTCCTAAAGATAGAATCCAGATCCAACTGTAATCCCCAGGATCATCTCACATGATGCTCAGTAAGCAATAGAGAGGGGTGCTGCCTCCCACAGTGAAGATTACTCATGCCTTTGTTTTAACTGAAAGGTATGAGTGCACAGTCCTCTCAACAGTGAGCATCAAGTCTTTATCAGGGGGAGAAGGAAAGAAGGAAGAGGGAGGAAGAGAGAGACATCCAGAGAGAGGGAGGGAGGAATGAGAAGGGAAAAACAAAGGAAAGGAGAGAAAAAAGCTGGGAGACATAAAGAATACTGACAAGAATATGTTACGGGACTTCCCTGGCAATCCAGTGGTTAAGCAGTGGGTATGGATTCCAATACAGCGTATGTGGGTTCAGTCCCTGGTTGGGAAGCTAACATTCACATATGCCTCATGGCCAAAAAAAAGACAAACATAATATAGAAGCAGTACTGCAACAAAGTCAATCAAATCCTTAAAAATGGTCCACATCAAGAACATCTTTAAAATATATATATATATATATACAAACAAATATAATGTTACCTTTCTCCAGCTCTACTGCTTTGATGGCAAATAAAATGGATGAAGAGCATGATGGTCATTATTGTATTTTTGGCACTATACTTGTGATTGTGCCCATGTAATAGAAGGCACCTAGGTGCAAGAATCCATGTGTCTCAAGAGGAACCAGAAGGTGGGGCTGTGGAAGCATGGCTGGCTGGAATAGTGAGTGAGTAGGTTGAGAAGGAAAAGGGAATTTGCATTCTAACATGTCTCATGTCCCGTGTAAACATAATCCAGAAAGTTCACAGACTTCAGACATTATCAACATACACACAGACATAGGCACAAATAAAATAACAATAAAACAGGGTGAAACATGTCATGAAACTGGGAGATGGGAGTCTGTAGATTCTGTGAAGATTGTTCTCTTCAACTTTTTTCAAAAATAACAAGCATTCTAAGGTGACTAGTAGTAACTTTATATATATATTATAACATAAAATAAAATATAAAGAATAGGATGAAAATTTGCCTGATATGGTGTCCAATCATACCCTTAAAAATGAGTTTTAGAAACATTCAAGGAAATAACAAAGCCATATTTTCCCTTTGCTATGTGTAAGGAATTCCCATTGAAGTCAATGGGATTTTACATAATCAATGGCAAATTACGGTCCTTAATGAAAGAGGAAATTATCATTACAGAGCTGCTGGTAGCATCTCTAGAGTTAAGGCTGAGCAGTCTTTTCCATTATCACTTATCAGGATTTAATAGCTCAGCTGTTTTGAGTTCTACTTGGCTGAAATGTGATATTCAACTCATCAGGCTGGGTGTAATTAGTTATTATTATTGTTATTACACAAACAAATATTTTAATTAGTAAAGCATTTTTTAAATTATGAAGCTTAAAAAGAATGTTTTTTCTAGTGCAGGTACAAGGGTGGAGAAAGAGAGAGAAAGGAGACATTCTTCAAAGAAGGTAAAATGTTGGCATATCCCTCAACTGGAATAACTCACTCTCTTTTGATTGTGGCTTCAGTGTGATGTTCTAGGAAACAGTACCTCCTGGGGAAGTGGCAGCACTACAGAAGACTCAGGGGAGACCATTCGCTGGTTCCTTTCTACCCATTTTTCTATTATGTGGGTAAGTTCATGTGCAGCTTCCCCGGTGGTCCAGTGGTAAAGAATCTGCCTGCCAATGCAGGAAACACAGATTCGATCCCTGAATCAGGAAGATGCCCTGGAGAAGGAAATGGCAACCCACACCAGTATTCTTGCCTGGGAAATCCCATGGATAGCGGAGCCTGGCAGGCTACAGACCCTGGAGTTGCAAAAGAGTCAGACACAACTTAGTGACTAAACGACTAAAGTGCATACAAGAGCAACTCACTACAAGGCTCCTAGAAATTCTCGAACTCCCACTTGACAAGGCCAGTCTCGCTTTTCTGCTGGAAGTGCATCTCCCTTGGCTTATACATGTTCTCCTGTTGCTCACAGTCTGTAGGAATATCCATCTGAGATGTGGACAGACCTTAGCCCAGAACCTTTTGATAGATGCCAGGCAGAGTTGTCAGCATATGTGGCAAATATCCTCTCACTCTCCCAGATGGGTGGCCTTCAGAGACCAAGGTACAGACTGCACGTCAAGCACAGGTGAGGAACCTAGAGCAGCCAACTCTCTCTCTCTCTCTCTTTTCTTTTTAAAGTAGTTTTTGTATTCACAACTCCAGAGTTTCTGGGCACTTGTAAAGGCCACCTGTGGATCCTTACTTGGAAACGTTCACAACCTACGGAAGGGGTGGATCAAGGGAATAGAATGTGAAAGGAAAACAAAAATCTTGTGTCTATTATATGCATAATGCACTTTCCCTGCATTGTTTAATTGAATCCCATAACTACTGTGGTGTGTAGCATTTTATCCCCAAATGTGTAGCATTTTATTAAGAGAAAAGCAAAATGAAATTCAAAGAAATTAAGTGATTTTTCCCAGATGGTTCGGTTAGTCCATGGCAGGGATGAATTTCAGTCTCAAATCTCAGAAGGCAAATCCAGTACTTATCCTATTTCCTTCCTGACTTCCAAATCCAAACCTCTACTCTCTCTTCAACACGGTCCACTGGGGTTCCCATCCTATTCTCTTAGAGAAATAGCTCTTGTCAGGTCTGCTGACCACCTCCATTGCCAAATCCAGTGGTCGGCATCCATCTTCATTCTTCACCACTTCTTGTCAGCACAGAGCAATTGGGAATCCTCTCTGACCCCCTTTTCCAAAATGACTGCTGTCCAGTGTAAGTTTTCTTCCTGCCTCCCTGAACGCTTTTTCTTCATGTCTTTTGTTGCACCTCCTCCCTTGCTCAGCCTATAAATGCCCCAGCCTCAGCCCTGGGCCCTTTTCTTCTCTTTTGTCTTGCTCACTCCTGCCCTAGGGGCTTCCACTCAAACTCTTCTTTTATCTCCATGTAGAAGACAATACATCACCCCCCATTCTACACTGAGATGTGGACTTGTATACATAACTACCTATTCAATAATTCCATGCATTTCTAATAAGCATCTTACATGCAACATTTCCAAAATAAACTCTTACCTCCCCCACCCATTGGAAAAGACTCTATCCCTTCTCTATTTTTCCCATCTGAGAAAATAGCGCTTCCCCTTTTGTTGCTATTGAAACCAAAAAAACAATGTGTCATCCTGTCTTTCTCATGCCCTCTATTATGACTCTATCAATAAATCTAGATGATTCAGCATCTAAATATTGCCAGAAATTTACCCATGCTTTCCAGCATCGATATTCCAGGTCGGCAATTACCTGCTAACTAGACTCCTAGCTTCCACTCCATTAGGTAGCCAAAGTGATTTTTCCAGCATAAATCAGATGAAGTTACTTTCAGTCTTTAAAGTGTTCCAAAAAGAAATACAAATACACACACAGCAAAATTGTCTCACGACCCTTAGACTATAATCCAAGCTCCTTTCCAAATTCTCACCAGGATCTCACCCTCTCATTAGCCTGCCTTATTTCATACATCACACACTCTTATACCAGGCTGTAAGCCAGACCCTGGTCCCACTGTTGCCCCTATTCTCTTGTTCCCCCACAAGCAGGATGCCACTTCCACCACCTTGAGGACTTTGCACTTACTGTTTACACTGTCAGGAACACCTTGAGTTTTGCATAATTGGATCCTGCTTGTGATTGATTTCTCAGCCAACTGTCAGCCTCTTAGGCATTCCAGAATAAGCCTTGTAATGTTGGTCCTGGCACACAAGCCTAAAATATTTATTATCTGCACCTTTGCATTAGTCAGCCAGGCTGCCATCATAAAACATCATAGACTGAGTGGCTTAAACAACAGAAACATTTTCTCGCAGTTCTGGAGGCTGGCAGTCTGAGATCAGGGTGCCACTAGGTCACATGCTGGTGGGGGCCCTCCTCCTGGCTTGCAGAAGGCTGACTTCCTGCCAGGTCCTCACGCGGTAGAGAGCACACCCTGGTGTCTCCTCCTCATATAAAAGAGGACTGGTTCTAGACAATTGGGATTCTACCTTTATGCCATCATTTAACTTAAATTGTCCAACACAGTCACATGGGGAGTTAGGACTTCAACACAAATTTGGAGAAGCACAATTCAATTTGTAGCATCAAAGACATGTAGTATTGCCCATCTATCTGGCAAGGGAAGTTTACCAATACTTCATGCTGCAGAATGCATGTGCATTTTCCATTAAAACATTTTATATATGTAGAGCAGAGTAAGATTAGAAGTACCCACGATGTTGGTTATAAAGCATGAACCAGTTATTTTAATTTCCTAAAACTCTCATTTTTGTTCTCTTTTTAAAACACATTGTTTGAACAAGAGAAAAAGAATGAACATAAATATCTCCTTGGTTTTTAAACTTGCGCTTGGTAAAAAATGTAAAAATTAGTAATAATGAGAATCAGAAAGCCCTTCTAGAAGGCTTAAAGAAACAGAGGAAAGAACTGAGAATGTTTTTCCCAACAACTGTTTCCTCAGTTTCATTCACTTTTTATCACATTTTTGGAAGCCATTTTACAAAGTGTTCTTTCTAAAGTCTGACCATGCCCTAAGAGAAGAAAAGAGAAAAATAGATTACCCCCAAACAACCAAGACCTAGTTTTGTCCATCACTAAAAGAATAGCCAAGTAAAATATAATAGATATATACTATGGAATAATAATAGCTAGCAGTCAGAAGTAATAGCAGCTTGAACATTTCTTAGAAATGGAGTGTTGAGTGAAAACAACAGGACACAAAGATCAATGATATATTACTATTCATAAAAATGAAAAATATATGTACATGCATCAAACATCACATAGTTTACATGTGTGCATATACTGTCAAGGGTAGGTATCAACTATGTTCCTTGAATACCTATGTGGAGATCTATTTGGAAGTCCAGGGAAAGAAGGAAAATGAGAGAAAGAGACAGATTTTCAACCTGTGATGATGGTAAGCAGAATGTAATTCGCTCAGATATTTGCACCTGAGGTTCAGAGGAAGGGATGAAGGGAGAAGATGAGGGAAGGAGGAAAGAAGAAAGGGGAAGATGAAGGAAGGGAGGCAGGAAGAAAGGAAAATGAGCATAGGGACAGAAGTAGGGAAATTATAATGGTAAATATGACTCTCTTCTGATCACATCATTTCATTTAGGTCCTAAGTCCCCCAGGATGTGCTCATGGACCCTTCCTGAGTGTGGAATAAAATTGAAGCAGTAACTCAGAGTGTCAGATAGGATCAGAGAGGTAAACAGTACAAGCTTAGATCGTGAAAGTAAGGGGCTGCCAAATTGCCCTTTTTCTTTCCTTGAGCCTTAAGTCTATCCTGACATATTGATGCCATCTACTGGTCCTTTCAATTAATAGCCTTTGCAAAATTCTTGCTTGACTTGGACAATTTTATGTTTATTTGGGAGCCAGTAGTGAGTCTTTTCACTCAAATACCCCATTTCTTGCTAAAGACATCTTCTCTGAAGCAACCTCTTGACCTCATTCTGGTATGTTTCATCTTAAGCCTTTTCTTTGTTAGAGAAACTCTGCAGAATTAATTCTTTTGTTAGAAGTACTCTTTCAGGGAAGAAACAGAGTGTAGTTTCTGATAGGGGCAAGAAAATCCATTTCCCAAGTTTGCTATAAACATCAGCCTTGATTTTCCTTTTCCAAAGCTGGAAACATGTCTTGGAACTTAAGTGTCCTTATAGACACCTAACATGCATGTATAATACTTTCCTGTCTGAATTTAAAAGATTTGGATAAACATTATAATCTTGGGGATGAATTTCTAGGTTTTTTTAATTTAATATAAATTTATGAACTATAACAATCTTACAGTTGAAAGTGTATTATCAAATGCCTTATTATTTTATTGTCATTTCCCCATCTTTCTCTTTTAATTTCTTATGTCAGACCATTCTCTGGTTCAATTCATAGAGCAAGGATAAATGTCAGTTTCTGTAATGCTGTTTCAGCCAACCAGCCAGTCACTTACTTCATACTGATGGTCCCCCTGAACATGTGTGGAAGAATCTAGTCAAGTCTTAGACTTGTTCATGAATATAAATTATTTATTGTTGTTGTTGTTCAGTCACTAAGTCACATCCGACTCTTTGCGACCCCATGGACTACAACAATTGTAAAATTTCAACCAAAAAATCCTGTCTCATTCCACATTCCCTTCTTAATGGAATAGCATATCATATTAAATCATTCCTCATTCATGTTTAGAGTCTGCCAGTTAAAGAAAGAGAAAAATCAAGTGAATTATTTCTGTAGAAATAATTGAGAATAACCACGAAACTTACTAACCATCATCTCTTCCTTGATGGTGTGGCTATTAAGTGGCTGAAACTGATTCCAGGAACAGATCGTCCTCAGAATATTTCCTCAAAATCTCATATGATCCATAATGCTGTTGTTATGGGAAAACAGTACTGAGTCTCCTGAGGATTCAGAATATCAAGAAGGACTTGAAGCCCTAAGATATTAACATGTTAACGTTAATGTGTTAGTCACTCAGTCATGTCCAACTCTGTGTGACCACATTGATTGTATCCCACCAGGCTCCTCTGTCCATGGAATTCTCCAGGCAAGAATACTGGAGTGGGTTGCCATGCCCTTCTCAAGGGTATCTTCCCAACCCAGGGATCAAACCCAGGTTTCCCATATTGCAGACATATTCTTTACCATCTGAGCCACCAGGGAAACCCTGAAGCTCTAAGACAGGGATCAGCAAGCAGCAGCCATGGGCCAATTTTGTACAGTTTGCAAGGGAAGAATGTTTTTTACATTTTAAATGGTGGAAGAAAATATCAAAAGAAGAATAATATTTCCTGATGCATGAAAACTATGTGAAATTTAATTATCAGTGTCCATGAATAAAATGTTACTTGAACACAGCCATCCCCACTTACTTACCTTCTGTCTTTGACTGCTTTAACAATACACCAGCAGAGTTCAGTAATTGTAGCAGAGAAGGACATCACCCATTAAGCTGCAAATATTTACTAACTGGCCTCTACAGGAAGAGGTTGCTGACACCTGCCTGAAGGTCACAACTGGTGAAAGTGAGATGAAGTGCTAAGAAGTTCTAGGTAGTGTCTCCAACCTGAGACACCTGTGAAAGGGTTTCCAAGGAAAACATGAGAACCAATGCAGCAAGCCTCTCACTCTCAAAATCTATTGTTCTTTATTCCTCATACCTTTAGTCCCTTCATCATCAGACACTAGTCTCAAGAATCTTGAGGTTCCTTTACTGATGTTCCCTTGGTGTGTTAGTTCATCTTAAACTACAAATATGAAACAGGAAGGGCTTATATTATGTATTTCCCTTACTAATCTCAACTCTGGTGGTCTATGGAGGTTAGGTCCAAACAAAGAATTGAAAAGCCCCAAGTGTATACACAGAAAACAAGCTAAGATTCTTTATTTTTTTTTTTTTTATTAGTTGGAGGCTAATTACTTCACAACATTTCAGTGGGTTTTGTCATACGTTGATATGAATCAGCCATAGATTTACACGTATTCCCCATCCCGATCCCCCCTCCCACCTCCCTCTCCACCCGATTCCTCTGGGTCTTCCCAGTGCACCAGGCCGAGCACTTGTCTCATGCATCCCACCTGGGCTGGTGATCTGTTTCACCGTAGATAATATACATGCTGTTCTTTCGAAACATCCCACCCTCACCTTCTCCCACAGAGTTCAAAAGTCTGTTCTGTATTTCTGTGTCTCTTTTTCTGTTTTGCATATAGGGTTGTCGTTACCATCTTTCTAAATTCCATATATATGTGTTAGTATGCTGTAATGTTCTTTATCTTTCTGGCTTACTTCACTCTGTATAATAGGCTCCAGTTTCATCCATCTCATTAGGACTGATTCAAATGAATTCTTTTTAATGGCTGAGTAATATTCCATGGTGTATATGTACCACAGCTTCCTTATCCATTCATCTGCTGATGGGCATCTAGGTTGCTTCCATGTCCTGGCTATTATAAACAGTGCTGCGATGAACATTGGGGTGCACGTGTCTCTTTCAGATCTGGTTAAGCTAAGATTCTTTAAAGTGGTGTTGTTCTTCATTGTATAATAATATGTGGGCAAAAGCCAAGCATATAGATGGTTTTACTTCTCCATGGTTCTGTTTTCTTCAGAATTTTTTCCCGTGAAATGATGAGTTCCTTGGTATCTCTGAACTCCTCTATTTTACATCGCTAGCCCAGTGAGACTAAAAGCAAGCTTTAAGCCTCTGCTTTTATTTGGCCTTTGATTTTCAAAACTGTTAATCATCAAGGCCCTCAAAGGGTAAAAGGTACAGAGAAAGAGCTCACCTTGCTGTATTTTTTCTTATTTTTGGCTGACTTGGTTTCTCTCCAATAGCTGTTTTTATCCATTGATTCTTCTCTTTTTGTATCGGACTTTTATTACTTTTTTTCCAAGACACGAAGTTTGTTCTGATGCAAAGTACTCTCTTAAAACCACAGGTTGAGCTATTATTTCTCTCTTTTTAAAGGAAATGATGGTCTTGTCAAGCGAGTGTATGCTCCTCAGTTCTGTCTCATCACAACGAAGATTTGGAGTGACGGACATTAAAGCCCTCAGCGAGTCACAGCTCTCGAGTCTTGGACAGACCATGTTATAGCTCTTAGACAAGTCAGTGTTACAGCTCTATTATATTTAGAAAATAGCAAGAGAATCCATTCTCGAGGCGTGAGGGCATGCTGACCCAAAGACGTAAAGAGAAGAGAGTGGGGGAGCACACCAGCGTGCCGGGGAGAGAGAGAGAGAGCGCGTGCGTGCGCTTTGGCTCCTCCTTTTATGTTTTTTCCTCCCCCTGGGCCTGCCCTATGCAAATTGGGCTTAGCCAGGAGTGCTGTTTGTTCTACCTGAGGTCTTCACTCCAGTCCTCAGACCTTCCTTTGACCGTTCTTTGTTCTATTCTAACTACCTTACAGTCTCAAGTCTCTTTCTACTAGGATTGCCAAATGATAAAGCTGTCTGCTTCATCCCAACAAAAAAGTGACTTAAGGCTGGAAATCCCAGAAGATGTCTTCCTAGTATAAAGTATATTTTCACTGAATGTTCAAAGAGTGCACTTTACAGTAGCAGATATAATTAATTGTGTGCGACAGAAGAAGCCAAACTATAACCTACATAAGAACAGAATTTTGTCCCAAGGACATCTTTAGAAAGTAAAATGCCATTGGGAGACTATAAATCTATGACAACTACTCTCAGAATTGCCATTGAGAATAAGAATTGCAGTTGAGTACCATCAACTGCCCTATTCTATCATATATTTATGCAAATACTGAGCCCCAAAGTACTCAGAACTGAATTACCTCCACTTTTCTCTCTTCATTATTTCCTCCTGCTTTTCAGTGACCATAGAATGTTTATTTCCCAAAAATGTGGAAGTAGAAAACTTCAACATGTGATTAGTTGATTTCTTAAAGGCAGACCTTGCTGTAAGCAAGTCGTAGTCAATGAATGTTTTGATTCATGGAAATTCTAGAAACTCTTTAATTAACCTCATTAAAAGTCTGTTAACTTGAAACAGATTCCAAGAAAAGTAATACTTTCATAGCTAAAATAGACCTATCACTATTTCAAGAAAGGAGTAAGCTCGTATATGGTGAGGTAAAAGGAAAGAAATAATAATGGTAAAAGCAGAAATCAGTTAAATAGGACACAAAATATAATGGATGAGATCAACAAAACCAAATTCTGATTTTTAACAATGACTAGTAAACTTGACAAGACCCTAGTAGTAAGTACCGAGAAAAAACAGCATAAAGTAAACTCAAAGTAAAAGTAAATAACTAACAAAAATAAGAGAACAAATCAATTAAATAGAAATAGAAAAGCAAAAATGAAAATCAGTAGAATCAAAGCTTATTTTTGTAATGATTAAATTGATAAAATTAATCAAAATCTAGCTGTATTGACCAAAAAGAAAAGAAAAATCAAAAAAGAGATGCATCACTGTAGATTTTGGTTCTATTTTAAAAGAATAATAAGGAAATATTATGAACAGCTTAATGCCAATAAAGCTGGCCTATGGACAATATTCTTGAAAGGCATGACTTATGAAAAGATATCCAAAATGAAATAGAAAACATAAATAAGCCTGTAACAATTACAGAATTAGAATTTATAATCAAAATCCTTATCACAAAGAGAGGCCCAGAAGGATTCAGTGATAAATTCTATCAAACATTTAAGGAAAAATAATACCAATCCTACAAAAACCACTTCAGAAAATTGAAGAGAAAACATTTTCCAATTCATGTAACAGAGCCAAAATCAGAAAAAGACATCTCCAGAAAAAAGAATTACACACCAAAGTCCCATAAACACATACACAAATTTATAAATATACAAACAGAAAAATGTATAGTGGCCAAGAAAGGCTTATATTGATAATGAATGATCAATTGTACAATCAAAAATAAATCAATCACCATAAAAGTAAAATAAAGGAAAAAATCCATGTGATCATCACAATAGATGCAGGGAGAAAACAAGAAAAACCTTAACTTCCATCTGTGATAAAAATTTTGAAAACTAGGAATAAAAGGGAATTTCTTTAACATGATAAAAGGCATATTTGAAAATCTTATAACTAATGTCAATCTTGAAAGGCTCAAATCTTCCTAGCTAAGATCATAACTTAGGGAAGGATGTCTATCTCACTTCTGTTCAATCTTGTGATGGATGTTCTAACTAGCCAATTTAATCAGGTAAAGAGATAGATGCTAGACAGATAGATGGACAGACAGACAGGGGATTGATTGATAATAAAGGCAAAGCATAAATATTGGAAAGAAAGACTAAACACTGCCTTTACTTGTCAAGGACATTATCAACCATGTACACAGAAAATCTCATTGAATTTATACAAAAGCTACTAAAATTAATAAATAAATTTAGCAAGATCATAGGACACCATCAATAATACAAAAATCAATTTTATTGCTGTAATAATCACAATTAAAGATATTAAAGTAAAATTAAAAACTATCATCATTTGCTAGAACATCAAGATATGAAACAGGAGCAAATTTAGCAAAAAAAGGAGGGGCCTAAATTTGTACAAAGAAAACTACAATATATTGCAAAATTAAAACACATATAAATAGATATACTGTGATATTGGCAGAATATTGGCTTTTGTTTTACTGTTTTATCTTTGACATATTTGGAAATTAATTTGATCGTGACCTCATAAAATAAGTTTGGAAGTGTTTCCACTTTATCCATTCTGTGTATAAAAGTATGTAAGATACTTTGACGAATTCATCTGGGAATGGGGTTTTCTTTGTGGATGGGTTTACTTTTCAAAATTTAAATGTTTAATAGCTTAATTCAGGATTTAGTTAGGCAGACAGGGCAAATCACCCCTTCCTCTACCTTTATATCCTATTGAAACACTCAACAGATTGAAAGATGCCAACCCATATTGAGGAGGGCAATGCACCTCATTCAGTCTATCAATTCACATGCCAGTCTCTTCCGGAAATAGCCACAAACTTAACCAGAAATAGCGCCTAATTTCCCAGGTGACACAGTTGTTGAGAATCTGCCTGCCATTGCAGGATATGCAGGAGGACGTGGGCTCAATCTCTAGGTTGGTAAGATACCCTGGAGATGGAAATGGCAACCCACTGCAGCATTCTTGCATGGAAAATTCCATGGACAGAGGCGCCTGGTGGGCTACAGTCCATGGGGTCACAAGGAGTTGGACAAGGCTGAGCACACACACAACCACACACGGAGAGACATCTGGACAGTCCATGGTAAAGTCAGGTCATAAAATAGACTATCGTATATGGATATAGTACATATATCACAATTTGTCCATTCATCAGTTGATGGGTTTTGCTATTATAAATAATGCTACAATAAACATGAATGTACAAGTCTTTGTATGGACATATGTTATCACTTACATTAGATAAATACCTAGAATGGGATTGCTGTATCAGATCATAAAACATGTTTAATTTCATAAGAAGGGCCTTCCCTGTTGGTCAGAAGGTAAAGAATCTGCCTGCAATGTAGGAGACCCGGGTTCGATCCCTGAGTTAGGAAGATCCCCTGGAAGAGGAAATGGCAACCCACTCCAGTATTCTTGCCTGGAGAATTCCATGGACAGAGGAGCCTGATAGACTTCAGTTCATGGGGTCACAAAGAGTTGGACATGACTGAACAACTTACACTTACTTACTTACACCATATTATCTTCCTAAGTGCTATTTTAAATTTCCATAACAAGGTATGATAATTTCAGTTACTTCACATCTTTTGTGGGAAGTATTGTTCATCTTCTTGACTTGAGCCATTCAGGTGAGTGTGTAGGGATATCTCACTAAGATTTTCACTTGCATCTTCTTGATGACTACTGATGTTGATCATCCTCTGTGATTATTGGCCATTTTTGTGAAATATGCCAAGCCTTTTGCCTATTTAAAAAGTTTTTCTTCTCTTTGAGTAGAAGTCCTTTATGTGTTCTGGATAAAGTCTTTGTTTACTTTCCTGATATCAGCACTTTGTTGATATAGTTTCATTTTTTCCCTCTCAGTGGTTTTCTTAACAAGGTGCCTCAAAGAGAAAACATTTTTTAATTTTGATCTAATCAATTTTCAATTTTTTTCTCTTATGCGGCTTTTAGAGTCTATTAAGAAATCTGTCTTGCTCAATGTCATAAAGATTTTGTCTTAAAGCTTTTTTCTAGAAATTTAATAATTTTAGCTCTAACAATTAATTTTATGATTCATTTTGAGTTAATGTTTGCATATGGGGTGAGGTCAGGGTTAGAGTTTCTTTTCCCCAATCGTTTTTTTATCCATTTGTTCTGGCACAGGTTTTTAAAGGGCTATCTTTTCTCATTAAATAATTTTGGAACTTAGATTGGAAAATCAATTGAATATTTAAGCATGAATGCCCTTTATTATGCTTTTCCATAGCTCCTTCGAGGAAACACCACATTAGAACAGTGGGTTACCCATTTGAGCCAAGGTGGAAACACTCTTAGGGATTCCCAGATAGCTCAATGGTAAAGAACCCGCCTTCCAATGCAGGAGACATAAGAGACATGGGTTCAATCCCTGGGTTGGGAAGATCCCCTAGAGAGGGAAATGGCAACCCACTCCAGTATTCTTACTGAGAAAATCCCATGGACAGAGAAGCCTGGTGGGCTACAGTCTTTGGGATCGCAAAGAGTCAGACATGGCTGAGTGAGCACACATGCACACAAACCTTCTTAATGATTCATTTTTAGGAAGAACTCTCAGACAGTTTTTGTTGATGACTTATAGTGCCAAGGTGCTACCTGATTCTCCACTGTTTACATATTCATGTAGTTCTTGGCAGGCACCTGAGACAACGAAGTGAACAATGTTTTTATTCAGATGCTTCAAACTTAGTTTTACTGTGCACTGATGACTTTCCTTATCTTTGATTTTGGTGAGGGGATTTAATTACCCTGAAGTGTCATATAAACTAATAAGTGATGATTCAAAGAGTGAATGGATTACAATTAGCCATTGTGAGTTTTTGCTTCATAACCCTGTGCACACATGCATGCTCAGTCGCTTTAGTTGTGTCCAACTCTTTGCAGCCCCATGGACTGTAGCTTGCCAGGCTCCTCTGTCAGTGGAATTTTCCAGGCAAGAATACTGGAGTGGGTTGCCATGCCCTTCTCCAGGAGATCTTCCCAATCCAGGGACTGAACCCATCTACTACGGCTCCTGCATTGGAGGCAGATTCTTTACCCACTGAGCCACCTGGAAAGCCTCTTACTCCTGTATATTATTCTAAATTTCTGCAATAACTGACATTAAGGGAAAACAGCAATAATAAATGTTGTGCAGGGAAAATAAAATGTATTGTGGTTTTATGACTGATACTGGCTCTAATGCAACCAATTCATTTTGTGACTAATAGCAACAAAGAGAAAAAGAAAACAAAGAGAAAACATGAAATGAGCAGCTGAACAGAGTGACCGAGCCAACATACTGATCAGCGATCCAGGTGGAAGCTCCCAGAGACCTGAGAGATCATTCCTTCTCAATGCAGTCAGATTCTCAGTTTCCCCATTCTCTCTCCCACTGCTCTGCCTTTTTCTCACTCTCCCCATGGACTGATTCTCCTCTCTGCTCCCTGCCCGGCTTTCATTGCCAATTATGAACTTGTCTCTTCTTAGTCACGGACTTAACCTGGTTGAAGTGACGAAATGACATTCTCACTTCTCTGGACATAGAGTGTTGTCTTTTGAGCCCATAAATGACAAACTGGAACCAATTATAGATATTTGGTGCATCATGTGGTAATCTTAAATGATGTATGAAAATGGTATCAACATGGATCGATTTTTATATCCTACTTTGATTCTACTTGGCTGCAAATGGTGATAAAACTTGTTTTGAATAGAAAACTATGAAAAGGTAAGAGAAAAGTCACAGAAAAAGTTCGTAACTTACAGGGGCCAATGTCTTTATTTAAAGATTTCTCCCACCACTCATACAGTGAAGATACTTTCAAAATCAAGTTTAATTGCTTAGAACTTCATGTATCAGAGGGATATACTTTATAGAGTTTTAACTGCCTGTCCCATATATGCAAATATTTACATCAGGATTTTTATCATTATAATATCATAGAATTTCAGACCTGGAAAATGGCTTAGAATTAATCTTGTGAAGTCCATGCTCTTAACTTTACAAATGAAAAACCTAAGTCTTACAGAAGTAAAGAAATTAAATCTTAGAGCTACTTAACAACAAAGCAAAATGTTGACTGTATGCTTCCAGAGTCCCGTTTTAATGCTACACTCCCCAAACTCTAGAATTGGGAACAATATGCTACACAGTGGGGATTCTCATGAATAATAATCATGAAGGTTGGAAGGAATCAATTTTCTTGAATACAGCTAGGAGCCCATTCTTATAACTTACGATTTACATGATTTTCAGGATAAGCATGTTTTCCATGCATATGGAATGCAAAGAAAATGTAGCCCAGATGACTGCTAAATGTTTTAAAAACAAAATATGCATGGAGAAGGAGCAAAATTAGAACAGTAAAGGAGTAAGTCTAAAAAACTTATAGCTTGAGACTTGAAGAATATCTCAAGTTTGCAGAGACTACAGAATATTTGCAATCTTCTAGATACTGAGATCTTGGAATGACTGAGAATGATATATTGAAATGCATGTTCTTAGCATTGCTATGATGCAGTTAAATTGTGTCATTTTAAATCAAGAGCCCTCAACAACCCCAGTCCACATCCCTGAAAAGAACTGCCTTGCCTTCCAGCTACCATCATGACTAAACTTTGTGCAGAATGACCCTTCTCAAGACACTTGCACAGTTTACAGTACATAGATGTTCAATAAAGAATGGTGTTAAACAGGTGAATTTATCTCCTCCCACAATGCTGAGAACGTTGTTATTTGATATACTGGAAAATATGTGGTTTGACATACAGATACAGCAGATACTGACCAAGCCTAATATTTGTGTTAATAAACCATAACCACTGATAAAGGAAAATCATCTCACCCTCTGCAGGCTTTCTTGAAAAAGGTAGAAAGCTTTCTGTCTTTAGGAGAAAATGATATTTTAAAAGAAACTCAATGCACTTTTTTCCCCTAAGCAAATTAGAATCATGCTAGGATGGTGAATTCTCCAGAGAGTGAGGACAAAATCTTGACATCCATTGTAGTTTCAAATTCTCCATGCCTCAGGAAGAAAGTCCTTTTCCTCCCATTTCTGAGCTAACAGAAGATCTCCCTGGTGTCTGGAAAGAGAGACTATATACCAGGGTCCTTGAGCTGTCAGTACAGGTAAGACCATACTAGGCAATGTTTTCACACTCATTTGAGCACTAAAGGAAGTGTTGAACCCATGGGAACTTTTCATCAAGCAATAGCCAAATGTGTTTCAATATTAAGAGAAAATAAAACACTTTGTGTGTTAGTTGTTCAGTCATGTCTGACTCTTTGCGACCCATGGACAGTATCCCACCAGGCTTCTCTGTCCCTGGAATTCTCCAGGCTAGAATACTGGAGTAGGTTGCCATTCCCTTCTCTAGAGGATCTTCCTGATCCAAAGACTGAACCCAGGTCTCCTGAATTGTAGGCAGATTCTTTACCATCTGAGCCACCAGGGAAGCCCTACTATAAGGCAAAAATTACTGCTGCAACAGAAGCATAATCAGAGTGCTATATAAAGAACCAATGGAACATAATATTTAACTGACAGTATGAGAAATGTTTTTAAATGGTGTGGTAGACCAGTTGGACTTTGAACAATTGGTTAAATTTTAGTAGGACAAAAAGCATAGAGATTTTGTTCTGTGCTGCAGGAATAGTAGTAAAGGCATGAATGTGCATCCTGTGTTTGGGAATAACCAGAAAACCAGAGATAGGAATGTAATTTGTAGGAAAGAAAAGAAGCTAAAGAAGGGTCAGCTGCACTTCTGCCTCCAGATCTGTTCCTCAGGCTTGCATCCCATTCCACTCCACACCTCAGACAAGCCCATTCCTATGGACTATTTCATCCAGGCTTCTACCTCTTCTGATTTATGACTGAGTTTGGCCAGTGGGAGTTGCCAGCTAGAGACTAGAAGGCTGTTTGTAGTGCAGAGATGGGGGCTTTTCAGCTCCTTTATCGCCCTTGGGGGTGACCTCCAGCAGCAACTAAGTCCTTCTTATGGCTCCAGCTTCCATGGGACAGTCCACTGTGTGCAGTTTCTCACCAGGAAGCTCCCACTATAGTGTAGCTTTCCTCCAGAAAGCTTTGGCTTCTTGGTTCTGGTAACACCATCTCACCACATTGTCCTCTCTGCCTAGGTAGAGAGGTAGCAGCTTCCTCTTTCAACAGAAGGAAATCAGGATATGTCACCCCAAAATATGCCTCTCTGACATAAAAATTATTTTGAGGAATTAACAGAATGTGAACACTTAGGTGACGATGATGATGACACAAAAATATCTCCTATGGTTCTTGTCCTACAGTTATTAGATTTTCACATACACAACAGATAAGTTTATTAACTGTTCAGCATGATGACCATTTACTGTTCATTAAGTGGAAGTAAATCATCATAAAGGTCTTCATCCTTGCCATCTCCATGCTGAGTAGGCTGCAGAGGAGGGTTGGTCTTGCTGTCTCAGGAGTAGCAGAGACTGAAGAAGGAAAGGAGGTGGAAAGGGCGGCAGGAGGGGCAGGCACACTTAGTGTAACTATGGAAATATATCATAACTTCTGTCTGATTTCGCTTTTCATTTCTCTCAAAATGTTTCTATACAGACTCAATCCTCCTACCATTGCCATTCACTTCAGTGCCCAAATCATAGAAGGGGTCATCCGTGTCATAAAAGAAGGTAAAAGCAGTCTTGAAAAGTCAGAACCCTTCTGACTTTTGTCTAACGTTAGTTTTTTTGTTTTTGTTTTTTTTTTCTGGCACTGCCTCTTGTACATCTTCTCCATTGTCTGGCACTGGTTCAGAAGCACTCAGTCATCTTCTGGTAATTCCTCTGGTGTGGTGTCTATTAGCTCTTGAATTTCTCCAAGATCCATATTCTGAAACCCTTCGCAACCACCACCCTGTCTTTTTTTGCCATATCCACAGTCTCTTTCATGATTTCCTTGACTGGCTCTGTCATAAATCCTGAGAAGTCACGCACAACATCTGGAAACAATTTCCTCCACAGGAACTTATTGTTTCAGGCTTTATGGGTTTTGCAGGTTTTTTTACAATAACAATGGCATCTTTAGTGGTGTAATCCTTCCAGACTCATAATGTTGTTTCCATCGAAGTTCTCTTTCACAGCATTGACAATCCTTTCCATAGAGTACCATGTGTAATGAGCTTTAAAGTCCCTAAGAGCCTCTGATCTGGAATTTGAACCTCAGACACTGTATTTGGGAGCAAGTAGACCACTTCAGCACCTGTGGTGCTGAACTCCTGAGGTTCTGGGTGGCTAGGGACATTGTCCAATATCAAAAGATCTTTAAAAGACAGTGCCTTACAGGTGAGATATTTCCTGACTTCAGGGACAAAGCATCAGTGGAACCAATCTAGAAAAAGACTTCTCACTGTCCGGGACTTCTTGTTGTACAACCAGAAGACTGGACAGCTGGTGTATATCCTTTCCTGTCAAGGCTCAGATGTTAGCAGCTTTATAGATACAGGCAGTTCTGATCATAAACCTGACTGCATTTGCACAAAATGGGAGAGCTAGACTATCCATTCTTGCCTTAAATCCTGGTGCTTGTTTCCCTTCTGTATTAATAAATGTTAATAATTAATAAATGTTAATAATTCCTGGAGATACTCTTTCCAGGAAATTGCTGCCTCTTGGTCAGTGGAAGTTGCCTCTCCTGTGATCTTGATATTTTTAAAGCCAACATCTTTCTAAAATTACCAAACATCCTTCACTGTTAAATTCTACAGCTTTAGATCCTTTACCTTCCTTTGGCTTTCGTTGTCATATAATAACTTCACTTTTTTCCAAAACATATTAGTCTGTAGATATGCCTGTACCTGCATAAAAGCAACATTTTCAATACAGGATAAAAAGGTATTTTGCAAAAAGTGCAAAGTTTTCCTGCTTGCTAATGTAGATGCAATTATGACTTCATGGATTTCCTTTTGGGGTTTGTTTTTTTTTTTTGGTTGTTGTTGTTGTTTTGTTTGTTTGTTTGTTTTTATAATGGTCCTTATGCTGGATTTGTTTATCTTGAAATGGCAGACAACAGAAGCTGCAGACCTCCATCTAGGGTAGGTATCCAGCAATTAAACTTCCTCTTGTAACACCGTCATGACTTTTCTCTGCTTCTTGGGAGCATTTCCAACCTCACTAGCAGCACTTCGTATGGGTCCCATGGTGTTAGTAAAGGTTTATGGTATAGAACTAAACATGATGAAAACCACACAAGAACTGAGGAAGATCACTTTCTACTGTGATGCACAATTTACTGGAGAGAGAAACTGCACATACAGAGATGATTAGCATCACGTGGCATTTTACACAGACCCTCACAACACCTAAGCTCACCTAAACAGCAACGAGAGGGGCCTGTACAGTAGTGCAGTGCGGACTGCAGCTAATTTTACAATTATGATTTAATACTACATTTCTTTACTTTTTTTTTACGTTTCTCTTGGCTATAAATGGTGCCAAGTATGGTCTTTATGTGTTTTAATGCATAAGTTTTGATAGATTTTAAGTTTTCATAATAGATTTCTATGTATTTTATGACTATAAATGATAAAATAGGCTAGGATATACACATATATTTTATGCATTCATGACATATCTACTTTTTCTTCACTTTTTTTATATTTCTAGACTACATGGTTTATCAGTAAGTTTTTCAAACCAGTGCAAATCTCCAAAATTTTGTCCAATATATTTACTGAAAAAGATCTACTGTCAGTGGACCCATACAATTTAAACATGTGTTGCTCAAGAATCAGCTGTAGATTTTTTTATCTTATTTTCAGCTGGGTTTTCAGGAATCAGGTTCACATCCACATAAGTCTTCATTTTATTCCTTCAAACATTACTGAACATCTATTATTCACAGAAACTGTACTAAGTGAACTGACCACAAAAAGCAGTGTGCCCATACATGGCCAAGTAGCTAAATAACATACAGTGTGATAATGCTTGAACAGTGTCTACAAAGAGTCAGCAGAATGCAAATGACAGAGAAATCAATTCCTGATTGACAGGTGGTAGAGAGGTATACGAGATGAAATATTACAGAAGGGAAACATGAATAGTAATAGGCATTTGTTTACTGCCTAGGCTTCCCTAGTGGCTCAGTGGTGAAGAATCTGCCTGCCAATGCAGGAGACATGGGTTCGATTCTTGCATCTGAAAGATCCTCTGGAGAAAGAAATGGCACCCCCGCCCCAGTATTCTTGCCTGGCAAATCCCATGGATGGAGGAACCTGGCAGGCTACAGTTGCTGGGGTCACAAAAAAGTTGGACATGACTTAGCAACTAAACAACTGCAACAACATTTACTGTCTACTGTGTTTCTGACACTTCAAAATATACTTTAAGTATACTTTTATTTAATCCTCAAAAGAATTCTCCAAGGTAGGTACTATAATTATTCCCATTTGCCAGATGAGAAAACAAGGTACATAGAAATTAAATAACTTTCCCAAAGTATAAACAATGGCATGGATATGGGACAATGCATAAAACAGGAAGAGAAAGTCACTCAGTGGAGCACTTGTTTGAGTGTTTGAGATCAAGTATGTCCAGATTAAGAAAAATATCCTGAGAAGTTTGGACATAATGCTGTGTAGGCAAAGGAATTCATCATAAATCTCTGAAAGAAGCATTGGTAGGAAACCAGGGCACATGGTCATGTTTTTAGAGCAATGTGCTATAGTAACTAATTTGTAGACTCTTCTCTCATATAGAATAATGCTAAATCAAATATAAATTCAAATGCTAAATCAAATATAAATTGAAGGAACATGACTCTTGAAGCATAATGTTTCTTCTGTTCTACATGAATGTAATTTGCCTCCACAAATTGACTCATGTGTAAGTGGGTTCGAACCTCATTATCCAAAAGTAATGTAATTGGGAATAACATTGTTTTAAAGCAAAAGACAAAAGTTCCCATTTTATGTGTTTATTGATCACCATAGGCCTTGAGCATTATACATTCAAATTTCTATTTAAACATGCTAAAATAGTATATGCTAATAACATCTTAGTTTGCAAACATGCATGAATAATGTCTGATATAACACCAGGAATAAAAAAATTCTAGCACAGAGCACAGCATTCCCAAATGCTATCATATATTCAACACCAGGAGAAAATCATCTTCCACTTAAAGAGTGCATACCTTTAACAAAATTATATTTTAAATTTTTTTTCTGTTGTGATGGTTTTCCTTTAAAAAAAAAAAAATTAGAAGCCTTAGTTTTCAGTTGAGCTTCCAAATTCAACCTTTACCACCTTCTCCATTTAGAGCATTGAACACTAGGGGGCAGAAATGACCCAATCATTTAGTTTGTTTCTGTTTTCAGATTTTGAATCTGAGATGTATGCTCCTAAAGCCAAAGGTGTATTTTCTTTAAAACTGCATATCAAACAAACAAAAAGAAAGAAAAAAAAACTTAATTCAATTTTAAGTCTCTTTCATTTTTTATTAGTTACCAAGTCCAAATCTTTTGTTTTCAACTACAATAAAATTAAATTTACAATAGAGAGATTGATAGTTGATTATTGGTTTGTTTGATAGTTGATTATTGGTTTGTTGTAGTATAAGACTAGCAATGTCCTTCAGTACCTGGGTTTATGTTTCTAAGTGCCTACACTAATGATTAATGTAGTTATAAATATTACCTAATTCACATATATTATTAATTACATATATACATATTATACATTATACATATTAATGTAGTTACACATATTATCTAATTATGTATATACATATATTATCTAATGATTTAGTTATGTATATTACCTAATTTAGTGCTTATGACATGTCTATGAATAAAGTGTTAGCATCCTCATCTGTAAGATGGGGAAATTAATGATTTTTTAAAAGATTGCAAATTATGCAGCATAATAGGGATTTAGACCCAGTTCTGCAAATTCCAAAAGTTTTCTATGATACGAATTTTTTTCTGTGTTAGAATGGAATATATAATACACGCAGGAAAGTACATAAAATACAAATATTCAACTTAAAAATGATATTAAAACAAATATCCATTTCACCACCATTCTGATCAAAACAAAGGACACTTTTAGCTCCTGCAGAGGTACCAGGTGGCTACTTACTCTTCATAAACCCCCTCCACCTTGGGAGGTAAAGAAATAAAAGAGTCTACCTGATTTTCTATGTTCTTGCCTGTAGAGACCAGCTCAACAAGCAGGGTTTCCGAAAGTGCGATATGGCGAGAGAATGAGAAACGAGACACAAGAATTTGGATAAAAGCGAGGATCAGGGGACCAACACCGCTCCAAGGTGAAGGTGCCGAAAAGGAATCCAAGCCAGCTTTATTATACTTTCAGCTGTGAATGAAAGAGTATGTGGGGAGTTAAGCTATAACTCATGTGGCCTTCAGGCCAAAGAACAAAATGATCATTAACCATTGATTAAAAGGTCCGTCTAGTCAAGGCTATGGTTTTTCCAGTGGTCATGTATGGATGTGAGAGTTGGACTGGGAAGAAAGCTGAGCGCTGAAAAACTGATGCTTTTGAACTGTGGTGTTGGAGAAGACTCTTGAGAGTCCCTTGGACTGCAAGGAGATCCAACCAGTCCATCCTAAAGGAGATCAGTCCTGGGTGTTCATTGGAAGGACTGATGCTGAAGCTGAAACTCCAGTACTTTGGCCACCTCATGCGAAGAGTTGACTCATTGGAAAAGATCTTGATGCTGGGAGGTATTAGTGACAGGAGGAGAAGGGGACGACAGAGGATGAGATGGCTGGATGGCATCACCGACTGGATGGAAATTAGTTTGAGTGAACTCCAGGAGTTGGTGATGGACAGGGAGGCCTGGCGTGCTGCGATTCATGGGGTCACAAGGAGTTGGACACGACTGAGTGACTGAACTGAACTGAACTGAATTAAGAAACAGTAATCAATAACAAATCAGTAACTAAGACTAATATTCTTATCTACAGATTTTTCACCAGATACGTAAAACATGTGACTCTGAGACACCAGCTGAGAAACAGTTTGAGGTCAGTTTTCCAACTCCAGGATCATATCTTGTTTTCAAAATTATGAATTGTTCCCTCTGGACTTGTTCCAAAGGTTTATTTGTTCCAAATATTTGTTCCAAATATTTCCTTCTTTTTATTGCTGAATAGTATTCCACTGTGTGGATATACCACATCTTTTTACTTATTCACCAGTCAATAGGCTTTTGGATTGTTTCCAATGAAGTTGAAGATATGTAGACAGACCCAGTGAGCTAGCAATTTCTCAGTTATACATCTTAGGGGCAATTTTTATATGTGCCTCAAAAGATGTATATAAGAATCTTTGTAGTAGCATTATCCATTATCATCCCAAATTGGTGATAATCCCCAGGCCTATGAATAGTATTAATAGAATAGATAATAAATTGCAGTATATTACATAGAGCCCCTCTCCACCTTGAAATGTAATCACCATCTTCATTTTTATGACCATCATCATTTTTAAGATCATCATTTCCTTTGCTTTACTTAGCACTTCTGTGAGATTTATATAAATCTATTCATCATGTATAGATTCATTCATATCCTTCTTCTTTTGGTCAATAGTATATTTTTAATATTTATTGATACTGTTGTATATAGTTATAGCTCTTTAATTTTCATTGCTACATGAAATGAAATCTCTATGTAATATTAATTTGCTACCTCCTTGAAGAAGTGTTCAGATATTCAAACAAAAGTGGCTTTAGGTTAAAGAATAGATTAACAGAGACCCAAAGAGAATCAAGCACTTTAGAAATAACATAAGAAGGCAAAAATTAAGACAACATGGGCGAAGGTCAGAAGATGTTGACAAGTCATGTTAGAATAATCTTTTCCAAAATCACACACACACGTATAGACACACTCAAGTTAGACTTCAGTTTTACAAGAAGAAACTTTAATTTTTCACAGATACAGAACATAATTTTTAAAGAAATTATTAGTCTTTTGTATGATTAGTGACTTAAATTGTGCTGTTCCTCTTTATAGGTATTATGATTTTGTATGTGTAATTTCATTCTAGACTTAAATAAAATATCCCCCTCAGGTTCAGCTGCTTCCCTTTTCCCCGTATTTTCTCATTTCACACTTTTCACTCTTCTATGATGAGATTAAAAGCTTTAATATGCAACATGCTCGCTTATTTTCTTTATTCACACTTGATCATTTCTTTCTTCTGATCTCTGAGTAAAGGAAAAGAACATATTCTTAATGGGTTATCTAGGGAAAAGCACAGAGAAGGCAATGGCACCCCACTCCAGTACTCTTGCCCGGAAAATCCCACGGATGAGGAGCCTGGTAGGCTGCAGTCCATGGGGTCGCTAAGAGTCAGACACGACTGAGCGACTTCATTTTCACTTTTCACTTTCCTGCATTGGAGAAGGAAATGGCAACCCACTCCAGAGTGTTCTTGCCTGGAGAATCCCAGGGATGGCTGAGCCTGGCGGGCTGCCATCTATGGGGTTGCACAGAGTCGGACACGACTGAAGCGACTTAGCAGCAGCAGGGAAAAGCAACCAGTAGGAAGAAGAGACACTGGGCTACGGGAGGTCTAAGTCACCCCTGACTTTGGGAGTGCATGCCCCATGAGGAAGAGATGGAATGGAAAAACTAAGATGGCAGAGTCAGAACCGCAAACGTAGTAATGTGATAGTTTCCCAGGAGTTTGCAAGCCAGAGAGCCAGAGATATGATACTCTGATTTCCCACAGACTGAAATAAGATTTGAGTTTAGGTTAACTCCTGCCTTATCTTTGATTGGAACAGTGCAGCATGTACTATCCACAGGTTGATAATAGGAAATACACATAAAGTCATAAAGCTGTTCTTAAAGTGTGGTGAAAATTGTTTCCTGTATCACTAAGATGTTACCTGCACTTTTCACTCTTTTTCATATGAATGCACAGTGAACATTTCCAGAAGCTTGTGATATGTGGTGATGACATAACTAATCTGATAGCTATGGAATATTAGCTATATTCCATAGTTCTGATGGAATATAACTTGTGTTTTAACAATTTTTTAGTTTTAATTTCTAATATAATAAGTATCAGTAGATAAAAACCTGCATAAATGAAAGCTCTTTGGGGTCTTCACTTAATCTGCAACTTACTATTAAATTTTTGGAGTCTTTAAATAGCAGCTCTCTGGCCAACCCAGGCTTTATAGCTATGTTAAGTGGGAGGGACAGGGAGCAGTGTGCTTACCCCAACTCATCTGGATCTAGAATTGTTGAATAGTTTTTGAATTCTCTTATTCTTTTGTGTTATAGTGCATATTGTGTATATATGTTTAAATATGTATGAACATTATGAACTGTGCATCATGTGAGATATTTAATCAGGATTACAATTACAGCTATATTAAATGTTTGAAAAAAAATAATAAAATCTGAAGTCATAAACAGGAAAAGCACCCGCCTCTACCCAGAACTGATTACACTGCATTAAGACAGCCTCTGATGAGGGAAAGCCATTGAAAAGTCAAGTAAAAAAAAAGGCATAAGTATAAAGCTCCAAGGAAGGACCAATAATCAAAGATCACATCTGATCAGAAACAATGCTGAGTCAATCCTTTTCTGAGTCCCAAGCAGCAAAGCCCACTTTGACAAAAGAGAACAAGGATACTGCTTGGTCTGTTAAGACAGAGGTGAATCATTTCAAATTTTCATTTTAAAACAAGACAAGATGGGTAAGAAGTAATGTAGGTCCAGTATGCACCCAAATTGGAAGTAGCCACATAGTGGACACCCTGAAGCTTTTACACCATCAAGCACATCTACCTGTGTTCTCAAGAGGCAAATTCTCTAAGAAGTCATCTGCAGCCCACAGCATCTCTTTCAATGCAGAGAGGATCAGGACGTCTATGACAGGCTCCAGTTCCCACTCTGAGGTGTAATTACTAACCACAAAGATGTCAGAAAGAGCGAATCCAAGTTTTCTGTGAACTGCCTCTAGCTGCAATAGAGATTGTAAAGCCCAAAAATCTTAAAACAGTGAAAAATACAATTTTATGTCAATATAAATTATGAAAGCACTAACATATAGTAAGGACTTGACAATGCTTTTGCTGTTGGAGAATGTAGAGACAGAGATCTGGCCCCATAAAGGGGTTTCTTAGAGAACTTCACAAGTCGACTTCTAACATCATTGCTAATTTTCATTTAGAATACACATAATAGATTCGATATGAATGAGAAGTGAAAGGTACCTAATAGTTTCATACAAACTACACTGAAATTCAAGCATTTTAACACCTTTATATTAGAATCTATCATTTCCTTTAATTTCCTTTTTAAATTTCTTTTCGATTTTTATTTATTTATTTTTGGTTGTGCTAGGTCTTTGCTGCTTTGCACAGACTTTCTCTAGTTGTAGCGAGTGGAGGTTACCCTCTCTTTGAAATGCGCGGCCTTTTCATTGCAATGGCTTCTCTTGTTACAGAGCACAGGCATTAGGCACACAAGCTTCAGTAGTTGCAGCCCAGGGGCTCAGCCGTTGCAGTGTGAGGGCCCTAGAGAGCGCAGGCTCCAGTAGCTCAGGCTTAGTAGTCGCAACACATGGGCTTGGTTGCTCCAGGACATGTGGGATCTTCTTGGGCCAGGGATCAAACACAAGTTCCCTGCATTGGCAGGTGGATTCTAATCCAATGTACCACCAGGAAAGGGAGTTCCCTTTCAGTTTCCTTTTAAAGGTTATGATCAGGATAAGTCGGTTTTACTAGACTAATTTAATGTTATGCTTAATCCAGGCTTAGCGTAGTTTATTTGTGGAACCACACTTCCTAGGTTCAAAATAGGACTCTGTCACCTCCTAGCACCATCAGTAAACTAGCAATTGTTTTACTCTGTATGCTTCTGTTTCCTTATCTAACAAACGTGGTAATGACGGTGCCCATCTCATAAAGTTGTTATAAAGTACTGAATAAGAAAATACATCACATGCTCAACGGGCTTCCCTGTTGGCTCAGTGGTAAAGAATCTGTCTGTAATGCAGGAGACCCGGATTCAACCCCTGGGTCAGGAAGATCCCCTGGAAGAGGGCATGGCAACCAATTCCAGTATTCTTGCCCTGAGAATCCCCATGGACAGAGGAGCCTAGCAGTCTACAATCCATGGGGTTGCAGAGTCAGACATGACTGAAGCCACTAGGCAGCAATAGTGCTCAACAAATATTAACTGTCTTTATTTCCTCCCACCTATGGTTCCCACCTTCAGGTTCCCTCGACTCCAATCTATTCTGCACATGGGTGGCAGATTTTTATTGGCTTAACTTTGGTCATACCATTGCTCTTTCAAAAAAAATTACTGCAATTCCATATAATGCACCTAATTAATAGAATCATCTCATGCAAATGTAACTTCCTCACTCTACCACTCCAAGGATTCAGCCCTCCGCTAAACTAAACAGTGCCATGCTTCCCATACACACTGCCTTTTGCTTCATTGATGCATTGACTTATGCTGTCCCCGGGGCCTCAGATTTTCCCCTTTTGGTCCCTTCACTTCCTGAAATGCTCCTCCTCAGGATCAACCCAGTAATGAAATCATTCCCCTTCCCTTTAATATACTATTTTCCCTTCTCTAAACTTTCAAAGCATTTTATTTTTAATCATTTCTGTTTATCACACTCAATCATATCATATTCTTTTGTCAATTTCTTCTTTTCCTACCACCTCCCCCAGTTTCTTTACCTCTTCCTACAAAATTATAAGCTTTTTTAGTGCAGGGAAATTATTTTTATTACCTCTGTACTTGATTGGAGACTGTCACATCTGCTTGATCAGCAAGGTAATTGATATAAGTTGAATAGAATCTAACTAAGTTAAGTTGTAATGAATGGAAATATCTGTGTCAGTGTAAAGATAAATATATATTTAATTTTTAAAAATTGGAAAATGAGCCTGAGTTATCCCAAGCAATTGTTTTAATTCTTCTTAAACTTAGTAGGTGTTTGTTTTTACTTTTATACACAGTAATATGTGATTAGAGTGACATAATACCCCAGAAAATGTGTTTAAAAATGGCATCACCCTTTACCTTAAGTTTCACAGGCACACATTTGTATATGTCTATGAGGTCAGCTTTTGTAATCAGATCCAAGGTATCTACATGAGTGAGCAACACCACATGGACCACATCTATGCCAAAAAGATCCATATTATTTTTATTATTAAAGACAACACCAATATTTTTCACTTAATCAGCTATCATTTATGCAATATGCTATCTATGGAGCAATTCCAGAGACTTGAGAAGATTCCATATCCCCCACAAAAAATGTCCCCTTTAACTATTCATTCATACTTGGAATTCGTCTAATAGGGGAAATATCCTTCATTGCCTCCTATGGGAAAAGACAAGACTTCAAAAGAAACCACCTCTTGGAAGAGGTAACTAAAATGTATGCTATAATAGCATTATTAATTGATTTCACATCCTATCCAAACATTTGTGTTTTTATGGAGATTAGAGAAAACCAAAAGAACTCTAACACACAAGATGGGGGAAAAGACGCCTCAAGAAGGAGATGGAATTTTAGCAATGACCTCACTGCACATCACCCTTGAAAGCTTTTAAATTTCAGTGAACAAGTAAATCAATCATTCCCTGCTTCTAACTTAATCAAAGTTGTGACAAATTGGCTCATCTGCAAACAGTGAATAACAGGGCCTAGAAAAACTATTAAGGCACCCTAATTCCCTAATCCTATTTACCTTCTCCGAAGCCTTGATGCTACCTCTCCCTACTCAACATCTTACTTTCCTACATCTTTTTCTTACTGAAATGTTCTTCTCCACTTTCTAATCCTTTAAGAATCAAAGGGGAATTTAGGATTCTTGGTAAATAAACACATGCTAGAATGCCAAGGTAGCAGGCAGTGAGGATTATAGTAACCTCTTCATCTATATTGATTTGTTTAATCTTTGTAATAAATCTCTGAGGTAGGCTCTATGATTACACTACAATTTTATAGATCAGAAAATTGAGGCACAAAGTCACTCAGCTTGTGAGGGATTAATTTGATTGAATCACACTGATTAGCCAGAGGAATATTCACCTATGAGGGCTTCCCAGGTAGCGCTAGTAGTAAAGAACCCGCCTGCCAATGAAGGAGACATAAGAGACGTGGGTTCAACCCCTGAGTTGAGAAGACCCCCTGGAGGAGGGTGTGACAACCCACTCCAGTATTCTTGCCTGGAGAATCCCATAAACAGAGGAACCTGGAGGGCTATAGTCCTATGGAATCAGACACAACTGAAGTGACTTAGCACACACACATTCACATATGCAGTTTCTTAAGTTCTTCATCCTGTCCCCAAACTATGCAACAATATAATCAATTGTCTTAGAAGTAAAGTGGAAAGAGACTCACCAGACTTAATCAACTCCCTTCGAATTCTTTTGATCCTTTTCACCATCTGATTGGAGAGCTGTTCAACAGAGTTGGCATTGAACACAAATGCCACGCAATGGACTCTGTCCTCCAGCAATGGGCAGCCTGTATGGTTACCAATACCTTTTGGCATTAGTTTCAAGGAATTACACTGTAAAGTAAACATAAAGCAACATATTAATTCAATGAATCACACTCCGCACCAAGCACAGTTCAAGTGACTGAAACTGAACCAAACGGGCATGTCTCTACCATTAAAGGGCTACCGATCTGGTAGAGAAGACAGTTGTTATGCAATTAGATAGCTGTCCTTTCACATGGTCAGGTAAAGCTTCTGTGAGGAAGGGTCATATACTCAGAAAGCTAAAATGTTGGGGGGAGTTAGTCTGAAAAAGGGAATAAGGAGATGGTAGAGAGCATTCGCGATAGAAGCAGCAATGTGGATAAAGGTGGAAGTGAAAGCATTCAGAAAGAAATCTGGTATCATCAGAATACAAGGGGGAAAGTGATTCAAAATAGGATGTGTTTACTCTTGAACTAGCAATTCCTCTGCTGGGAATCTGTCCTACATATATACTAGCAAAATACAAAGTGATATATATACAAAGCTATTAACTTCAGGACTATTTGTAGTGGCAAAAATCTGATTCATCAATGACATATAGTATTCTGTCACCTCTCTAAGAAAGGAGAAACCACAAATAAACTATAAATTTTTATATGGGGTACTTACAAGAAAAGAAGAGGAATGTATTTTATGAGTCAGAGAAAAGATGGATTCTTTGAGTACACCCTCTTTTCTAGATTTGACCTTGTATAGATGATAAACATAAATATAAAACTAAATTTTAAAAGCTATCCTTAACTTTAAACAAATAAGCTTTTATATCCAGTGGGATCATAACCACACAGAGATATACAATTTGATTGACTTGAAAACATAGTCATTTGTATATTTCTGCTACATGTTTCCTAAATTGAATATAAAAATCTGCTAAAAGACTAAGTTGTTTCCATCTTTGATTGTGTTTATATTATGTTGGTATTAAATATGATCATGATTAGATTGTTCATAGTAGTAATAGAAATTTTGCTCTGAGACCACAGTGAATAATATGTGCAATAAAGCAAATGAGTTGTGACATGATATTCTGCCAACTCTGATGCACTTAAGAATAGGGATTCTCTGCTTGGGAGAAATCAGATACAAATGTAAGATTGTTGTTCAGTGGCTAAGTCATATACAACTTATTGCGACCCCATGGACTGCAGCACTCTAGGCTTTCTTGTCCTTCACTATCTCCCCCAGTTTGCTCAAGCTCATGTCCATTGAGTCAGTGATGCCATCCAACCATCTCATCCTCTGTCACCCCCCCCCCAACCCTCAATCTTTCCCAGTATCAGAGTCTTTTCCAATGAATAGGCCCTTCACATTAGATGGCCAAAGTTTTAGCACTTCAGCTTCAGCATCAGCCCTCCCAGTGAATATTCAGAGCTAATTTCCTTTAGGATTATGTAAAATAGAAGAGATTAAGTAAGAATTTGAATGGAAAGTTTCTGCATGAATTCAAAATATATTTTATCATAAGTACATATATTATATATGTGTGTGTGTGTGTGTGTGTGGGTATCTTAGCCTTGTCTACAGAAAAGGGCAAGAACCAGTAGCCAACTAAGAAACAATCAACAGTTCTAATGACCCAAGCAAAGACTCCTTAGAGAAATCACTGATTTAAAATCTAGAACTGGAAATATATACAATGTGGCTTGAATATCTAGTATATTATAAATAAGAAATATAGAAAATTTTTCAGGTTTCTGTCAAAAAAAATCACTTAGTATCCAAAATGTAGAGGTTTCCACTTGTCAAAAATGGTATATTTGGCATCAAAATGGAGAAAAACATAGTAAATAGAAACATATCAAGTATGTTCAATTCATGAGTTCATATGGATAATAAAATAATAAATGGTAATTGTTGGCAGATACAAAGAGCTAACTTACTGTTTCAAAAGTTTGTAAAAAAGAGAAAAAATGGAGCATACATTTCTACCTTTCCTATATAAGCTCTACCACTAAATAATCTAGTAATAGAAGAGGGGAAGTGTCTCTTTCATATGTGAAATGAAGGAGTGATAGAAAGAGAATATCACTATTTTCACACTGCAGTAAAGGATCCAGACATTGAACACTGATGAATACCTATATTAGAGAAATGACAAAACCCAAAGTTGTATGCCTCTTCATGAAAGAACACACCACCACCTATGAAGCAGAAGCTGAATTTAAACATGCCACAGGCATGGTTTTGGAATTTTTTCCATGGTTTTGGAAACCCACATCAATTGAAACAAACAGCAAAGTTCAGACTATAGGTTAGTCTAGAGAACAAACAACTAGATTTCTTAAAAAATTAATTTCAAAGAAGAATACCAGAAGATATAGAGGCAGAACATACAGACTAAAAGAGGCTGGAGAGATTTATTTGAATAATGTTTCTAACAAATTGTTAAAAAAAAGATGCATGATAAAGAGAAATGGGTAATAGCTTGCAAATTAAGAAGAAGTATAACTTTTAGATGTGATAAGCATATTATGGCTATATTTAATAAAAGACACATATGTGCCATGAGTGTATATATTATATATTTATGTTTATATACATACATATATAAAAAATTTGACATGTTAAATATAAATTAAATATATATATTTTAATAACAAATTTTAAATAGATATATATATTCAAATAAAAGTGAAAGTGTTAGTCTCTCAGTCATGTCCAACTCTTGGGAATCCCATGGACTGTAGCCTGTGAGGCTCCTCTGTGCATGGAATTCTCCAGGCAAGAATACTGGAAAGAGTAGCCAGGAAATAATGGAAAGGAGTGGTTACTCCTTCCTCCAGGAGATCTTTCTCACCCAGAGATCAAACATGGGTCTCCTGCATTGCAGGCAAATTCTTTACCATCTGAGTCACCAGGAAGACTAGAGATCTCGTCAAGAAAATTGGAGTGATCAAGGAAATAATTCATGCAAGGATGGACGTGATAAAGGACAGAAATGGTAGTACCTAACAGAAGCAGAAGAGATCAAGATGTGGGAAGAGTTCACAGAAGAACTATACAAAAAAGGTCTTAATGACCCAGATAATCATGACAGTGTGGTCACTCACCTAGAGTCAGACATCCTGGAGTGTGCAGTCAAGTAGGCCTTAGGGAATATTACTACAGACAAAGCTAGTGGAGGTGATGGAATTCTAGCTGTTATTTCAAATCCTAAAAGATGATGCTGTTAAAGTGTGACATTCAATATGTCAGCAAATTTGGAAAACTCAGCAGAGGCCACAGGACTGGAAAAGTTCCTTTTTCAATCCAATTCCAAAGAAAGGCAATGCCAAAGAATGTTCAGATTACTGTACAGTTGCACTTATTTCACAGGCTAGCAAGGTAATGCTCAAAATCCTTCAAGCTAGGCTTCAGCAGTAGGTGAACCAGATACACAAACTGGATTATAAAAGGCAGAGGAACCAGGGATCAAACTGCCAACATTCTTTAAATCATAGAGAAAGCAAGGGAATTCCAGAAAAATATCTACTTCTGTGTCACTGATTATGCTAAAGCCTTTGAATGTGCAGACCACAACAAACTGTGGAAAATTCTTAAAGAGATGGGAATACCAGACCACCTTACCTGTCTACTGAGTAACCTGTATGCAGGTCAGACATTGAACAACAGGCTGGTTCAAAATTGGGAAACAAGAACATCAAGGCTGTATATTGTCACCCTGCTTATTTAACTTCTATGCTGAGTACATTATGCAAATGCCACACTAGATGAATCACAAGATGGAATCAAAATTGCCAGGAGAAATATCAACAACCTCAGATATGCAGATGACAACACTCTAATGTCAGAAAGTAAAGAGGAACTAAAGAGCCTCTTGATGAGGATGAAAGAGGAGAGTGAAAAAGCTGGCTTAAAACTCAACATTCAAAAAACTAAGATCATGGCATTCAGTCCCATCACTTCATGACACATAGAAGGGGGGAAAAATAGAAGCAGTTATATATTTTTCTTTCCTTGGGCTCCAGATCACTGTGGACAGTGACTGCAGCCATGAAATTAAAAGACACTTGCTCCTTATAAGGGAAGCTATGACAAAACTAGACAGCATATTAAAAAGGAAAAACATTACTTTGTTGACAAAGATTCATATAGTCAAAGCCATGGTTTTTCCAGTAGCCATGTATGCATGTAAGAGTTGGACGGTAAAGAAGGTGGAGTGCCGAAGAATGGATGCTTTCAAGTTGTGGTGCTAGAGAAGACTCCTGAAAGTGCCTTGGACTGCAAGGAGATCAAATCAGTCAATCCTAAAGGAAATCAACCCTGAATATTCATATGGAAGGACCAATGTTGAAGCTGAAGCTCCAATACTATGGCTACCTGATGCAAAGAGCTGATTCATTGGAAAAGACTCCGATGCTTGGAAAGATTGAGGGCAGGAGGAGATGGGGACAACAGAGGATGAGATGGTTGAATGGCATCACTGACAGGATGGACATGAGTTTGAGCAAATTCCAGGGGATAGTGAAGGACAGGGAAGTCTGGTGTGTTGCAGTCCATGAGGTCCCAGAGGGTCAGACACAACTTATCAAATGAACAACAACAACAGCAACATATATTTAAAGGCATATTCACTTATGGGTGAAATGTTATGACTTCTCATATTTTCTTCCAAATAATACAGGAGAGAAGAATGTGGGTAGACATAGATGAATCAAGATTGGCTATAAATAAAAAAATTGTTGAAGCTATGTAAATGAAAATTTGTTAAATAGTTTTGTCCACCTTTACATAGGTTTAACCTTCTCTATAATAAATATTTCTTTTAAAGAATATTTTAAAATAAGCTTAGCTACCTCTGTAAGATAACTTGACACTAAAGAATGAAAGAACCTTGCATGAATTTAAAAATAAAGTATTTTCTGTTTCTGGATAAAAATACTGGATGTGTAAAGATGTATATTGACATGCAATGTAAAATTTTCACATCATCCCAATCAAAGCAACAACAAATCAAACACAGAAACAACCAAATAAGGCACAAACAAGTTCATTTGAAAAATTGTATGTATGAAATAGTCAAAAATCTGTGAGAAATGAATAATGAATGATGTATCCAGTGAGTTATCAAGACACAATTTATTGCCATGGAAATTAAAACAATTAGACAATATAATAAAAACAATATCACAAAGGAATTGAAATATATATTAATAGGACAAACTATGGAATAAAAAGTAATACATATATTTAAAATGAAAAATATGCAAAGACATTCAATGAAAAATGTTGGCACATTTAGCTATTCATTTGGAACAAGATGAATTAATAATTAACTTAAGATCTAAATGTTTATAGAAATAAATGGGAAAGTTAATTTGTTTTTTTTTTAAAGGCTGACTGAAGTAGTTCTTCTCTTTAATCTTTTCCTTTTTCTTGCCTGGAATATTGACAGTGCTTAGCATGACCATCTTGAGAACACAAAGATTAAAACTACATGTCTTAGCCATCCTGGCCTGCTGTCACAGGTTAAAGAGAAAAACCTTTATTTCTCATGGTTCTGGAAGCTAGGAAATCCAAGATCAAAATGCTAGTAGATTTGGTGTGTGGTGAGAGCCACCTTCTTGCTGTGTCCTCATATGGCTTCTAGAGAGGTCATCTGTTGCGTCCTTTCTTACAAGGATACTAATTACATTTATGAGGGCTTCATTGTCATGATCCAATCACCTCCAAAATTCTCTACCCTCAAACCTCAGCACGTTATGGATTAAGCCTTCAACATATGAGTGTGGGGTTGGGAGGGCAAACATTATGCCTTACGCTGAGGGATCTCAGAACCAAAAGTCAGAAGGACTCTCGAAATTAATAACCTGCCACACTAGCCCAAAACTGCCTACCTTCAGACTTCCTGTTACATAAGAAAAATCACCCACGTGAGTATATTGATGTAGTTAGATTTCTATTTCACACAACCAAAAGCAAGCCAACATGAAACAGCGTTCATGGTTACAACAGCTATGACAAGAATCCTTTGGATGCCCTGTGTGCTGTGACTTCAGTTATGTCTGACTCTTCATGGCCGTGTGGACTCTATCCTCTGTCCATGGGAATCTCCAGGTAAGAATACTGGAGTGGGTTGCCGTGCCCTTCTCCAATGAATCTTCCCAACCCAGGGATGGAACCCAGGTCTCTTGAGTTTCCTGCACTAGCAGGCAGGTTCTTTACTACTAGTGCCACCTGGCAAGCCCCTTGGATGTTTTAATTCTTTATAAAATAAAATATCAAAATGCAGAAAAGGATCATGAACAAGTATAGTTTAATACAGTAAATCCCAACACACTAGAGTCTGATATTGTCAGTTGTGGGCAAAAATAAACATTTTAAGTATCAATTATACATTCTCAATAATTAGCTAAATCATACCTGGTATCTGTCAGGAAAATGGCCTTCTAAAATATAGGGTATGTCATCCATGTCCAGGCCTTCTTTCTCACTCAGCCCCATTGAGTCACACAGAATAAATGGCAGAGTGTTGTTATCCTTCGCATCCTTAATGAAATATGTTCTGTTCTGCAGAGGGAAAAAAGCAGCTTTAAGAGCTCATTAAAAAAAAAAAACAACTGTAAATTGAAATGAACTCTATGTGTAATTAAATTGATCAGCAAAAGACATTTCAAATCTAGTTAACTTGAATAAAGAAGCAAAGGCTGAGTGATCTAGCATGGACTCACCTTTTCAGATGTCCCAGTTGGATTAGAACCCACCAAAGCCTGGTTCGTTACATGGCCTCGGAAAATAGATTTCACTGAGTTGACAAAGCTAGACTTCCCAGCTCCAACTGGACCCAGAAGCAGAATCCGAATTTTGTTAACCAGGCCTCCATATGGTATGTAATTTCTTATAGCACACAATAAGCTCTCCTTGAGCCTGTTTAGATAAGACAAGTTTAACAGTTGACTAAGGTTAAATCATAAGACTCTACCATAAATTTTCCTAGAATTCAGTCTCTTTTCTTCTTCTATGTTATTATTTATTTCTAACTAGCAACTTGTATACAAAGACATGAAACTATCTTATCTCAAATCCTATTGTAAAAGAAGTAAAAGTAAAAATAACAGTTTTAACTAAAACCAATCAGACATAAAGCCTTTTGGACTTAAGTATATATAAATCTTGGAATAAACAGCAATTATGTTAAGCAAGAAGATAAATTACCAATAATAGACTTCAAAAACCACAACACAATATGTGACTTTTGAAGTTTTATAGACATAGATGGTTTCTAACATGTTCTTGAAGTTCGTCATAAGTATTCCCGTCCTGCCAACCACCCCTGCCCTGAAATAGTTAAAACTGTAGCTCTAAAAATTCTAAGCAAAAATACAGACATTCAGCCAAATAATAATTTCCCTTTAATATATAAAAACATTAGAAATGCCTTTCAGTGCTTTTTTTGCTTTAACATTGAAATTATGAAATATTTTGTAATTATAGATACAGTTTGTTCTTTGTGAGGTACACGTTATATGCTATAATTTACACTACCAATTTTATTGACAGACTGTACAGTAGAATAGGGTTTTCCAGGTGGTGCTAGTGGTAAAGAACCTGCCTGCCAATGCAGGAGACATAAGAGACAAAGGTTCAATCCCTGAGTCAGGAAGATCCTCTGGAGGAGGACATGGCCAACTCACTCCAGTATTCTTGCCTGGAGAAACCCATGGACAGAGGAGCCTGGTGGGCTACAGTCCAAAGGGTCGCAAAGAGTTGGGCATGACTGAAGAGACTTAAAGGAGGAAAGGATAGTAGAATAAGTCTCAGATAATGAACAGAATAATAGAGCATTAAAAACATTGACTTACTCAGTAATCCCATTCATCCTCCTTTTGTCCAATAAATCTAGAGAAATAATCAAAGAATAATGAAGATTACAGGTTGTTGAATGATTGGAACTGAATGAATGTCAATGAAGTCACTAGAAAAAATTACAAAAATTGCCTTTCTGCAGGAACAGTACAGTATGGTGAAAAGCAAGTAGAAAATTACAGGAAATCTCCCTAATGTATTTCATTTGAAGAGTCCAGAGCCGGACTCAAGGCGGGCACTGCAAGATCTTTTCTCACCAAATTATTTAGCAATAGTGTGTGGTCCACTCCAACACCAGAGATGTGGGCTGGGTCCTCACTGAATTAGAGAAGCAAAGCCTAGAGGCATAGACAGGCCAGGGAAAGAATCAAAATACTCTAAAATATCTTCTCCTCCATAAATCCAATAGATCTGAAGGGGATAATGTACAAAAACACACAAATAAAAAACCACAGGCACCAGATTTTCTCTAAAACCTACTATCAACTGTTGGGCCTCAGAACTTCCAATCCAATTGATTTTCTTCTTGGTGCAGAAGGAAATGTAGTACTTGTGCATAAACAATGAGCGCACAGTAAAGGTTTCAAGGGCAGACTTAGGTCTTCACCGAACCAGTGAGACTCAGGCTCAGCATTCTTTTGTTTCTTGGAAAGGGTTACTCTTTTTTGGTGGATTTAAAACTGGAAGGATTAGGTGCAGTGATGCTGGTAACTCTAAACAACAAAAGAATAATACTGTGTGGAACATTTCTAAATATAGCTAAATGCATGATTACAAAGAAATGTTCTTTAAATTACCGAAGGTAGAAATAGTGAAGACTGTGTTCAACGACGACAATATAATAAAACTAGAAAAGAATGAGTGTAAACAAAGAGAAGGGCAACCTCTTAGGATTTCACAAAGCACTTTTTATATAGCTTCAACATCCAAAAGGAAATAAAAATCAAAATTGTAAATGTATAGAATATAAGAATATGAATACTTAATATCAACCTTGGGATGTGTATATTTCATGAATAACAAGAAAGAAGGAAAGAAACAGAAAATAGAAACAAAAGAATAAAGGGGAACAAATCTTAGAAATATAAGAATATAACAAAAATAAAAAGGAAAATTCATAAATTGAAAAAGAATAAATCAAAATAGTCATTAATGTAAAATATGAAATAAATAAATTACTAACTAGTCCAATCAAAAAAAGCCAAATTCACAAAATGTCACACCACAAGTTACATACCAGAATGGCTACAAATTGCAAGATCAGTAATAAAAGATTTGGGGAAAGTTTTAGAGACAGAAGGTCTCATACACTGCTTGTGGCAATGAAAATGGGTATGACAATGTTGGAAAACTTTATCAGTATCTACTGAAACTGAATATACACATACCTGATGACCCAGCAATTTCATACTTATATCCTTTAAAAAAATTATATATATATATATGAGCCAAAAGACATATACAAGAATATTTATAGCAATATTATTTGTACTAGCCCCAAACTGGAAAACCCAAATGGTCACCAAAAGTGACTTGATCTTTTTTATAGTGTGATGGACTCATTACAATGAATATTACATGAAAATAAAAAGGAGAAAATTACTACTATATATAATACTATGGATGAATAATTAGGGAGGTAGAAGTTAAAACAGCTGACCTTGGATACATTCACTCTCTTTACCAGGGAAAGGAAAAAAAGTAACTAGGTCTAATTTTCTTATAAAGATGCTAGTAGTCTTGTCTCCTGGGAAATAAACTAGTGATATTTGCTACAAGGACGGTATTTTTCGCTTGAATATCTTTAACAGTATGTTCCTGACTAAGAATTATGTGCTGAGTTACTTCAGTCGTGTCAAATTCTTTGTGACCCCACGGACTGTAGCCCGCCAGGCTTTTCTATCCATGGGAATACTGGAGTGGGTTGCCATTTCCTTTTCCAGAGGATCTTCCTGACCTAGGGATCTAACCCAAGTCTCCTGCATCCCCTGCAGTAGCAGGCAGATTCTTCATCACTGAGCCACCTGGAAGCCATTTCTTTATTTCAAAATGATATATTGACATGTAACTAGCTAAAGGCTAAAAGGCAGCATAGTGTTATTCTAGAGTCCAGGACAGGATCTGGCACATAAACAGGCATTTCTACAACACTTTTGTGGGTAGCACAGACAACTGAAGCTTTTGTAAGGCATCTGCCCAAATGTAAACATACATAATTCTTAAACAACAACTCCGCTATCAGGACGTTACCATAAAGAAGTATTTTTGTGTACTCATATGCATACAGATAATACAGGAGCATTGGTTGTAACAGCAAATATAAGAAACAACTTATGTCCTTAGTAGAACAATGGGTAAAGTAACTTTGGTCTTTTGATATGATGGATATAATAGGAAACTGCAGCAGAAAGCATCGAGTACCAGCCAAGAGAAGTTCAAGCTCTGGTTTCTTTCTAACAGTCTCACAATCTTCAAGTTTGCTTTCTGTTCTCTCTCTCACTTCCTTCCACATTATCTCCTCCTCCCGACCCCTTCCCCACACTCCAGAGAACTCTAGATATGCAACTTTTGACCATGGTTGTGTTGTAGAAAACAATTTGGGGCCAGTTTTCAGTCTGGGCCTCCTGAAGATAAGGACAAGTATAAACAATTATTGTTCCTTTACAGGCATGGGTCAGCTAGAACCCTCCAGATGTGAAGGGTTATCTGGTTAAACCTACCTTCACATCGAAAAACTTCACAATCCTGGAAGGAAATATAACGTTGAGATAGTCCAAGTTTTTTCACTGTATTTATACTAAAATGCATCGTTTTTTTGTTTAGATGTATACTGACTTCACGATTTCCATAATAGTCTTCATCAAACAACATACGTAGTTTAAATGGTCCTACTTTGCATTCTGTAATTGTAATCTCTTGAAAGACAAAAACAGTGATTAGATAGTTTCCTTCCCCATAGTTCTTTTGCATATATGCCCCAACAATCTGATCTTCACTGTAAACCACTGTTAGAGTGGGTCCTTGTTCAGAGCATATCTTAAGCAAACTATTAGTAGAGAATCCATGGACACTGGCCTTATAGAGAAGACTAAACTGCTTTTCTCCAAAGTAATTTTGCAGCTTTTTCTCTTGCCTCCATGTCAAACGAGTTGCCACTGCCATACTTCTCAATCTGGTGGAAAATCAAACATTTTCCATTAAATATTGAAATTTTTGCACTGGCAAAAAGTTTGCATTAATGCTTCTTATTTACTTTGCATTACAAATGAAATGTGTAAACAGAGAGTGAATAAATAGCAAGAAAAGTCATTAGCTAGTTTTTCATTCTAAATGATTTTTTTTTAATTAAAAAATAAAAGACTACTGTTTGCAAGAGGCTAGGGAAAGTGGAAAGCCACAAATCATTTACCTGTTTGGAGAATCTCTTCAAGGGCTGAAGCTGAGGGTAGCTGCTCTGTCTGACAGCTAGGCAGGCACAAAGTGGGAGAAAAAACTTTCTCAGCAACCTTGAGGCTTTGGAGAGGCAGGGAAAAGGAAACTGAAACAGTGAGGTCCAGCCCAGTTGGCTGAGTGCTCACTTCCTCTAGTAAGCAAGCATAAAGGGATCCAGCTAATTTTAGATAGTAAAGCCATATAAAAATTATATTAGAAGAATCAAGGAATTGAAGTCGGAAGGAAGAAAACCTAATAGCTCACTACTTTTTTAATGACTTAAAAAAAATTTTAAGGACAATTCAGTTTCTATATATGGACACACAAAAAAAGCAATGTCTATTCTACCTCCAGCATGCATCTCAAATGTGTTCATTTCTCTTCATCTCTGCTATCAATATATTCTAAACCAACAAATGTAGATTGTTTAAACAGTTTCCTAACTCGTCCCTCTAATTTTCTGTTTGCCTCCTCTCCAATACTGTCTCTTCAATGGAGCCAGTCATTTGTAATATATACACTGAATAATGTAAATTTCACACTAAAACCCCTTCTCTGATTCCACATTGCTGGGGGTCACAAATCTGTGTTCTATAGGCTGAACACAACGTGCAGGTTTGTTTTGTAGGGCCAACACAATTCTTTTCCTTCTTCTGTTTTTTTTTTTTTTTTTTCTTGGTGGGAATGGGGCATGGGAGTAGATTTTAAGTTTGAATATTTTTATATCACTCAATTTCCGATTACCCTCATAAATCCACTAATTCTGGTTCTGAAAATCTTTAATTGTTTGCCTGGCCCAAAGAGGAATTTAAGTTTTTTATTCTATTTTAAAAAGCACTATAAAATAAAAATATTTTAGATAGTTTTAGGTATTACTTACTTAGCTAAAAAAGTACTAGAAGCTATCATATGCTTATTATTTACAAGGCACTATCCATGTTATCTCATTTATTCATTTCAATAATCTTGTGGGAAAAATACCAATCTTGCCTACAGTTTTCAGATAAATAAACTATTGGAGTTCAATAACTTACCAAAATTCACTCTGCTGCTAAATTCTAGAGCCAAGATTTGAACCATAATCTAAGTGAAAGCAGAGTGATAGGGATTTCACAGGTAAATACATTTGTCAAAACCAATCAAATTATATACTTCCAACAGGTGCAATTTTATGTATCTCAATTATTTCTTATTATAGCTGCTAAAAAAGTCTACAAGTTCCAAACAATATATTATCCTGTTTTCCCCTGTATAGTAAAAAAGTGTGTAATACAGTTAAACTGCCTGGCCACATTTTAAGGGCAATGACATACATAGATATATTTAAATAATTCATTAACATGAAAATAAAAGTAAGAAAAATAGCATCATAAGATCACTGGTCTTCCACTCAAGTAGATGCTCTTTTGCAAAAGCCATTAATTATCTGTCAACTCCAGAGTCTCTAGCTATGCAAGGTAAGCTTCCTATTTGCATTGTGAACTAAGATTCTTTCATTCATTCTTTCTTTCAATATTTATCAGATACCTACTATGTGCCTCCACTGTTTTGGAGGCTAAGGATATAGTAGACAAGACAAAGTTCCTGCCCTCATAAAACTATAGTCTTTAGAAGGCAGGCAATCAACAAAAATGTTATCTAGAGAAAAAAGTTGTGAGGAAAATAAATGGGAATAACAGGGAGAAGAATGACGAGGGGTATCTGCCACCTTAGATCATACAATAAGGGAGTGGCTGAGGAGATGGGGTTGGCGAGGAGACCTGAGTGAAGGTGGGAAGAGTGCCCTGGGTATACCCAGAGGAAGGGCGTTGTAGGCAGAGGAGGGCAAGCAAAACCTTGGACGGTAGTAAGGAGGGCGATATGGCAGCAGTAAAGTAGGTGTGGAAGGCATTAATGTCAGTGATCACTCCAAAAAGACAAAGAATACAGGGCAGCGAGAAGGCTATTGCAGTATCAGCTGCGAAGTGAAGATCACGTAGCCTAGTGTGATAGTGAGAGAAGCAATGAAAAGTGGTAAGAATCAGCATACATTTAAGGATGACCAAAAAGCTGTGAGAACTTACTGTAGGACTGGTTGTGATGGGAGGGAAGCAGGAATGGAGGACAAAGGAGAATTTACCCTTTGGACAAAGGAGAATGGCCCTCACGGATTTTTGTCTTGAGAATGGGTAAATGATGGAACCACTTGTTGAGATGTGTGTACTGGAAGATTTCTTGAGGGGATATCATATATTCTGTCTTATACTGAAATCTGTAAGTGCATAATACAGCTAGTTGGGTTTATGAGATCAGAGACTAGGAAAGAGGACCAGGTTGAACACTGAATTTGAGAATCATCAGCATAAATCTACATCTATATATCTGGAGAAGGAAATGGCAACCCACTTCAGTATTCTTGCCTGGGAAATCCCATGGACAGAGGACGTGTTGGGCCACTGTCCATGGGGTCTCAAAGAGTCTGACATGACATAGTGACAAAACAATGGCAGCAATATCTATACTTATCTATCTAGAAAGCTAAAAGTGACCTTAAATTAATGAGAGCAGTCCTATAGACCAAAACCTGCCCCTGTCCCCAGTATCTAAAGGTCATATTTATTAAAAGGGTCTATCCAAGAAGACTCAGAATGTGTTACCAGAAAAGAGAAAAGCCAGAAGAGTAAGTTATCCCAGGAACCACGTGAAGAATGAGAAAGTGACCATCAAATATTCCACCATCAAATAGTGGAATACTTTCCTTCAGAGCCTCCTGCATTTAGACATCTGAAAAGACTCACTCTGTCTCTCAGGAGCTGGGAATTTGAGGAAAAGTCTCATCTCACTGTGGCAGAGGGCATTAGGGTAGTGGCAACTATCTCTTGTTAGGGAAAGGGTGGAAATTGTTAGAGAAGGTAGCTCTGCTGCAAATAAAGAAGTGAATCTTCAGGGAAGCTGTCTCCACAGAGATGAGTGAGGCTGTGGTTTGTGCTAGCAATGGAGAGGGAGGCCTCCCGCCCTGGCCTCAGTGAATGGCTCAAGGGTAAGCAGTTCCATTTCCTTATTTTCATGCTCAGTAGAGAAGACCTCTTGTCAAACTGGCCAGTCCTGAGAGTCCTGAGTTCTCAGTGCATCAGGGACCACTGCTTTATATGCTGTTGATGATAAGGAAGACTTTAAAGCTGACTCCAGCAAACAAACATGGGAAGGGTTCTGAAAAGCTGTGATGGGAGGAGCAGCCTCGAGTGGAGATTATTTGATAAAACAAAAGGCTTTCAGAGATTAAGTGAAGTTGCTCAGTCGTGTCCGACTCTTTGGGACCCCGTGGGCTGTAGCCTACCAGGCTCCTCCATCCATGGGATTCTCCAGGCAAGAATACTGGAGTGGGTTACCATTTCCTTCCTCCAGGGGATCTTCCCGACCCAGGGATTGAACCCCGGTCTCCCCAGTTGCGGGCAGACGCTTTAACCTCTGAATTGCTGCTGCTGCTGCTAAGTCACTTCAGTCGTGTCCGACTCTGTGCGACCCCATAGACGGCAGCCCACCAGGCTGCCCTGTCCCTGGGATTCTCCAGGCAAGAACACTGGAGTGGGCTGCCATTTCCTTCTCCAATGCATGAAAGTGAAAAGTGAAAGTGAAGTCGCTCAGTCGTGTCCGACTCTTAGCGACCCCATGGACTGCAGCCTACCAGGCTCCTCCATCCATGGGATTTTCCAGGCAAGAGTACTGGAGTGGGGTGCCATTGCCTTCTCCGAACCTCTGAATTAGTGAGGGTTAAATGCAGTGTGACCACTGTCTGAACTTCTCCTATGTTCAGGTTCCACTGTTCCCTGAAAGGCTCATAAGAGCAGAAGATCCTCTCTTCTTCCATTTTGAAGACTGCCTTAAGAACTCAGACTGGAGTGAGGGGTCTAATATCACCTGGAAGGTAGCTGTCAGCTCAAATAGAAAGATGGGAATCTTAGGGTAATACTTGACACATTCCTTGTATGATCAATGAAACCAAAATAAATAAGGCTTAGCTCTGTAAAAATAAAGAAAACAAGACATGGAGATGGCAGGAGAAATCATTTGGTAGTCAGCACTAACCTCACATTCTTTTGAAAGATGCTGTAGAACTGGCATTTATCAAGATGTAGTTTCAAACCTGCCCTCCTACCCACTCTATACACACACATTATTGTTCAGTTGCCCAGTCATGTCCGACTCTTTACAACCCCATGAACTGCAGCTCACCAGGCCTCCACATCCCTCACCATCTCCCAGAGTTTGTCAAGTTCATGTCCATTGAATCAGTGATGCTGTCCAACCATTTCAACCTCTGATGCCCTCTTCTCTTTCTGCCCTCAATCTTTCCCAGCATCAGGGACTTTCCCAATGAGTCATTTATTCACATCAGATGACCAAAATACTGGAGCTTCAGCTTCAGTATCAGTTATTCTAGTGAATACTCAGGGTTGATCTCCTTTGAGATTGACTGGTTTGATCTCCTTGCTGTCTAAGGGACTCTCAGAAGTCTTCTCCAGCACCACAGTTTGAAGGCATCAATTCTTCGGCAATAACCCAATAACTTAGACAGAACTTGCTCATAAATTATGTCATTTAAATGAATCAACACCTTCAAAAAGTTTATATTCTCAGCTTTCCTTTCCTTGAGACTTTAAAAAAGCATATTAATACATGCTCAATATGAGCTCAGAGTTGGGATAGATCCTGCCCAAAAGCCTGTGTTTGTGTCCCCTCCACCCCACCCCTTGCATACTCCCGCTGGTCCTTTTAGCAACAAGGATCAACCCTATATATTTGGAGTATTTCGAGTGTCTCAGGTCTTTATAAAAAGATATGTTCCAACCGTTCAGACAGCCTCAGACAGCCTGAGTCTCAGCCTCATATTTTAGAACAGAAATGTGTCCTTCTATTGGATAATCTACAGATTAGATTATCTCTAGGTTAGATCATTATAATCAAGCCATTTAATAATGAATTTAATGAAAGGCTCACAGGCCACATTGACAAGATTGTCACATACAGTTTCTTCTGTAAGGTGTGGGACTTCTTCAAATAGGAATGAAGACTTTGGGCACATTGCCCTGGCTTCTAGTCAGTATCTTAACTTTCACATGGTACTGAGAATTTCCCCCTTTGCTAATGACACCCTTCCTCTGGGTCTCTTCGATTCTGTTTCTCTTGATTTTTCCATCAGTGTTATGGCCAATGTCTCTTCCCTCTTTCTTCCCAGGATCGGTGACTACCTTGTACTTTCTACAGAACTGAGTCCTTCTATTACCTTTTTAGTACATAGCAATTCCATAAATTCTGTGTTCAGATCCTTTCATGGCCTGGACTCCCAAGAGTCTATATGGAAGTTTAAAAAACTCAGATCACCGTTTCAGATTTGTTTGGGTTTTTTTTAACCCCTCTTCTAAATAATCTTAATTCTTAAGAAGACAATGGGCATGACTCTGAGAAATAAGGGATGAAATATACACAGGAAAATACAAATAACTATATATATATATATAGTTATTTTAAGAGGTTATTCTAGCTGCATGTGCAACCCATTTGAAATATCTGAAGCCCTACTATGTAGATGAGCTATTTTTTCTCCCTGGACTCTTCAGCCATGGGGACTTGACAATTCTCCCTCTATAAATCTACACTGAGAATAGAAACACTGATTGCCTATCCGGCAGAACAAGGTCTGATACACTTAGAATAACATATCTGTATTTTTATCTTATTAATAGTAAGCTTATTGAAATTATAGTGATCCATTCACATTTGAATTGCTTCTACAACATAACACCAAAATAGAACACAAATGTGCTCAAAAACTTAACTATGTGCGATTTTCTTTGCATTTTTTATTAATATCAGACTGGCATTCTCATGAAATATTCCAAAGAAATAAATTGTTTAAAAAAATTATCATGATTTACCCACCTCTGTTGAGCTCAGCTTGTTGGTCTTTTCCCTGCCTCTTGTGAGTTCCTGCCATCTGTACTTGCAGTTTTGCTTACACCAAAATTTCTTCCCTGGGGCCTGGAATAGCTTGAATCTATCCATGTGAGGGGTGTGCGGCTAGATATTGACTATTATCCTAACTATTGTCTGACTGACCCCAGTGTCCTGCATTTTCTCCAGCACCAGAGAAAACTTTTGCAATGGTTTGGTAGGCTTGATTCCATCTTGCTTAGATTGAGGGCAAAAATCAGAAGTATTTTATCTACTCTCCTCCATAAATTAGCCCAGACATTCATCACATTAAGGATGGGATTTGGGGACACCCAAATTCTCACAGCTTTATGGAATGCCTTAAGACTTTGATCAAGCTTCCCTTGTGGCTCAGAAGGTAAAGAATCTGCTGCAATGCAGGAGACACAGGTTTGACTCCTGGTCAGGAAGATCCACTGGAGAAGGGAATGGCTACACACTCCAGTATTCTTTCCTGGGAACTCCATGGACAAAGGGGCCTGGTGGGCTAATAGTTCATGAGTCTCAGAGTCAGACTCAACTGGGCAACTAACACAAAGACTTTGATCAGCCTTGTTATGAAGTGGCCACTTTAGCATCAGATGGAGTTATGTCCCTACAAGATGCTTAATCATCAGCTGGTATTTGAATCATCTGAGGCTTACTTGAGTCCCCCAATCAGTTTTGTCAAACTAGTTATTAGCCTCCCTTTTTTATGAAGAAGCAACACGATAATCTTTTAAGATTAGTTTTCTAAAGAAGACAAAGTCTTGCACATCACCCACCATAACTACTCCTCTTATTAAGATGGATGCTGGATGAATTTGTACAATGCTACAAATTTCTGTCAGAAATAATTACTTTTGTTTTTACTTTTTTTCAAGTTTCATTAAGATATAACTGATATAAAACATTATGTAAGTTTAAGATGTTCAACATGATGATTTAATAAACATATATTATGAAATGATTACCACAATATGGTTAATTAACATACCCATCATCTCATCTCAAATAATTACCCTCTTGTATGTGTGGAGAAAATATTTAATAACTACTCTCTAAGCAACAACTGAAATTTTGTATCCTTTAACCAATGTCTCATTTCCCTCCCGTTTAGCCCTTGGCCACCACCATTTCATTAACATTTAAGTAATATTATGCAGTATTTGTCTCCCCTATATGACTAATTTCTTTTAGCATGATACTCTGGTCCATCCATTTTGTCTAAAATGGCAGAATTTTCTTCTTTTATGGTTGAATAATATTCCATTTCTTTATCCATCAATCTGTTGATGGACATGTAGATTAAGAAACATGTTGTGGCATGTTTTAATGCCACAACCCAACCCACTCAGTCACCTACCCCACCTACCACACAAAGGTTCTAGCACTGATACTTAAACTGTCTCACAAACATCCCTCTCACTGTAAGACAATATTCTACCTTATATTTCCCCTTGTTTTATGTACAGTGCCCCTTAGCACTATTTTGCTAAGAAGTATTTTAGCAATTTTGGCTGGACTATACAACTAGATGAATTGCAAATTATGTAAAGTTTAAAAAATCCTGAATGGCTTCTAAAATGCAGCAAAATGGTGGGTCCTACTGTCTCTCAGGATGGTAGAGAAAGATCAGCAGAATCTACAATGTCAGGGCAAGTCCTCTCTCAGACAAAAGAGAAGTTTATCCCTTTTTGAAGCTCCCTGCCATCACCAATCTTTTCCAGCCTAAACTCCAAATAAACATTTAGCTCCACTGAAGGTTTAAATGTGCCCAAAGTAGTATAAAGTCAGAGGATTCAGAATTGTGACATCAATTATCTAACATTGCCCTTTATAGAAAAAAAGAATAAACCTCAGTATTTACAAACAATGTTGGCTCACCTAAACAGTCCCTCATTGCTTAAGTCTGTTCATGATTCCATTACTTCCCTTCTTTTTCAGCATCTCCTTCTCCCTCATAACAGTATTCCATGCTATCCTTTCAAATAAAGTTCCACTTTGAATTTAATTTTACATCTAGAAAAACTTTCCTCTGCCCAGATTTTTGCTGACTCCACTCTGGAGAAGGATGAAGTATGGCCCTACAGTTGGTGAAATCAATGGTGTGTCTTGAGTCACTTTCAGTCTTTTCCAACCAACAATAGCCATGGCTATTTTTTCTCCCTAGAATACATGGAGGCAAACATACCTTACTTTCCAGACCTGTTGTGTCTTACATCCATGTCATAACTATCCTGTCTGCCACTCTAATTTTGTTCCCAACATCTACTTTGGGCTCTACTCCTCAATACTTATGACCATTCTATTCCCAAATATTTTCCAAAGAACCTATCCATCTCTTCCATTGAATTATGGCTTCTGGACATTCATTAGAATATGGCTTCACCTGTAGCTTTGCTTTTGGAAATATTCCTTTTCCCATAAATATCTCGAAGGAATTCTTGCCCTTGTAATACTCAGGACTTCCCCCAAAAGATAATAATTCTAAGTTAGATTGTATAATGTAAAGAACTATTGATCCAAAGCATATTCATTTGAAAAAGACAGAAATTTAAAGGAGTTAAGTAAAAAGAGAGAAAACCTGATTCTTCTTCTTTCTTTATTAATAGTTCTAATTTCTTCAGCTATTCAGTGAACTTTAGAATCATTTGGGAGTACTTGTATAAAAGAACCTTATTATTAACTTGCACTAGTAACCTTATTTGATCACTCTACTTTGGAAATATGGCTAGGGTGGTTTGGAATTCCATCAATGAAAATCAGGCATAGGTTCATCAAAGGAAAAATGTTTGTTTTTTCTCACAGAAATGAAATGTTAATCTCTTGGGAACACTTGTTTCTTTTAATTAACTTAAATTCATATTTTCATCCAGAGTTAAGTGATACATTCTCCTTCCTTTATTTCTCTCCAGCATTTCATTCTCTCACAGTCTTCCTTTTCATAAGGAAAAAATTTTAAATACATGTTATCACACTGGGGAGATCGGGAGATATGCTTAATAGCAGGTACACTTGCACCCTTCCAGGCAGTGTGTGAATTTCTGTGAATACAAAGATAAGCAAAATCCAAACCCTGCTTCGTGAAAAGCTCACTATTTAGAGAAGCAGATATCTATAACCATTTTATACTCAGTGGGGTTAGTACTGACACTGAGTTTTAAATTAAGTGTTGAAACAATTAAGACAAGTAAGTAAGGGAACAGTTAACTTTGCTGAGGATATATTCAAAGGTGTCATAGAAATTAATTTGTAAATAGTGCATAAATACGAAAGGTGGTTTGCAATAGGACATATGTCGGCCCACTACTGCTCAAGATTGGCCATTATACTTGAGGTATGACCGATCTTAGAAGGAACCATCAGCTAGATGTTGTCGGGACAGAAAGTAAAACACAAGTAGAAGCAGAATCTCAAAGAGGCTGTTGGCAACTCCAGCTTGGGCCAAGTGTCTGAATCAAGTCAATTGAGGCAGAGCTGGAACATTCCTGCAGTTGAATCTGGAAACAAAACATAAAAAGGGTAATAACAAAGCAATATTGTTACATGGCTGTCAGGACTACCACAGGCAGATGGGTACCAACCATCCAACTGAGAAATAGCTTAGTGTTTTTCCAAAAACTTTGTGACAGGAGAAGGATGGGACCAGATCACCTGTTTACTCAAGATGCAAATCCTCTAAGAAGTCATCTGCAGCCCGGAACATCTGCTTCAGTGCAGAGAGGATCAGAATGTCCTTTAAAGGGTCCATCTCCCTCTCTGAAGCATAGTTTTCAACCACCAATATTCTAGAAAGAGGAATGCCTAGTCTCCTGTTGGCATTCTGTATCTGTGGAAAAAAGAATTTAATAAATGTAAGTCTTATATCTAAAATTTGACTGAATTTAAACATAATTTAAGAAAGAAACAGTAAACACAATGGCTTAATATTATTTTCTGAATATAATTATAATTCAGATTATTATTTTAAAGTAGGGTATTAACTTCAATCAACCAGCCAATTGATCCATTTCTTCATTTACCTGTGAATATGCAGTGTGAGCATGCACACACACACACAAAATATAAAACTATTACAATTCTATCTAGTTGCAAAAAGTATTCTTTACCTGGCTTTGAGAAATCATAGCCTTATTCATCTTTAAGAAGTTGTCTTGAAGAACTTCATTGCAATTTTTCACTTTAGTAAGTAATGCTACTTGTGCTACACCTATATCAAGTAGATAAATCAGTTATTTTATATCATAAACAGCAGTGTATCAACAAGGTAATTAAATATGTGTGAAAATAGTACTCTGTAAGGTAAATTTAAGATCAGGAGAATGCAACATCCCCAAGAAATCTAAATATGGGACCTGAAGTTCTTCTAATGGGAGAAACTATTTCTTCCAACATGAGAGACAATTTCTAAATGGAGTTAAAATTATACTAAATTGCAATCAGCTACTATCCCATTCAAACAGTGTGTTTTAAATTGGTCAGGGGGGGAAAGTGGTTGCTGGATCTTGAAGACTAAAGGACCCCACGAAAGAGAGAAAGCAAGGAGAGTTGTGTGAGAGCATCTGTGAATGTGAAGTACACTGATTTCACAGTTCTGCTAAGGACCTTGCCTTTTCCCTAAAACCATAGAGATCAAGGTAAATAATAACTGGTTGTAACTGAATCAAAGGTCTACTTTACTAACAGCTATTTTCCCAAGAAGGACAGAGGGATATCTCTACAGACCCCAAGGACATAAAAAGAATGAGAAGATACTATGAACAAGTCTACATTCATAAATTTGACAACTTAGGTGAAATAGAATGAAACTATACACTACAAACTACACTACAGCTCATCTAATATGAAATAGATCATTTTAATAGCTCTAAAACTATTTTCAAATTGAACTTATGGTTTTAAAAATCCCTGAAAAAGAAATCTCCAGGGCCAGATGGTTTTATTGGAGAATTCTACCAAACATTAAAAAAAAAAAAAAAAAACCTCTACACAATCCCTTCCAGAAAATGAAAGGGGAAAGAGTACTTTCCAACTCATTTTATAACACCTGTATTACCTGAGACTAAACTCTGACAAACACTACAGAAATTAAAAAAACAAAACGAAACTACAGACCAATATCCCTCATAAATATAGATGCCAAATTTCTTAATAAAATATTATCAACTAAGATTCAGCAATATATAAAAGGAATTATGTACCATGAACACATGAGTTTTGTGTTATGGAGACAAAGTTGGCTCAAGATTCAAAGTCAGTCAATATGATCCATGATATAAACAGACTACAGAGGGAAACAATTCCCATGGTCATATCAATCTATAGAGAAAAACCATTTGGCAAAATTCAATAGCCATTCATGCTTTAAAAAAAAATTATCAGAGAAGTTGGAATAGAGAAGAACTTCTTCAACTTAATAAAGAACAGCTATTAAAAACTATAATGACATTAATTGACATTAAGGTGGTGAAACATTGAATCTCTTCTCCTAAGTTCCGAAACAAAACAAGGGTATTTGTTCTCATCACTATTCAACTGAAAGTACCAGCCAGGATGGTAAGATAAGTAAAAATAAATAAAACACATACAAGTTAAGAAAGAAGAAATAAAATTGTCCCCATTTGAGATGACATGAAATCCTAAGAATTTAATGATGAAAAAAAATCTTCCTAGAACTAATAAACAATCAACATCCCATTAAGACTTTTTTTGTAGAAATATACAAAATAACTCTAAAATTCCTACAGAAATGTAAAGGAACTAGAATAGATAAAATAATTTTGACAAGTAAGAAAAAAGTGGAAGGAATTATTTTACCCACTTTAAGACCTATAGTTTTTATTATTATATAACCACAGTGATAAAGACTGTGTGATGTTGGTAGAGGAATGAACATATAGATCAAGGGAACAGAATAGAGACCCAGAAATAGATGCACAGAAGTAAGGACAATGGATTTTTGATAATGGTACAAAAGCAATACAATTGAGAAATGACAGTTTTTTCAACAAATGGTCCTGGAGCAACTGAATATCCATAGGAAAAATAAAATAAATCTTGACCTACATTTCACATCCTACACAAAAAGTGACTCAAAACTAATTACATATTTAAATGTAAAATATAAGACTATAAAACTTCTAGAAGAAAACAGAAAAAAAAAAAAAAAACGAGACTTAAAGCTTGGTGAAGGATTTTAGACACAAAATGAAAAGAATGATCCTTAAAAGAAAAAATTGACAAATAGGAGTTCACCAAAATTTTTAATATTGTGTTTGCGAAAGGCTCTGCTAAGATACTGAAAAGGCAGCTGAGCACTGGGAGAAACTATTTGCAAACCATATATCTGACAATTGAATCATATCTAGGATTTACGGATCTTTTAAAACTCAACAGTAAAAAAAAACCAAAGTGTACAAATAGAAAATAGGTCAAAGACATGAAGAGATCCTTTACTGAAGAAGGCATATACAGACCCCATGGACTGTAGCCTGCCAGGCTCCTCCATCCATGGGATTTTCCAGGCAAGAATACTGAAGTGGGTTGCTATTTCCTTCTCCAGGGGATCTTCCTGACCCAGGGATTGAACCCACGTCTCCTGCATTGCAGGCAGACTCTTTACCAGCTGAACCATCATTCAGTTCAGTTCAGTTCAGTTCAGTTCAGTCGCTCAGTCGTGTCCGACTCTTTGCGACCCCATGAATCGCAGCACGTCAGGCCTCCCTGTCCATCACCAACTCCTGGAGTTTACTCAAACTCATGCCCATCAAGTCGGTGATGCCATCCAGCCATCTCATCCTCTGTCGACCCCTTCTCCTCCTGCCCCCAATCCCTTCTGCCCCCAACCCCTCCCAGCATCAGGGTCTTTTCCAGTGAGTCAACTCTTTGCGTGAGCCACCATTAGGGCAATGCCAATTAAGACCATGGCAAACTATCACTATATGCCTACTAGAAGAGTTAAATTTTTTTTTAAAAAAAGCAATAATGGCGAATACTAGCAAGAATCCAGAGAATCTAGATCTCTCATATATTGTAAAATTATAAAATGTGCAGTAATCCTTAATAGTGGTTCGGCGTTTTCTTTAAAAAAATAAACACAGAGTTAGCATAGGACCCAACAATCACACTTTGGGGGAATGATCCCAGAAGAAATAAAACTTACACCCACACAAAAACCTGCACACTAATATTCAAAGGAGCTTTATGTGCAAGAGCCAAAAAACAGAAGTAATCAAAAAGTCCTTTGATAAAGAACGGTTAAAACAACTATGGAATATCTATACCATGAATTAGTACTCAGCAATAAACAGAAATGAACAACTGATATACAAAACAACTTTTATGGAATTCAAAGGATATTAGACTGAGTGAAGAAAGCCAGCCTCACATCAGACATACTGTTGAGATTCTAGTTGTATAACATTCTCAAAATTTATGGAGATGAAGAGAAGATTAATCGCTGTCAAAAATTAAGGATGGTGAGGATTGGGAGGTACCATGACAAAGACTTTTATGGCGATGGAATAGTTCTGTATGTAGTGGTAGTTACTCGAATCTACACATGTAACAAAACAACAGAGCTATAACACACATTATGAGTGTTGTATCTCCTGGTTTTAATCTTTCTGGTCTAGTCACCTAATATAGGGAGGTAACTCCTCTATCTAGCCATAGGAAAATCACACATGATGAAAAAATTACAGCCATTCTAGTCTTTAAGGATTTCAGTAAAGCCTTTGAATGATCTCTATCTGCTATTGCCACCAACCAAACCGGGACTCTAAAAATTGGAAGAAGGGGACATGGGACCTTGGTGTATTCTTTTTGCAATTTTCTGTGAATGTATCTTTATTTCAAAGTAAAAATGTTTTGATGAATACAATGAAACTCACCACAGTTTATTACTTCTTTTTGAATTTGCTTGAACTTCACCATCATTTTAGAGGAGAGATTGTCCATAGAGTTGATATCAAAGACAAAAGCTACACAGTGAATCCTGTCTTTCAGTGATGGAGAGGTGATGAAAGTAGGATGCTTGGGTGTAATTGGTTTATGGGGACTAAACTGTTATAGAAATATAAGGTAACATTAGAGAGTCTCTGATGAATTCTTTCAGATACAATTCATGTTTCAAGCATGATCTCCACTAACCTCCAACACAAAACTTCCCTTCTCCCAGATACTCCTGCCCCAGATTAGTTCATAGCATTCTTTCATACTTCCTCTCCACTGTTAGCATGGTATCATTATATAAAAAAAAATACAACCCACTTCATTGCTTTGGCAAAAAAAAAAATTATAATTACAACTTAATTAATTATTAATGGAAATATTTCAGAAAAGTACAAACAATGTTATTTGTTATTTTAAAAAGCAACTTCAAATCTCAGTCTCTTCAAATCTCAAAGCACAATTGAGGAAAAGGAAATCACTGCTTAGAAATTGAGGCTAATTTTATTGCACCCAATATCTGAAAGAAAGGTGACAATAATGGTTAACTTTCTGAGAACTTAGAATTTATCTTTTCATTTAATCTACTTAGCCACCTATGAGATCAGCATTATTATTCTACATTTCACACATAAAAAAAACCAAAACTCACAGAGACAAGCATATAACTTACTTATGGGTACACATCTAATTGGTGGCAGAGCCAGCCTTTGAAATCAAGTATTTAGGCTGTATTAAGTAGTGAAGCCTGCTTACCTTCAGTATAACATCACATATCAACAAAGAGTAGTCGTTTCAATACTTTGTCTAAGTGATTATAAAAGTGCAAGAGATTATATTACTCCTTTCCTATTTTTAGAATCATTGCAAAGAGTAATATAAACACAGTTCCTCCTGACCTTTTTCTGGAAGCTATATGAGTAAAATCTTGCCTCTTGGTTATATTTCTTAATGCTGTAGAAAATAAGAGAAGTTATCTGCTTTCTTTACATAAATATTTTTTAATTTAAAATACAGTAATGTTGGTTGGTGTTGAAACCACTTTATAAAAATTGAAAATGCATGTGCTAAAACATCAGTGAAAAGCATTGCTGAAAATGATTTGAAATGTTCTACACTCTGAAGGGTTCTTACCTCATATCTGTCTGGCACACACCCTTTTAAGATGTGGGGTATGTCATCCACACATAAGCCTACTCCTTCATTCTCATCCAGCCCCATGGAGTCACACAACATAAATGGCAGAGATTGGCCATTTTTTCCATCTTTAATAGAATATATCCTGTACTGTAAAACAAAACACAGCAATATAAAAGTTCACTCTTCAACTAGCCTTTAAGATGTAATAAGAAGAAGAAAAACTCATTAATACTTTTACTGTGGTCCTCAAACATTTTGGCTTCAAGATCAACTAAGTTTCTTAAAAATTATTGAGGATCCCAAAGATATTTTATTCATGTGGGTCTTGTCTATTTATGTGCAACATACTAGAAATTAAAACAAAAATTTTTAATAGTTTTTAAATTATTTAAAAATATAATATGAACCTGTTATATATTAATCTAACAATTTTAGAAAAAAACTATTTTCAAAAAATTATAGAAAAGAGTGGGATTGATTTACCTTTTGCAATTCTCTTTAATGTCTGAATCAATAGAAAACAGCAAGATTCTCATAGTTGCCTCTGCATTCAATCTGTTGTGATATATTGTTTTGGTTGAAGTATATGAAAAAATCTGACCTCACATATACAGGTAGTAGGCAAGGAGGGAGTATTTAATTTAACAGCTTTTAGAGAATATGGACATTGCTCATTAATAATACATCAAAGCTGAACAAGTGATAATTCCATAAAGATTACCTGCAATGTGAAATCTGTGATGCTTTCAAACTATGACATTAAGTTTGTTGATCTATTTTACACTTTGAATATATTTTTTATCCATCCTTGATTTTGTAACTTGATGCATTGGTCATTTGAAAGTATTGGTTCACTGGCTTATCTGGATCTTCCAAATATTGGCACATTTCATTTTACAACATTAAAATATCATATTTGTTAATGCCATCATTAATCTCATTAAATAAGTCTTTAAGTTCTTAAGTTTTCAAGCTCAAAGTTTTCAAGCTTCCTCATGTTCTTTTTCTTTAGCTCAAATGTTATCTTTGGCAACAAACACTATGGGTTGTTATCCTTGAAGTGATACCTTCATTTCGTGCATTTTTCCCCAAAATGTCTACCAAATATCCAAGTATAAATAAGAAAGTCTTTCAGTTGTCTTTTCAATCATATATGATGTTCCATGAGAAAATTTCAGCTTACAACCACTATATTTTGACATGCATTAGGAGCACTTTGCATGCAGAATCTGCCTGCAGTGCAGGAGACCTGGGTTCGATCCCTGGGTTGGGAAGATCCCTTGGAGAAGGAAAAGACTACCTACTCCAGTATTCTGGCCTGGAGAATTCCATGGACAGTCCATGGGGTCACAAAGAGTCAGAAACAACTGAGGAACTTTCACTTTAACTTTTCACTTTAACAAAGCTTCTTTTCTAGACACACTCTATCTGATCCCAAGACTATTTTTTTAGGATAACTCTGAAAAAATTTCATTTATTGGTCAAATACACTTTCAACATAGACTCAACTATGGAAGATTTGGGAAGAATCACAAAGAAAAGGGCTTCTCAGAGACACCAGACAATACTCAGTTCTTTCAGCACAAACCAGGAAGTAGAGAATTCCTCTGTAACCTATTGTCATTTGTGATGGAGTCAAAGCACCCTTGGCTTCATAAAAATGCCTAGAGCAATTCTACTGGAGATTTTAATCTAAGTGAATGGGGTTTATTGGTACCTCAACATGAAAGAAATTACATGGAGCATTAGAGTTAGATAATATTCAATACATTGTAAAATTTCAAGATCAATAGGCAACACTCATATTTCCAATAACCATTAACCTGTTTTATTTACAGCTTCAATTTTTCAGAAAGAAGGGTCTCTGAGCAATAAAGTATTCCATTTCCTTCACAAATATGCTGTCCTGTTTTCCTTTAATGTATATAGTATTTGCATTCTAATTGGAGTTCAGGATCTAATACATCTTCCCTTAAAGCAGCACGTCTTTGGAGTTTTCAACATACAAAGAAGACAGAAATTCTGTCCTGATGAGTACCACTATTGCAGCATGTCTCACACTGAATAGTATTTACTTGATTATTATCTACATTGGTCTCTGAGCTCCCTGATTAAAGGGACTGTAGTGTTATTTGCATTTAGGTCTCTGTTACAACACAATATTTAGCAAACAAAAACATTTCAATCAATGCTTAATGTACTGAATTGCTGGTGCAGAATCTTGCTCCTGAGGCTAGGCCCATATATCATAATAAAGCCACTGAAGCGGATAGAGAATAGCCAGCATCCAGAAATAAGATGTGATTCTTAAAAGTATTAGAAAATGCTTTCAGTTATTAAATATGACATAAAACTAAAATCAGCTATAACTGTCTTATGCTAAATTTTGCATTGACAATGTACAACATATTCTCTATCACAAGATAACAATATTGGACTTTAGCAATCATAGAAAAACACAGCTTGATTTTGACATTTTCTATTAATTCGCTTTATTCTTTTTGTTTGATTATATAATATTGACAAGCATAGAATGGAAGTTTCTAGATAAATATTGCACTATAAATCGAAGATCTTTAGCATAACAGTTTTAAAAATAGTATTAGTACTTATTTCCTTAAATATATTTATTTACAAATAAGACAGTCTTTATAGGAGCATTGGTAAACTGATTTACCCCATGAAGGTTTTGCTTCCCATGAGCATTTTCTATTAAATGATCTCATATAATGCAAAAGTGTTGCAATACATAATTTTCATTATTTTATTACAAAAAAAAGAGAAAATAATTTCAACCCAAGGCAAAACCATGTGGGACATGAGTAAATATATAAATATCAAATAAAATGGACAAAGATTTCTACAAAGTTTTTAAACATTTATTATTTTTTTGCAAATACCAAAAAGCATTCTTCTTAAAACTGCTCATATCCATAAAAATGGAAAGCTTCTCTGTCTAATATAACTCATGTGGGCAATTCTGATTCCATTTTTATTCCTGTTTTACATTTGATTTAGCATTTAATTGTTCACAGATTAGGAGGTTAAGCTATCGAGAGAAAATGCCAAAGAAATTAACAAACCTCATAATTGTAACTTATAAAACAAAATCCTCAGGAAATCCTGAAATAACTTACCTGTTCAGTAATGCTGGTGACATCGGATCCCACTATGGCTTGGCGAGTCAAATGGCCTTGGAAAATGGACTTCACTGAATTGAAAAAACTGGACTTTCCAGACCCAACTGGGCCCAGCAAGAGAATACGGATTTCCGAAACCAAGTTTGCAAAGGGACTGTAGGCTCTGACGTCTGCTAGGAGACTATTTCTGTGCCTGGAAAACTGCAGTAGTTAAATACAACAGCCAAACTTCCATAAGGAACAGTATAATTCTGCTGAGCTTTTCTTCCTGCTAAAAAGCATGTTTTAACACTTATTTATTATTCTGATATTAGCATCTTCTTTCATATAACTTGAAAGGGTCTAAGGTTATACATTCTGTGCTTGAAGAAAATGTACTTATCTACATCTGACTAAGTTAAACTAACCAGCAACCAAATCATTTCTAAACTATTAGCCTTAGACCCCATAAGTATAATAAGAAATAATAACAACACTGAAAGTGAATTTTCAGTAACAATGTTACATTAAGGGGAAACAAAAATAAAATATATGCAATGCAGGTGTTTGTCTATAAAGTGGGGAGGGGGGACTTTGTTTTTAAAATTTTCTGAGGTTCTCTGAAAACTTGATTCTCAAAACAAGGATTCAGAGGAATTATCTAAAATAGTCATCTCAACTCTGGAAAACTTTGAATCTAGCAGGACCATAGTGAAACATGAAGTCAAACTGCCATGAGGTGGATCTTAAAAATTTCAGCTGGTAGTGGTTTTGTTTTTGTTGCTGTTCTAAATTGTCTTCAACACATTAAGTCAGGACCACTGATTTTTATCACTCCAAGTAACATGGTTTTTAATCTCACCGTCAGTGCCATTTATACAGTTGATCTAAATGAAATGAGTAATAGATAGTTCAAGAAACTAACTTACTGTGTGGCTCTTGTTATCCTGTTTATGTAGCCTGTCTCATCCTTAATTCCTAAAAGAAATAAACATGGCATAACAATTTTTAAGCTTGTCTGATTAAATGTGACCAAGTCTAACTTCTAAATAGGGCATTGAGTCTTTTTGCATAACCCAGCTGAGCTGTTTGGTCAGGAATTAGGGTTGGCAGCATAATGAGATTAAGAGGAGCTAAAAGTATCTTCTTTGTAAAAGTCACTCTGCAAACTCATATAATTATGCCTAGGAGTCCCAGGGCTGACTCAAAAGGTGTCACGTGTCAAAATAGTGAGGCTTCTGTCTCCGTCTCCATCTCTTCACTCATACTTCTCAACTTACTTTGATCAAAGCTGCCTATACTTTCTGGGTGATAACCCCATAACCTTTATGCCTTCCATTTTTCATTTTGGAGGTTATTAAAAAATTTGTGGTATGATATTCACTTGTCTTATTTTTTCTTGTTCTTGTAGATTAATTATGAGCTACCAAACACAAAGACTAGGATCAGAACATAGTAGTGTACAAATTAACATACCTTCAACTCGAAAAACTTCACATTCTAAATATGGGGAGTCTGAGTCAGATTTTCCTCTTAATTCCGCCTCTAAAAACATAATTCCTCCTTTTTTGCTGAAATTTGAGTCAGATTTTGCTCTTAATTTTTCCTTTAAAGATCTAGGTATATTAATGCATCTTTTGCTGAAATTTAGAGATAAAAACTTATTGTCATAACTAGAGAAATTAAATATCAGGCTCTTACTATTACTTGTCACTGTTGAATTTAAAAATACAGATTTCATTTCCATTGTTTCATCCTTTTGAAGTGAAAAAAAGAAGGAAGCATCTGGCTCTATAAAACTTTTAGACTGTTCAGAACTATGCCCAAGCATAAAGATACCAAAAATACTGTCGGAATGATAAATCACTGTGATAGTGGATCCTTGACATCTGCACCTATTCTGCATTTCTGCAATGTCATCTCCATGGACACTAGACTTACAAAGAAGTCTCAGAGAAACATTTCCCAGCAGCTTTTGAAAACTTCTTTCCTCATTCCACGTCAATCTGGTTGTCACTGCCATTGTTCTGTTTCTAGTAGGAAAAAAATTTAATAGTTTCAGAGAGCAGTACAGTATTGTGATTTCTGCTATACTAGTTTCAGTGAGTTCTTTATTCGCTGACCCAATTAAAGCATGTTATTTGGATCTGGAGTGTAAAGAACTATATATACAAACATATGTATATACATGTACATATATATTATATATTTTAATATATATAACATTAATGGGTAGATATGAAAAATAGATAATTTAGACATTTAAATATCATTAATTTTTTTTAAGTCATTAGGAAAAACAAACTAGAGACTGGGTTTTAAAAGTAGAGAAAAATTAATGAATTAGAGCAGAGATTATCACACTTTTTCTTAGTAACACATAGTAAAAATTTTAGGATTTGTGGCTAATGTGGTTTCTACCAAGTTACTCAACTTTGCCAGCATAAGGCAAAAACAGCCATAGACAAAGCTCACGACAGGGTTCAAATAGAAACTTTTTCACAAAAATAGATGGCTGGAATGAGGGCATATTTTACCAATCCATGAATTTGATGATAGAAGTGAGAAATTAACTCAGAAAACAGTGCACAAAGAAAGAAATTGAAACATGAGAGGATTTAATAGGTAGGAAAGTGCATGATGGCTAGAACATTAGCCATCATGCCAATCCTTTCAATAAGAACAATTAAAAACAAGGATAACTGTGATATAGATATATTTGAAAGCATTGGAGAGAAAACAAAGCAGTAAAGAATTATGTTATTGGCTAAGGTTTGGAAAAGAAGTGAATACAGAGAGGTAAACTTGGCATTGATGCATCTGTCAAATTAAGAAGATACTAAGAAATTCTTTAAACCAGGCTTAAACAGTACATGAACCATGAACTTCCAGATGTTCAAGCTGGATTTAGAAAAGGCAGAGGAACCAGAGATCAAATTGCCAACATCTGCTGGATCATCAAAAAAGGAAGAAAGTTCCAGAAAACATCTACTTCTGCTTTATTGACTATGCCAAAGCCTTTGACTGTGTGGATCACAACAAACTGTGGAAAATTCTTAAAGAGGTGGGAATACCAGACCATCTTACTTGCCTTATGGCAGAAAGCGAAGAAGAACTAAAAAGTTTCTTGATGAAAGTGAAAGAGGAGAGTGAAAAAGTTGGCTTAAAATTCTCAATTCAGAAAACAAAGATCATGGCATCTGGTCCATCACTGGTAAATAGATGGGGAAACAATGGAAACAGTGAGAGACTTTATTTTTTTGAGCTCCAAAATCACTGCAGATGGTGAATACAGTCATGAAATTAAAAGATGCTTGCTCCTTGAAAGAAATTCACAAGTGGAAGTAACTTAAATGGACTATAAACATATGAAAAAATGTTCAACAGTTCTAGTGACAAGAAACTGTAAATTAAACAACAATGGGATATCATTTCACATCAAACAAAAGTTCAGTGAAAGAGATGACCAGAATATAGAAACTCAAGAATATTTACATTGTCCTGATGGGCATGCATCATTTTGGAAACAATGTGCATAGCATCATTGTTTATGGTGATGTTAGAAGATTGGATGTACAAATTTTGGCATATTCATAAAAGGAAATACTAAAGAGCATTGAAGTAACTGAATTAGACCTATTTGTCTCAATTCGGATAAATCTCAAAGAATTCACATTGACTGGAAAGAAACACGTGGAGAATGAGAATCTTAGTATGATATCATAAATAAACTGTTAATTTACAAAGCAATACTAGAGGTCATTTAAATACACACATATATACAGTACTTTCTCAGAAATAAATAAATAAATAAATACACACATATATACAGTAAAAGAGCATAAAAACAAGCATGACAATAATTTATGACAAAGTCTAGATACAATTTCTCTCTAGGAAGTAAGGGAAGTGAAGAAAATATAAGAGAGACTCATCAATAATTTCAGTGAGATCTGTAATGCCTTGAAGTTGTCAAGAAAACAAAACTATTCTTATTAATAAAGCAAATCACAACCAGAACTGCGTAAGATTACAATAGAGTTTATGTATTCTCTGTATTCCCTGTATTTGAAATATTCATTAAAAAACAAAACCAACAAAAGAGAAAAGCATGATCTTACTAGGGATTTCACTTGAAACTCTTCTTCAAAGAAAGAAAAACAGGCAAATTTCTTTGCCCACAACTAAGAAACATTGGATGGCAGCAAGTCACTTACCAGCTTTTCAGAATGGGACAAGGATTAATGGAGTGTTAAGTGCTCTGTCACACTTATGGACTAACCAGGGTTTGGAGACCAAAGGTTCTGTTGAGATCAGTGGCTTCCTGTTCCTGAGAAAGGAAAGTGAAACCCCAAGCAGCAAAGGAGCAGGAAACAGCAAGCCAACTGCTGTTAAGTTTCTTTTTCCCTAGAGAAAAAAGAGAACAAGAAAAAAGAAAGAGAGATCTGCTCAGCACAAGAAAAAGGTGCAAAGATGTTTGGTCCCTCAGTAGCCCACATCTAAGCATGCATGAAACGCAATTATTAATAAGAAATTACAATAAAACTAATAGTTTAAAATTTTTTTGTCCATTTAACTGTCTATTTGGCACTGATCTATGGGACTACATACATTTTCCTAGTTTCTTCAATCTTATACAGTAAACTTTACTAGCATCCATATTTCTCAAAGTATGAAAATGAAACTTAATGACATTCAGAGACTTCGCCCAAAGTGATTGAACTGGTAAGAGTAATGCAGTCAGCTGGTATTCCAAACCCAGACTCTCTGCACTGGAACAAAGAGATTACAATTTGGCTTTTCCTGAATGCCTATGTAAGGCAGTGAGCAGCCTCTTTTCCCATTTACCAGTTCATTCATTCAGCATGGACTCAGATCCTGGAAAGCAAAATGCTGAGTAAGATAAAACCTCCGCCCTCAGAGACCGTGCCTTGTACTCAGGGAGGCAGGCAGGTAAACCGACAGCTTTGTTAGCGTGCCCAGGGCTACAGGAGGAATAAGAACGAGATTGTCTGGGGACCAGGATAATGGTGGCCTCACGCTACTAGTCGTAAGTGAAGTGAAGCTAAGTCGCTCAGTCGTATCCAACTCTTTGCGACCCTGTGGACTGTAGCCTACCAGGTTCCTCCATCCATGAACTCTCCAGGCAAAAATACTGGAGTGGGTAGCCATTTCCTTCTCCAGAGACTCCTCCTGACCCAGGGATTGAACCCGGCTCTCCCACACTGCAGACAGACGCTTTACCCTCTGAGCCACCAAAGAAGCCCTACTAGTCTTAGAGCACTAGTAAAATACTTGCTAAAAGATCGAAGTTTAGGTTGAGACAGGAATTACAAGGAAGAAGCGAAGCAACAGAGAGCGCAGTGTTATGAGACCTCCAATTATTTTAGTCTGTCTGGAGTGGAGTGACATCAGATTGGCAGGCAACAAGGCTAGGGAGGTGATCAGGGTTTTAAAGTGTTAGTCGCTCAGTAGGGTCTAACTCTTTGCAACGCCATGGACTGTAGTCAACCAGGCTCCTCTGTCCACTGAATTCTCCAGGCAAGAATACTGGAGTGGGTAGCCATTCCCTTCTCCAGGGGATCTTCCCAACCCAGGCACTGAACCCAGGTCTCCTGCATTGTAGGCAAACTCTTTACCATCTGAGCCACCAGGGAAGCACGGGGTTCTAAAAAGTCTTATTTAACTTGAATTTTTTTCAGAAAGACAACATTCACACTCTGAAAGCAGGAGGTGGCACAATCAAAACTGAATGTCTTAGAAACAAAAGTTCTTCTGTTGTTTCTTGCTTTGTAACAAATACCATAAATTTGGAGGCTTTGAAACAACTCGCATTTATTATCATACAGTTTCCATGGATCAGGAGACCAGCATGGCTCAACTGGATTCTCTCCTCAGGGTCTCTCACTAAGGTGTTGGCCAGCGTTGGTCTCCTCTTCCTCTGGAAAAGCTCTTTCAGGTAATGGCAGAATTCAGTTCTGAGAAAGTGTAACACTCAGGTCCCCTATTCTTTGCCAGTCTGAGGCCACTCTCAGCTCCAAAAAGGTTGCTCCCAGTTTCTTGCCAATGGTCTTCTCACTCATCAGGGGCTTACATGACATGGTGGTAACAGAATCCTCCAGGCCAGCAGGAGAATCTCTCTCATGTCAAATCTCCTTCAGAGAAGGCCCCTTTCTTTTAAGGGTTTACCTGATTGTATGGAGCCCACCCATTGAAGATAATCTCTGTTTTAAAGCCAAGAAATTAATCATGGAAGTGACAGTCCATCATTTTCAGATCTCTCTTGCACTCAAAGGGAGTCAGTTACACAATGATATAGGTCAGAGGGGGCCAGCATAGATTTCTGACTATCACAGAGAATAAGACTGAGATAAAACTGACCACTTTTTTGCCTTTTCTTTTTTTTTTAATATTTATTTGGCTATACCAGGGTTTAGTTTCAGCACACAGGATCTTCTGTCTTTGTTGTGGGATTTAGGATCTGTAGTTACAGCACGTGATCTCTTAGTTACAGTATATAGGATCTAGTTGACTGACCAGGGATCGAACCCAAACATCCTGCATTGAGAGTGGGGAGTCAGCCACTGGACCACCCGGGAAGTCCCTCCATTTATTTATTTATTTATTCAATCATCTATCCATTCATCTGTTGTTTGTTTGTTTATTTTTAAGTATAACTGACTTAAAATACTATGTTAGTTTCACTACATAGTGATTCACTATTTTTGCAGATTATATTCCATTATAGATTATTACTAGATAAAGAGTATAATTCCTTGTGCTATACAGTAAATCCTTGTTGTGTATCTATTTTATGTATAGCAGTTTGTATCCATTAATCCCTAACTCTACTTTGTCCACCTTCCCATCCCTCTCCTCTCTGGTACCACAAGCTTATTTTCTATGTCTGTGAGTCTGTTTCTGTTTTGTATATAGTTTTATTTTTTAGGTTCCTCATATAAGTGTTGGACTTTCCTGGTAGCTCTGCAGGTAAAAAAATCTGCCTGCAATGCAGGAAACACAGGAGATATGAGTTTGATCCCTGGGTTGGGAAGATCCCTTGGAGAAGGAAATGGCAAATTACTCCAATATTCTTGCCCGGGAAATCCCATGGACAGAGAAGACTGGTGGGCTACAGTCCATACAGTCACAAAAGGGTCAGACACGAGTTAGGGACTAAACAACAACAACACCTGAAACTACTATAATGCAAGTCAACTACACTTCAGAAAAAAAAAAAAAAGTTAATCAAACAGGGGGAAAAAACACAATTTCCAGTTCTGCCTAGAGTAAGAATCTAAATTTTAGACTCAGGCCTTTAAAGACTCAAATGGCCAAAGATTTTTGTCAATTGAGTTATTCCTGTAGCTGAATAGTGGACCAGCTCTAAAAGCAACAGGCATCCCCAACACTGAGTGTAGCCAGGAAAACCAGAGAGCCACAGCTCTTCTCGAGGAACAGAAAGGTATGGCCATGCCTTCCTTCTCCTTTGTTCTTCTGCAGCCCCTTTTTGGTACAGACTCAGGTTAGAGTCAGACATGCCTGCAGCAACTGAGCATGCTCACATGCGCTTGAGACAGTACTGAGAAGCACTGTCTTGCCTTGAACATTTTGGTTTCCCTCCACTCTACTTAATTTGCTTCCTCCTCTAATAGTTCCTTCCTTCTCCATTTTCTGCCTCCTCAGCATTTTTCCTTCCTTGATTTTCTTTCTGCTCCTCTGTGGTTTGTATCCAATTCTGCTTATTTTTCCTTAGCCGCTTAATGTATATTTGAAGAATGAATTAAATGAAATAGATGCATGACAATTTAGAAACTCCCAAGATTAAAGAAGAACCCAGTCATGATTGCTGTGGCCTGTTTTCTAAAGGGAAGATAGAGCATATTTAAAGAAAAATATCTTTTTGAGAAAATAAAAATAATAAAAATAAATATTTTTCTATGATTTAAGAATTTCCTTTCCTTATGATTAAATATAAAACTACATATTGATTGATTTCTCATTATTCTGCACTGTAGATGAATAGTGAATGGATTTAAACATGATAGTCAAACTCAGGAAGAACTCTACAAAGTTTATGTAATTTCAGATTTGGGGCTACCACAAACTATGGTATGATAAATGATCAATTTTATAAATTTTACTATAAGTACATTTAACATTTTTATTATTAAATGAAGAAGAATGTTCTACAATAAAATTTTCACAGTAATCATGAGCATAAAATAGAGGTATATTTAAAAGAAGCCTAAGTTTTCATTCTTCCAACTCATGTGTAAATCATCATTTTCTTTAAATCAATTTGTTCATTTCTGAATCCCACTGCCAGAGTGTCAGGAATTTATGCTCTGGCATTTGGGGGAACTCTCCATTTTTAGAATTGGACCAAGGACTTTGAATCCAGAAGCAGGACAATGTATGTCCTAAAGCAGTTAGGGCATGTGTCCTAAGCAAACTATTCCAATAACAGGAGCTTGACTGGGCCCCTTCTCCCTTGACTCCTGGACAAGTTTACTTCCAGTTTCCCTGTTGATATCCGTGTAACACATTGCTGTTCTTTAAGTCAATGAGAGCTGACTACTGTTGCTTATAAAAAAGGAACCCTAACAAACCTGCATTTACTTCTCTATCAACACTCTCACATCCTGGATGATTTGATTCATTCTCATACTTTATTTTTCTTTTTTAAAAGTGTATAGTACAATTAGTGTTTTTAATTGCAAAATGGTTAATTTACAAGGTTATATTAGTATCAAGTGTACAGAATCAAATGATTCAATTATACAAATATATATAATATATTCTTTTTCAGATTTTTGTCCATTATAGGTTATTATAAGATACTGAGCATAGTTCCCTATGCTATACAGATCTTTGTTGTTTATCTATTTTTGTATACAGTAGTTTGTATCTGTTAATCCCAAACTTCTCATTTATCCCTCCCTCCCCCACCTTTCCCCTTTGGCAACAATGAGATTGTTTTCTGTGTCTGTGAGTCTGCTTGTGTTTCTGCACAAAATGATTCCGTCCTTCAGAGCCTTCTGGAAGTCGGGCCGATGGACAGGCTGATGAGTCCCTCGATCCAGCTTCTGAGCTCCACCTCCTCCTGAGGGTCATGTTCCTACAGGAGGCAGTTCTTGACCTCTGCCAGAGAGCCTATAGATGGGCCCCTTGTTGAACTGCATGGAGCTCAGGGCTGGTGGAGGGCCACTGCAAGACAGTGTGGACAGAGACCCACTGCCAGGCTGTCAGAAATGCTGGCTAAAGAAGTGGACTGGATGCTCCACCCCCACTGCTGATTCAATGGAACCACTTTGAAGCGGGGATGGGGAAAGAACGAACCTAAGTAACCGTGAACTTCCAGTTATTCAAGCTGGTTTTAGAAAAGGCAGAGGAACCAGAGATCAAATTGCCAGTATACTCTGGGTCATCAAAAAAGCAAGAGAGTTCCAGAAAAACATCTATTTCTGCTTTATTGACTACACCAAAGCCTTCGACTGTGTGGATCACAATAAACTGTAGAAAATTCTGAAAGAGATGGGAATACCAGACCACCTGACCTGCCTCTTGAAAAACCTATATGCAGGTCAGGAAGCAACAGTTAGAACTGGACATGGAACAACAGACTGGTTCCAAATAGGAAAAGGAGTACGTCAAGACTGTATATTTAACTTATTTAACTTATATGCAGAGTACTTCATGAGAAACACTGGGCTGGAAGAAGCACAGCTGGAATCAAGATTGCCGGGAGAAATATCAATAACCTCAGATATGCAGATGACACCACCCTTATGGCAGAAAGTGAAGAGGAACTAAAAAGCCTCTTGATGAAAGTGAAAGAGGAGAGTGGAAAATTTGGCTTAAAGCTCAACATTCAGAAGACTAAGATCATAGCATCTGGTCCCATGACCTCATGGGAAATAGATGGGGAGACAGTGGAAACAGTGTCAGACTTTATTTTCGGGGCCTCCAAAATCACTGGAGATGGTGACTGCAGCCATGAAATTAAAAGACACTTTCTCATTGGAAGGAAAGTTATGACCAGACTAGACAGCATATTCAAAAGCAGAGACATTACTTTGCCAACAAAGGTCCGTCTAGTCAAAGCTATGGTTTTTCCAATGGTCATGTATGGATGTGAGAGTTGGACTGTGAAGAAAGCTGAGAGCTGAAAAATTGATGTTTTTGAACTGTGGTATTGGAGAAGACTCTTGAGAGTCCCTTGGACTGCAAGGAGATCCAAACAGTCCATCCTAAAGGAGATCAGTCCTGGGTGTTTATTGGAAGGACTGATGCTGAAGCTGAAACTCCAATACTTTGGCCACCTCATGCGCAGAGTTGACTCATTGGAAAAGACCCTGATGCTGGGAGGGATTGGGGGCAGGAGGAGAAGGGGATGACAGAGGATGAGATGATTGGATGGCATCACTGACTCGATGGGCATGAGTTTGAGTAACCTCTAGGAGTTGGTGATGGACAGGGAGGCCTGGCGTGCTGCAATTCATGGGGTCGCAAAGAGTCAGACACGGCTGAGCGACTGAACTGAACTGAAGTAACTGCAAAAAACAGTACTTTGACTAATACTCTAACACTAAAGATGAAAGCAACTGTAATGTTCCATTGTATATATGTACCACAACTTCTGTATGCATTTATCTGTGGATGAATATCTAGGTTGCTTCCATGTCCTGGCTATGTAAATAATGCTACTATCTGTGAGGACCTGGAGGGGTGGGATGTGGAGAGTGAGGCTCCAGAGGGAGGATTTAAAAAAAGTAAAACTCTCACTGTTTGCAGATGACAAGATACTATACATAGAAAACCCTAAAGATGCCAGCAGAAGATAAATTACTAGAGCTAACCATTAAATATACCGAAGTTGCGGGATATCTAACTAATACACAGAAATCCTTTGTATTCTGACACACTAGTAATGAAAAACCAGAAAGAGAAATTGAGGAAACAATCCCATTCACCACTGAAACAAGAAGAACAAACTATCTAGGAATAAATCTACCTAAAAAGACAAAAGACCTGTATGCAGAAAACTATGACACTGATCCATCCATGCTAGTGCTCTGTCATGTCTGACTCTTTGTGACCCCATGGACTTAGCCTGCCAGGTTCCTCTGTCCATGGGATTTCTCAGGCAATACTGAAGTGGGTTTCCATTTCCTCCTCCAGGCCATCTTCCCAATCCAGGGATCAAACCCACATCTCCTGTGTTTCCTGCATTGCAAGTAGATTCTTTACCTGAGCCATTGGGGAAGCCCTGACTGATGAAAGAAATCAAACATGATACAAACAGATGGAGAGATATACCATGTTCCTGGATTGAAAGACCCAATGTTGTGAAAATGACTATACTAACCAAAGCAATTCACAGATTCAGTGCAATCCCTATCAAACTACCAATGGTATTTTTCACAGAACTAGAACAAAAAATTTCACAATTTGTATGGAAACACAAAAGACCCTGAATGGCCAAAGCAATCTTGAAAAAGAAGAATGAGCTGGAAGAATCAACTTGCTTGACTTCAGACTATACTATAAAGGTATGGTCATCAAGACAGTATGGTACTGGCACAAAAACAGAAATATAGACCAAGGGAATAAGATAGAAAGCCCAGCAATAAACCCATGCACCTATGGGCACTTTATCTTTGATAAAGGAGGCAAAAATATACAATGGAGAAAAGACGGTCTCTTCAGTAAGTGGTGCTAGGAAAACTGGACAGCTGTGTGTAAAAAAAAATAACATTAGAGCAATCCCTAACACCATACACAAAAATAAACTCAAAATGGATTAAAGACATAAATTTAAGACCAGAAACTATAAAACTCTTAGAGGAAAACATGGGTAGAACACACTTGGACATAAACCACAGCAATATCCTCTATGACCCACCTCCTAGAGTAACAGAAATTAAAAAATAAATAAACAAATGGGACCTAATTAAACTTAAAAGCTTTTGCACAGTGAAGAAAACTATAAACAAGGTAAAAAGACAACCCTCAGAATGAGAGAAAGCTAATAGCAAATGAAACAACTGACAAAGGCTTAATCTCCAAAATATACAAGCAGTTCATTCAACTCAGTATCAGAAAAGCAGCCCAATCAAAGAGTGGGCAGAAGACCTAAACAGACATTTCTCCAAAGAAGACATATGAATGATGTTCATATGAAAAGATGTTCAACATTGCTCATTATTAGAGAAATTCAAATCAAAACCATAATGAGGTAACACCTCACACCAGTCATAATGGCCACATCAAAAAATTCTACAAACAATAACTGCTGGAGAGGGTGTGGAGAAAAAGGAACCCTCCTGCACTGTTGGTGGGAATGCAAATTGATATGGCCAGTATGCAGAACTGTACGGAGTTTCCTTTAAAACTACCATAGGACCCAACAACCCCACTACTGGGCATGTACCCTGAAGAAACCATAATTGAAAAAGACACATGCACCCTAATGTCCATCACAGCATTATTTACAGTAGCTAGGACATGGAAGCAACCTAGATGTCCATCGACAGATGAATGGATAAAGAAATTTGGGCACATATATACAATGGAATATTACTCAGTCATAAAAACAAATGCATTTGAGTTAGTGCTAATGAGGTGGATGAACATAGAGCCTACTCTACAGAGTGAAGTAAGTCAGAAAGAGAAAAACAAATATCATATATTAACGCATATATATGGAATCTAGAAAAATACTATTGATGAACCTATTTTCAGGGCAGAAATGAAGATGCAGACATAGAACAGACTTGTGGACACAGTGGGGGAAGGAGAAGGTGGGGTGAATTGAAAGAGTAGCATTGAAACATATGCATCACCACATGTAATATTAGATAGCCAGTGGGAATTTGCTCTATGACACAGGGAGCTCAATCTGATGCTCTGTGACATCCTAGAAGGGTGGGATGGGGTGGAAGGTGGGAGGGAGGCTCAAGAGGAATGGGACATACTTATACCTTTGGCTGATTCATGTTGATATATGACAGAAATGCAGAAACCAACACAATAATGTAAAGTAATTATCCTCCAATTAAAAATAAATATACAAAAAGAGTGAGGGGATGGATGTAAATACACACTTAGGGCTGATTTGCCTTTTTGCACAGCAGAAACCAAAAAAAAACTTTGTAAACTAATTATCTTCCAATTTTAAAAATATTTAATTAAAAATTATTTTTTAAAAACTGTAAAACATTGTATTCCAGTTACTAAATGTGTTAGCAATAGGGGTTTGGATACTTAAAAATCAGTTTTAAATGGATTATAAATCTGAAATGTGAAAGGTAAAGCAATCATACTTTTAGAAAAAAAATTATATAAACATTGCCAGACTTTGGAGTAGATAAAGAATTCTTAAATAAAATGCAAAAAAAAAGCTAACTATAAAATCTGATAAAGTGAAAAATATTAAAAACTGAGGATTTCTTATCAAAAGACACACCAATAAAAATGAAAATACTTCCCACAAATTTCGATGGGAGCGTTCCAATTCATATATTTGACAGAGAACTCATATCCAGGATATTTCAAGAACACTTAAAAATCAGAAGAGAAAAACCAATAGAAAAATTAGTGCTTCATAAATGGTGAATAGACGTATACAAAATATTCAATTTCATCAATCATCAAGAAAATCAAAATTAAAGCCACAATGAGATATCACTATTCACCTACCAGATTTACTAAAATGAAAAAGACCAACCAATTGTTTGTTAAAATGTGGCACAATAGCAATTCTGGTTATAAAAGTATAAACTGGTACAACCACTTTGCAAATTAGTGGGCAATATCAGTGAAAGCGGAACATAGAGTACCTCGTGACTCCTCAGTTCTACCAACTGTGCACACTCCCATGCATTATCCGTCACAGGAAATGCACAAGAATGTTCACAGCAGCGCCGTTTGTAATAATCCCAGGCTGAAAACTCATCAAATGCCCACTGGCTGTAGAACAAATAAATATGTTATGGTATATTCACAAAATGAAATACTGTATAGCAATGAGAACAAAAGAATGATACCTTCACACGATATACCTGGATGGATCCCACAAACATAACGTTAAGTGAAAGAAGCCAGGTGGGAAAAGAATGATCTATCAATGTTCAAGTATAGTCAAAACCTACCTATGGTGTTAAAAATCAGAATAGTGGCCCCCCTGCAGGAGTAGTGACTAGAAGCAGAAACGAGGGGAATGTTGTAGATGTTAGTGTAATAATATTCCTGATCTGGGTGCTGGTTACACAGGTATGTTCAATTTATGACAAATTTATCAACATGTAATTTGTATACTTTTCTATATGTGTTATATTTCTTTAACTTGCTTAAAAGAGAGAAAAGGAAATAAAAGCAAACATAATGACATGAAATTAATGAATATGGTACAATTAACTCATAATTCAAATATAATGGGTATGACTGTGCTAGGTTGCTTCAGACATGTCCAACTCTCTACGACCCCATGAACTGTAGTCCACCAGGCTCCTCTGTTCCTGGGATTTTCCAGGAGCTGGTTGCCATTTCCTTCTCCAGGGGATCTTCCCGACCATGCAGGGATCCAACCTGGATCTCCCAGGTCTCCTGCATTGGCAGGCAATTTCTTTCCACTAGCGCCACCTGGACATGAGTTTGAGTGAACTCCGGGAGTTGGTGATGGACAGGGAGGCCGGGCGTGCTGTGATTCATTGGGTCGCAAAGAGTCCGACACGACTGAGCGACTGAACTGACTAACTGAGCGCCACCTGGGTATAAGATAGGAAAGATTTAACAAATTCTGGTTACAGTCTTCATTTAGAATACATGTTCTCCTGCCACAAGGGGGTACCCTTGCGATACTCCTTTACTTATGACACTGCCTGTTTTCTAGGTTCTCTTGGTGTTCTGAGGCATTTTACCTGTTTATCTTTGAAGGATTCAGCAAGGCACTCTCTTTACTGAAAATCTGTAAATCTACAGAATAGAATATAACTTGAAGCCTCTCCGCGATTACTTCAAAAGTGGTCATTCAGTGGTGGGACATGTTTCTGCAAGCTCTTAATCTAATTACTAGAAAATGCATCTTAATCTAGTATTTAAACCCATCCTTTGCCCTTTCTAGTCTTTATTCTTGCTCTGTCCCTCGGGTCTGTTTCTCTGTTTTGGACAGAGTATAAGCTTCTTTTAAGGCAACTGAGGTGTTTTTATCAGCTACATTCTATCTCTAACTTCTTAAACTGACATTTGGGTAAACACTGAGATTTTTTTTTTCTAGGTGTTATCCTGTTTAAAGATTTTGTACAAATATTTAAACAATATATGTACAATCCCCATGGAGGGTAGCCCATCAGGCTCCAATGTCCATGAGATTTCCCATGCAAGAATACTGGAGTGGGTTGCCATTTCCTTCCCCAAGATATCTTCCCAGACCAGGGATCGAACCTACATCTCCTGCATTGCAGGAGGACTTCCTTCTATAATTTTGTCCACTCATGAATTCAATCATTCATTCACTGAGTATATATGAAATGCTAGTAAGGTGCTCAGCACTTTCTAGAAGCTGAGATGTGACAAGTTCCTGCCTTCAGGCTCTGTTTTCAGTGGGAGAAAAATGGAAAATAAGTAATTGAACAAATGAATAAGCAAGCTAATGTCAGAATAGCAAAAATTCTGGTAAGCTGACAAAAGAAAACTTAGGTAGTAGTAGGTTACAGGGAGTTACTTTACATAAGCCTTCCTTTAGACAGGAAAGACCTCTTTAAAGAAGTACCATTTGAGTTAAGACCTGAATTGTGAAGAACCAGCCACAAAAATGACCCAGAAAAGAGTTGCAGGAACAGAAAATAGCAATCAAAGAACAATCTGAGGCAGTGACAAGCATGATGAGAAAGAGAGAAAGAAGATCAGAGTAATGTACAGAGAGCAACAGCAGAAGTTTGAGATGAGGCCAGTACGGTTGGCAAGGATCAGAGCTGGTGTGGATCAATCAACCCCATCAGGGAGTTACTGTTTCATTCCAAGTATAATAGGGAGCCAGTGAAGGTTTTCAGCGGAAGGAAGATATGATCCGGGGATAGTCTGAAAGCATCACTATGTATGCTGAGAAGAAGACAGATGGCAAGGGAAGGTAGCAAAAGTAGGTGACACATCCAAGTGAGTTATGATGGATGGACCTAGGGTGGTGATGATCAGGATGGTAGTAAATGAAGAGGGAGGAAGAATATTTTGGAGGTAAAGCCAGGAGGCCTTGCTGATGGATTCTACCTGGGACTGGCAGAAAGAGAGAAACAAAGAACAAAAAAAAAATCTAAATTTTTGGCTTAAGCAATTGACCATATGAAGGTGTCATTTTCTGAGCCAAAGGGAAACAGGAAAAATCAAATTTGGCCCATGGATCCAAAAGTTCCACTTTGAGTGTACCAACTTAGATGTTAAATAGTTATGTGTAGTTTTTTTCAGTTGCCTGTTAGACATACTAGTATAAAGGAGCTTCTTAGGAATGCCTGTCACTTCACAGCTTGTTCATCCCTTTATTCTGTCTTCTCTCTTCTTTCTCTCTCTTCTCTTGCTCTGTGAGCTGATTTTTAGAAACTCCAGTAGAATGCATTTCCCAGGCTGAATTTAGATAATGTTCAATGATTCATTCCTCCGCCCCGCAACCAACCATGCCCCTAAGGAGCTATTACCGAAAACAGAGAATGTAATCTAACTTCTGCCTTACATACCATGGGCTTCCCTGGTGGTTCAGCTGGTAAAGAATCTGCCTGCAATGCGGGAGATCTGGGTTTGATTCCTGGGTTGGGAAGATCTCCTGGAGAAGGGAACAGCTACCCATTCCAGTATTCTGGCCTGGAGAGTCCATGGGGTCGCAAAGTCAGACATGATTGAGCGACTTTCACTTTCACTTACGTATTGTAGAAAGTTGCTGGGAATCAGGAAACATTTCCCGTTGTCAGGAATCAGAACTGTTTTTTGCCCATTTTTGTATTATCTGAAACAGTGCTAGTATTTATATAAAATAGATTACTTAAACAGAAGTTATGTAAACCAAATGTTATCACTTAAAAACACCTTTTAAGCCAGCTCAAAGATCAGAACTTTGACAATTCTTTAATAAGGCAGATATCCAACATTTGCCTGACTTAGAAGTTCATTTTCTCCACTAACCTGATGGGTCAATGCAAATCCAAGCAGCCACCAGTTTGGCAAAATAGACGGAGATTTATCTAAAGTGAAATTGGACACTACTTACATGTCATTCTCACTGAATGACTTCACTTTCTGATGTAAAGAAAACTGCTTCTAAATATCCACATTTTAATTTTAGTCGGAATGTAACATAATGAGAAGACTAGGAGAGAGAGGAAGGGAGGGAGAAAGAAACAGAGAGGCAGAGAGAGAAGAGGAAAGAAACAGATTACAGAGAAATATATTGATTCCTTCTGCAAACATTTAGGACTTCGGGGGATTAAGTTTTAAGGTCTAAAGTTTTTAGATGTTAAAGGTGTTATAAATAAAATCTTTGGCTTTGAAGTTCGTTCAGTGAAACGTAGAAACAATATTCAGTCAAAATAATAAAAGTATATTAATAATGACAGTTCCATAAGCAATGAACATATGTTCTACTCATGAAGACTATCTACAAAATAGCAAATGTTAAAAGAATTATAAGTAAAACTCTCTTTTCTTTCTATAAATTAGTCATTAATTCATTTAGTTCTTGAAATTAAATAAAAGCATTTTGGATTCCACCAAATCAGCAAACAGCCCCTTGCAATTATTCAAAAATTAAAAGATAAAGAATGATAATAGAAAATATATGTATATAAATAAAAGTTTTTCTTATTACTTGAAGTCTGATTTTCAATTCACTGGTAAATAGTATATTATAGAAAACATCAGAGTATTAAAAACAATTATTTGCAACTAATAGGATTTGCACTGGAATCTTTAGTTCCATTTAGTTTCAATCAACAATTTTTTTCAAATATTAATCCTCTGTCATACTGCTACTTCAGCAAATCATCAAAACTCTACCTACTAAATCCCATGAAAAACTTCCAAGACAATTGAGTGTTGTGAGAATTATATTGATTAAGTTGTACATTTCAGTGTTCTAGAAAGCCAAATTGTAAAGCATCTTCTTCACCTCTATTATTCATATCATCCTTCCTATCATGCATCAGATTCCAGTAAATCTAAACCATGCTATTCAGGGTCAAGAAACAAAGAATGAACAGCTGATTAAAAATGGCAGGGTTGGAGAACTGGGCAGAGAAATTTTTAAACTATTTTCAAGTATTACTAATGTACCAAATCTTTATGGACCATCTTTTATGTGCCTGGTTACTGCGCTAAGCACGGAGGAGAGAAACATGCACAGCAGAGGGTCCTTGTCCTCATAGAGGTTTTCCAAGCAATGCAGACCCAGATTTTGAGAATATATTCACACAAATATATATATATATATATATATATATATACACACACACATATATATATATTACAGATCATAATTATAGCTATTTAAATCAACAATCCTTTTCCTCACTTAATAGAAGCACTTTTTAAATGTATCAAGATAGTCCAAGAAAAGTAGAATTGAATGCAGTTGGATGGGAAGTTTGCAAGCTGGGATATGGTGGGATTAACTCACAAACTGGAGGACAGAAAGAGGAGGAACAACACTGTCAGAATCTTTGGACTGCGGTGACTTCAGACCATATACTAGCCAGTGGTTCTGAGATATAACTCATAAATCTGTTTCCTGGTGTCTTCTCAAATCTTTGGCACTTGAAAGTTACGTGCAGTAGTAACACTGCATCTGAGTATCTTTTGCTTTCAATCTCTTTAAATTCCTCAAGTCCTAGTCACTAAGATTATTTCTGACTCACCATACAATTCCGTGTCTATGACTGATGAAGAAGAGTCTAACAAAGTTTTTCTGGAAAATTCAGTTTTGTTTATAGGCCATATATTCAATACTGAGTAAGCATTGTTTATTCTTTTTACCACACAACATATAATTTATGAAAGCTTAAAGTCTATAATTTCATTTTATAGACAGCTATACTCCCCAGCTTCTTAATATATTTTCTAATATAATATTAAATGTGCTTGATTTTTTTTGACATGGCTTCAGTTAAAATTTCAAGGTATCTAGAAATTAACTTATGTACATTCCATAGTTCTATTATCTTTAAAAATATAACTATTATATTTTTTCCATTCTATATAAAGTAATTAACATTGATGAGAATTCACTAACTTTCACATGCACACTCAGTCCTGTCCAATTCTTTGTGACCCCATGGATTAGCCAGCCAGGCTCCTCTGTGCATGGAATTTTCTAGGCAAGAATACTGGAGTGGGTTACCATTTCCTTCTCCAGAGGATCTTCCCAACCCAGGGCTCTAACCTACATGTCCTGAGGCTTCTGCACTGGTAAGCAGATTCTTTTCCACTGAGCTACCTGAGAAGCCCTTCCTTACTCGTCTTAATTTAGAGATGTTGCTCTCATGATTTCATGAGTGCTTGATTTCACTTTACTGGCTATTTCCTTAAAATCTTGGTTAGAATATAGCAAAAATGTTCAAAAATAGTAAATAAAGTACATGCGTGTGTGGTTGTGTGTGCGCATCATTCTCTGTCCAAAATATAGAATGTTTATTTTAATTAATAAGAATCTAATTGATAGTATGTACAGGCAAATGAAGAAAGTAAGAATTCTAGGCACATGATTAATCATCAAAGAAATTCACAAAAAGTCAAGCTCCCAGTCCACAGCACTCTTGGTCCTCAAGGCACCAAACCATCTTTCAGTCACCAGGACAGCTCTAAAAATCTGGTCAACTTTTAATCCCCCCCACGTGACAGTCCTCACATCACTCTCGTTTTCTGCTACCAACACAGCTCAGTTACTATGTCTATTTCCCCTCTAGCTACCAATTAACTAATTTTCTCCATATTTCCATATTCAAATTCTTGATAATGAGTGAATCTAGTGGGACCTGCTAATTACCATTAAGCCTTTCCAGGCCATCTTAAAAATGTTAATCCTGATATAGTCATACATGGCTGATAAGGTTACTTGGCATGGAACATGGGCACCCTGGTACTGTGCTGTGTGGTGCCTAGTCACTCAGTCACGCCCAACACTTTTTGACCCCGTGGACTGTAGCCCACCAGGCTCCTCTGTCCATGGGGACTCTCTGGCAAGAATACTGGAGGTGGGTAGCTATGTCCTCCTCCATGGACCCTGATACTACTCAGCTGTAAAGAAAAAAAGAATGAAATAATATCATTTGCAGCAACTTAGATGGACCTAGAGATTATAATATTAAATGAAGCAAGTCAGAAAGAGAAAGACAAATGCCATATAATTTCACTTATATATGGAATCTAAAATATGACACAAATGAACTTACCTATGAAACAGAAACAGACTCACAGACATAGAGAACAGACGTGTGGTTAACAGAGGAGAGGAGAGGTGGGGGAGCGATGGATTGGGAGTTTGGGATTAGCACATGTAAACTATTTTATATGTATATATTGCTGCTGTTCAGTCACTCAGTAATGTCTGATTCTTTGTGACCCCATAGACTGTATCCCGCCAAGCTCCTCTGTCCATAGGATTTCCCAGGCAAAAATACTGGAGTAAGTAGCCATTGCCTTCTCCAGGAGATCTTCTCAACCCAGGGACTGAAGCCAGGTCTCCTGCATTGGCAGGCAGATTCTTTACCACTTACCTGGGAAGTCCAGTGATTCATTGTAACTGAATCACTTTGCTATATACCAGAAACTAACACATCATTGTAAATCAACTATATTTTAATAAAGTATTTTTTTAAAGAAACTAAGGACAGATTATTTTATGCTTAAAGCTACCAGGTGTTCTTAAATTGATAAAACCCAGTATAGACTTCAAATTCCTATTGTGTTTTCTATTCTTATGAAATGAACATTGACCACTCAGTTACCATGAGTTTAATGATTAATACATAGTTTTAATATATGGCTTTTAAATGTAGGAGATATTGAAAGGAGTTTAACAAATATTTATCAAGAGGGAAGGAAGGATTAGTATTTCTCATGAAGATGATATAATGTTACAATTTACACAGTTATTAGCACAAGAAAATTAAGCACCTGTTTTGAAAAACACAAAGTGCAGAGAATAGGATCCAACAGATGTTGCTTCTGTTAATGCACAAATTGCTTGATTATTTCCTAATGCCCTGTTCCACTGCCATGCCTTTTGGCCTGATGACTTCTTTGGATATGCTAGGAAGGCACAATTTGTCTTTCATTATTTATGACCTTGGGAAAGTTGAGTTATAGTGAACCATGAGCGTCTCACCAAGATTCTTTATTTCGATCCAGATATCCAGCTGAGACCACTAAAACATAATGCATTTGGAGGAAGATGTGAGGCCACACAAATTTATGCTGATGCTTTGGTACCCACAGGATAAGATTATATTGTGGTGTTTACAATGAGACTCCAATTTATCTTCACCTTAGGAGCTAGCAACCTGCTTTCAGAAACTTTGAAAGAGTTTTGCAAATATTGGAAGGCTTTTATGTATAACACTCTGAAAGAAGAGATTAAAGAGAGGGTGGGATGAATTGACAGACTAGCATGGAAACATATACATTACCACATGTAAAACAGTGAGAATTTTCAGTGTGACACAGGGAACTCAACCCAGTGCTCTGTGACAACCTAGAATGGTGGGATGGGGTGGGAGGTGGGAGGGAGGTTTACAGGGAGGGGACATATGTATACCTGTGGCTGATTCATGTTGATATATGGCAGAAACTAGCACACACAAAGCAATTATTCTCCAATAAAACATTTTTTAAAAGATGGCTAAAAGATAAATTATCTAACAGACAGTTGGAGAGATAGAGATGTAGTATATAAAAATATTATTAGACAAAGGGACCAGAGACAAAACAAATCGAACAATGTTTCAAAAAAAGTAAAACAATAATAGGGTCTATATTCTGAAGTTAATTCAGCCCGTGCTATTATAAGAAATTAGTTGAATACTGTTCATTTTTAGATTTTAGTTCAGTTCAGTCGCTCAGTCGTGTCCAACTCTTTGTGACCCCTGAATCGCAGCACACCAGGCCTCCCTGTCCATCACCAACTCCTGGAGTTTACTCAAACTCATGTCCATCAAGCCGGTGATGCCATCCAACCATCTCATCCTCTGTCATCCCCTTCTCCTCCTGCCCCCAATCCCTCCCAGCATCAGGGTCTTTTCCAATGAGTCAACTCTTCGCATGAGGTGGCCAAAGTAATGGAGTTTCAGCTTCAGCATCAGTCCTTCCAATGAACACCCAGGACTGATCTCCTTTATGATGGACTGGTTGGATCTCCTTGCAGTCCAAGGGACTCTCAAGAGTCTTCTCCAACATCATAGTTCAAAAGCATCAATTTTTTGGCACTCAGCTTTCTTCACAGTCCAACTCTCACATCCATACATGACTCCTGGAAAAACCATAGCCTTGACTAGACGGACCTTTGTTGGCAAAGTAATGTCTCTGCTTTTGAATATGCTGTCTAGGTTGGTCACAACTTTCTTTCCAAGGAGTAAGTGTCTTTTAATTTCATGGCTGCAATCACCATCTGTAGTGATTTTGGAGCCCAGAAAAATAAAGTCTGACACTGTTTCCACTGTTTCCCCATCTATTTGCCATGAAGTGGTGGGACCAGATGCCATGATCTTAGTTTTCTGAATGTTAAGCTTTAAGCCAACTTTTTCACTGTTCTCTTTCACTTTCACCAAGAGGCTTTTTAGTTTCTTTTCACTTTCTGCCATAAGGGTGGTGTCATCTGCATATCCGAGGTTATTGATACTTCTCCCGGCAATCTTGATTCCAGCTTGTGCTTCTTCCAGCCCAGCATTTCTCATGATGTACTCTGCATAGAAGTTAAATAAGCAGGGTGACAATATACAGCCTTGACGAACTCCTTTTCCTATTTTCCTGTTGTTCCATGTCCAGTTCTAAATGTTGCTTCCTGACTTGCATATAGGTTTCTCAAGAGGCAGGTCAGGTGGTCTGGTATTCCCATCTCTTTCAGAATTTTCCACAGTTTATTGTGATCCACACAGTCAAAGGCTTTGGCATAGTCAATAAAGCAGCAATAGATGTTTTTCTGGAGCTCTCTTGCTTTTTTGATGATCCAGTGGATGTTGGCAATTTGATCTCTGGTTCCTCTGCCTTTTCTAAAACCAACTTGAACATCTGGATGTTCACGGTTCACATATTGCTGAAGCCTGGCTTGGAGAATTTTGAACATTACTTTACTGGCGTGTGAGATGATTGCAATTATGCGGTAGTTTGAGCATTCTTTGGGATTGCCTTTCTTAGGGATTGGAATGAGAACTGACCTTTTCCAGTCCTGTGGCCACTGTTGAGTTTTCCAAATTTGCTGGCATATTGAGTGCAGCACTTTTTAGCTTTACTGAGGTATAATTTATGCACAAAAATACTGTACACACTTCACGTATGCAACTCTTGAGTTTGGATATATGCATATTTTCTGTTTTCCAAGATTAATAAGTTGTAGAGATCTGCTATACAACACAGTATCTGTGGTTAACAAACCAGTATTGATCACTGCAAAATACTATTCATTTGTACATTGTATGTTGAGACAAGAGAAACTAGGATGAATAGAAACAACCAACTTTATCCAGATTTTTTAATATCATAAGCCTGGAACTGTGTGCAGCACTTTTTAATTTTTAAAAATGTGTTACTCTAATTTCTTACTATTGGTTTTAGTAGTTTCTTCTTTATTTCAGTTTTGCTTGCTAGGCTTTTCAAGAATATTAGATTATTGAGTTCCCGACTCTTAGACAAGTAACCAATTTTTAGATTTTTATCAGTTGCCATTTTCATTTCCTGAGTCATTATTCTCTTATTTGCTCTTTATCATTTTTGGTGCTGTGCTCATCCTCTGAGTTTGGGGAATGACATTAATTTTGCATTTCCTACACATTTTCCTTTAGTTCATGGTGCTTTCAACATTTTTGTTGCTGTTGTTCATCTTCAAATGCATTGGATAAATGTTTAATTCAATTGTTATAAATTTCATCTACTTCAATAATAAAATATTTAAAGTTTTGAATTTTCTCTTGAATGGACTTTTGGACGTATTTCATATTTTAGTATGAAAATTACATCTTCACTTTCTCTAAATAGTATGAAATTGAGCTTGAATTTTATTTTAAATCCAATAGTAATTTACATGATTGTGCACAATAATTTATTTTCAATGTGTTATTGAAATATCTGGCCTTTGGGTAAAATTTGTTTAGTTAATGGGTAGTCTAAAATTATTGTTTCTATCAAGTTATCTATGTATTTCAAACACATTTTTACATGAAATACTGTGAGGAAATGGCTTATAACCATAATATTGTTCTTGTGTACCATGCTTATTCATATAAAATTATCTTGCTTAATGATTTGTCTTGAATTGTTGTTGTTGTTTTGTAGGTAAGTCATTTCTGACTCTTTGCCGCCCCATGGACTACAGCATGCCTGGTTTCCTGTCCTTCACCTTCTCTTGGAGTTTGTTCCAATTCTTGTCCATTGAGTCAGTGATGCTATCTAACCATCTCATCCTCTGCCACCCTCTTCTCCTTTTGCCTTCAATCCTTCCCAGCATCAGGGTCTTTTACAATTAGTCAGTTCTTCGCATGACCAAAGTATTGGGGCTTCAGCATCAGTCCTTCCAATGAATACTCAGGGTTGATTTCCTTTAGGATTGACTGGTTGGATCTCCTTGCTGTCCAAGGGACTCTCAAGAGTCTCCTCCAACACCACAGTTCTGAAGCGTCAGTTCTTCAGTGTGCAGCCTTCTTTATGGTCCAGCTCTCACACCCCTACATAATTACTGGAAAAATCATAACTTTGACTAGATGGACCTTTGTCAGCCAAGTGATGTCTCTGCTTTTTAATACACTGTCTAGGTTGACCATAGCTTTTCCTCCAAGGAGCAAGTGCATCTTTTACTTTCGTGGCTGTATTCACCATTCACAGTGACTTTGGAGCCCAAGAAAATAAAATCTGCCAGTTTCCACTTTTTCCCCATCTATTTGCCATGAAATGATGTAACCAAAGACCATGATCTTAGTTATTTTAATGTTGAGTTTTAAGCCAGCTTTTTTACTCTTTTTCAGCCTCATCAAGAGGCTCTTTAGTTCTTCACTCCCTGTCATTAGAATGGTATCATCTGCATATCTGAGGTTGCTGATATTTCTCCCTGCAATCTTGATTCCAGCTTGTAATTCACCTTAGTGAGTGTGAAATGACGTCTTATTGTGGCTTCACAATGTTTTAATTACCCTAACATAATAAATTTAATGATTTCTGCTTTAGCAAGTATCTCTTCCTATTTTTTGAAGCAATCAAACTAATTTATTTATTTTTAAATGACCTTTATATTAATATTTGCAGGTAGAAAACAATTGTAATTTTCACTGTGCTACTTTCAGTGATTAATTTAGGGAAGTTTTATATACTTACAATTTTTGAAGATTCTTTTGTGTCTCTTAATAAGATTTTGTATTTTTCATTTAGATCCTGAACATTTTTATTATGCTTATCCCTAGAAATATGACACCCACTGGTTTGGCTACCAGACAGAAAAGCTATTACAGGTATTGTCATTTTATTTTGTTAACTGATAATCCAAAGTCTGAATCCAGACTAAAAGCAAGATATTTTATTTTGAATTTGTTTCAAAAACTTTAACTATTCCAGGTACTTTTGACAAATTAAAAGGTCTAGCCTCTTCCCAGAAGCTACCAGTTGGCTGGAGTTTAGGTGCACTGTTCCCCTTACATGGGAAATGCTTTTTCCAGTTCACTTTCACCTCCACTACTCCTTGCTTTATTCCAAAACTAAGGCTGAGTAAGAAGGGATAAACATGTGTTCTTAAGCTGTTGTTGATATAGTTTTTCCAATAACAGAGCTAGCAAAATAGAACATTTCCTATAAATGCATCTTGGTTGAGTTTCTCAGAAAGCATAGCCTGTGACAAGGACTTTGAAGGTGGAGAGTTTACCTGGGAAGGAATGAGGGAAGCCAGAATGAGGGAGTAGGAAGATTGAGAAAGGGAGAGAGAGAAAAACAAGGGAATATACTTTAGTGAACTGGTTAGTGCAGTAAACACTGGAGGCACAAGCCCTCCAAGGACCTCTGAGAACTGTGTAGGTGTCACCTCAGAAAAAAAAGAAAGTGAAAATGTTAGTCTCTCAGTCGTGTCTGACTCTTTGCGACCCCATGGACTGTAGCCCAGCCATCTTCTCTGTCCAGGGGACTCTCCAGGCAAGAATGCTGGAATGTGTTGCCATTTTCTTCTCCAGGAGATCTTTCCAACTCAGGGATTGAACCCCTGTATCCCACATTGCAGGCAGATTCTTTACCATCTGAATCATTCCTTCAAATAATGAGAGGCTGTTGTACTCATCCGCTGCTCCCTCCAACCTACATTAGTTGAGAGCTGCAGCAGGGACACTTCATCCCACCCCCAAATCAGGGCAGAATCAGCTCCCTTGGCTTTGGGGAAAGCCCTGAGGCAGAAAAATTGAGCAATACTGCTGGTGCTTGAGGCACAAAGCAGGAAAGTATCCATCACAGTCACATCCAAAATCAAAGCTTGAAGAAGATGTGGCTGGGGAAACCCAATAGTATCCACAAAACCATTTTCCTGTCAAAAGTGGGAAAATCAAGATAAAACCAAATGAATACATGTCTAAATAAGGTATCCCAGTGTCCAAAAAGATAAAACTTAAGACTCCACTGTGAAATAAACCATAGTGACAACTACAGCTGTGGTACAAAAATACGCACATTACAAAAGTTAGTGTATAAGAAAAAAGGCAAATTTCCACTGAGCTTTTTTTAATGCAAATAAAATACATGACATTGCTATATATATATAAAAAAAAAAATGATGAAGTAAGTGAAAAGTTGCCCAGGCATCAGAATCTCTTTACAGATAGCAAATTTATAAAAGAGTGGCCATGAATTACAGAAGAAATTGAATATCCTGAATGAAGATATGAATTCACAAATTTAGTCCCAATGGAAACATGAGATCAGATTGTTAAAAGTAAGGTGGATAAATCACAAAACATCTTTCATTTCATGCTTTTAAAGAGTTAGTAAATCATTTGTGTCTTCCAACACAGTTAATGAGTACTTAGTTACACATCAAAATACCTGGGGATGGGGATCTATAGTTATTTGCAGTGTCAATGTGTGTTTTGGGGAGACTGAGGGTATCTAGGGCATACTGCTCAAGACAGATATAATACACAAAGAAGGCTTATACTTGTGTTGAGAAAATTCTGAATGCTTCAGTATAATCTGCTCAGAAGTAATATGTGTGCTATGTACTTAGTCGCTCAGCTGTGTTCTACTCTCTGCGACCCCATGGACTGTAGCCCGCCAGGCTCCTCTGTCCACAGGATTTTTCAGGCAAGAATACCGGAGTGAGTTGCCATTTCCTCCTCCAGGGGATCTTCCCAACCCAGCAATCAAACTCACGTCTCCTGCAAGGCAGGCAGATTTTTTTACCTGCTGAGCCAAAGTAATATACATAATTAAAAGTGAAATTCCTTTAATAATTGAGGTTAACATTAGGCTTCTTAGAATATAAAATAGATAACAGTTATCTACTAGGCAGTGCTAGACACTGTAATGAGCTATGTGTGTGCATACATATATTTATTCAATTTATAACTTTTAATGTATAAAACCTTATGGGGGTAAGTACCATTACTACACCAATTTTTATAGATGAGGAAAATGAGGAAAAGGGAAATTAAATAGCTTGCCCAAGGTTACACAGTATGTCAGTGAGGGTTCTCCAGAAGAACACAACACATAGGATTTATTTTAGGAAACTGTCTCAAACAATTGTGGAGGCTGACAACTCTGAAATACATACAGTAGGCTGGCAGACTAGAACCTCAGGCAAGAGTTGCTTCTGCAGTTTTGAGTTTGAAATCTGTAGGGCAGGTCCTCAGGCTGGAAACTCAGGCAAGATTTTTACATTAGTCTTGAGGTAGAATTCTTTCTTTCCCAAGGAAACTTCAGTCTTTTGCTCTTTAAATGATTAGATGTGATTCAACCACCTTATTAAGAGTAATATCCTTTAACTCAACTGATTGTAGATATTAATCATATATATATATAATACCTTTGTTGTTACTTTAATGTCATTATTATATTATGCTAATGGCTGATGACTAGAATCAGAGACAGAAATGAAAAATAACTACCTTTACTTTTTACATCCATAAACTGTTTCCTCAACCAATTGTAATTCTCTCTACAATTCAGGAGACGGAAATGGCAACCCACTCCACTATTCTTCCTTGGAGAATTCCATGGACAGAGGAGGATGGTGGGCTACAGTCCATGGGGTCTCAAAGAGTCAGACGCGACTGAGTGACTAACACACACACTACAATTCAACTGAGAGGCACTTGGAATAGTAATGGGAACAGAGTGGACAGAGCATCTAAAGGAATATTCTCATTATAGTATATATCTTATTCAACTTTTAGTGAGAGACATGGCCAGCACATTAGACCTTTAAGAGTTGTTATTGTTCAGTCACTAAGTCCTGTCTGGCTCTTTGCCATTCCATGGACTTCAGGACACCAGACTTCCCTGTCCTTCATTAGCTCCCTGAGTTTGCTCAAATTCATATCCATTGAGTCAGTGATGCTATCTAACCATCTCATCCTCTGCTCTCCTCTTCTCCTCTTGCCCTCAAACTTCCCCAGCATCAGGATCTTTTCCAGTGAGTCAGCTCTTCTAAGCAGGTGACCAAAGAATTAGAGCTTCAGCTTTAGCATCAGTCTTTAAAATGAATATTCAGGGTTAATTTCCTTTAGGACTGACTGGTTTGATCTCCTTGCAGTCCAAGGAACTCTCAAGAGTCTTCTCCAGCACCGCAGTTTGAAAGGATCACTTCAGCGTTCAGCCTTCTTTACGGTCTTACTCTCACATCTGTAAATGACTACTGGAAAAACCATACCTTTGACTAGATGGGCCTTTGTCAGCAAAGTGATGTCTTTGCTTTCTAATGCACGGTCTAGTTTTTACACTTTTTTCCAAGGAGTTTTTCTTCCAAGGAGCAAGAATATTTTAATTCCATGGCTGCAGTCACTGTCTACAGTGATTTTGGAGACCCAAAAAATAAAACCTGTCACTGTTTCCAATTTTTCTCAGTCTATAGGCCATGAAGTGATGGGACTGGATGCCATGATCTCAGGTTTTTGCATGCTGAGTTTTAAGCCAACTTTTTCACTTAAGAGTGCTCACTGCCAAATGCCTTATATGCATTATATTAAAACATTTCAAATATGTCTCCTTCTTCAGATCTATAATTACTTCATTCTCTCTCATGTTTCTGCTGTTGAAGCTCAATGTTCAATGGAATTTAAAACCTGTCATTAGCTGTATCCTAAAGGGTATAAATAAAATAGAATAATATGCTATTAGATTCAGTGAGGGAATGAAAGGGCTTCCCTTGTGGCTCATCTGGTAAAGAATCTGCCTGCAATGCGGGAGACCTGGGTTCAATCCCTAGGTTGGGAAGATCTCCTGGAGAAGGGAAAACTACACACTCCAGTATTCTGGCCTGGAGAATTCCATAGACTGTATAGTCCATGGGGTGGCAAACAGTCAGACACGACTGAACAACTTTCACTTCACTTCACTTCTTAGTCAATTGCTTCAAAATCGGTGGGCAGTGCTTACTCAAAGAGTATACTGCCCCAAGTTCCTTTCGGCTGGTGAGAGACCTATAACTAAATTCTGGTCCTAAATATCAGCAGAAGTGTTTTGTAGGACTTGAGAACAATTGGCTGAAAGGTATTACTAAAGTTAGTTGGAGTTCATTATTTTCCCTTACACTATTCTTCCTTCTGAGAAGGCAAAATGATAGGATACTGAAAGAGGAACTCCCCAGGTCGTTAGATGCCCAATATGCTACTGGAGATCAGTGGAGAAATAACTCCAGAAAGAATGAAGGGATGGAGCCAAAGCAAAAATAATACCCAGTTGTGGATGGGACTGGTGATAGAAGCAAGGTCTGATGTTGTAAAGAGCAATATTGCATAGGAACCTGGAATGTTAAGTCCAAGAATCAAGGCAAATTGGAAGTGGTCAAACAGGAGATGGCAAGAGTGAATGTCAATATTCTAGGCATCAGTGAACTAAAATGGACTGGAATGGGTGAATTTAACTCAGAGGACCATTATATCTGCTACTGTGGGCAGGAATCCCTTAGAAGAAATGGAGTAGCCATCATAGTCAACAAAAGAGTCCGAAATGCAGGACTTGGATGCAATCTCAAAAACAACAGAATGATCTCTGTTCGTTTCCAAGGCAAACCATTCAATATCATGGTAATCCAAGCCTATGCCCCAACCAGTAACACTGAAGAAGCTGAAGTTGAATGGTTCTGTGAAGACCTACAAGACCTTATAGAACTAACACCCAAAAAAGACGTCCTTTTCATTATAGGGGACTGGAATGCAAAAGTAGGAAGTCAAGAAACACCTGGAGTAACAGGCAAATTTGGCCTTGGAGTACGGAATGAAGCAGAGCAAATGCTAATAGAGTTCTGCCAAGAGAACGCACTGGTCATAGCAAACACCCTCTTCCAACAACACAAGAGAACACTTTACACATGGACATCACCAGATGGTCAACACTGAAATCAGACTGATTATATTCTTTGCAAGCAAAGATGGAGAAGCTCTATACAGTCAGCAAAAACAAGACTGGGAGCTGACTGTGGCTCAGATCATAAACTCCTTATTGCCAAATTCAGACTTAAACTGAAGAAAGTAGAGATAACTGCTAGACAATTCAGGTATGACCTAAATCAAATCCCTTATGACTATACAGTGGAAGTGAGAAATAGATTTAAGGGACTAGATCTGATAGACAGAGTGCCTGATGAACTATGGATGGAGGTTCATGACATTGTACAGGAGACAGGGATCAAGACCATCCCCATAGAAAAGAAATGCAAAAAAGGCAAAATGGTTGCCTGAGGAAGTCTTACAAATAGCTGTGAAATGAAGAGAAGCGAAAAGCAAAGGAAAAAAGGGAAGATATTCCCATTTGAATACAGAGTTCCAAAGAATAGCCAGGAGAGATAAGAAAGCCATCCTCAGTGATCAATGCAAAGAAATAGAGGAAAACAACAGAATGGGAAAGACTAGAGATCTCTTCAAGAAAATCAGAAATACCAAGGGAATATTTCATGCAAAAATGGGCTCAATAAAGGACAGAAATGGTATGGACCTAACAGAAGCAGAAGATATTAAGAAGAGGTGGCAAGAATACACAGAAGAACTGTACAAAAAAGATCTTCATGACCCAGATAATCATGATGGTGTGATCACTCACCTAGAGCCAGACATCCTGGAATGCGAAGTCAGGTGGGCCTTAGAAAGCATCACTATGAAAAAAGCTAGTGGAGGTGATGGAATTCCAGTTGAGCTATTTCAAATCCTGAAAGATGATGTTGTGACAGTGCTGCACTCAATGTGCCAGCAAATTTGGAAAACTCAGCAGTGGCCACAGGACTGGAAAAGGTCAGTTTTCATCCCAATCCCTAAGAAAGGCAATCCCAAAGAATGTTCAAACTACTGCAAAATTGCACTCATCTCACATGCTAGTAAGGTAATGCTCAAAATTCTCCAAACCAGGCTTCAGCAATATGTGAACCGAGAACTTCCAGATGTTCAAGCTGGTTTTAGAAAAGGCAGAGGAACCAGAGATCAAATTGCCAATATCCTCTGGGTCATCAAAAAAGCAAGAGAGCTCCAGAAAAACATCTATTGCTGCTTTATTGACTATGCCAAAGCCTTTGACTGTGTGGATTACAATAAACTGCGGAAAATTCTGAAGGAGATGGGAATACCAGGCCACCTGACCTGCCTCTTGAGAAACCTGTACCCAGGTTAAGAAGCAACAGTTAGAACTGGACATGGAACAATAGACTGGTTCCAAATAGGAAAAGGAGTTCGTCAAGGCTGTATATTGTCACCCTGCTTATTTAACTTCTATGCAGAGTACATCATGAGAAATGCTGGGCTGGAGGAAGCACAAGCTGGAATCAAGATTGCCGGGAGAAATATCAATAACCTCAGATATGCAGATGACACCACCCTTATGGCAGAAAGTGAAGAGGAACTAAAAAGCCTCTTGATGAAAGTGAAAGAGAACAGTGAATAAGTTGGCTTAAAGCTCAACATTCAGAAAACTAAGATCATGGCATCTGGTCCCATCACCTCATGGGAAATAGATGAGGAGACAGTGGAAACAGTGTCAGATTTTATTTTGGGGGGCTCCAAAATCACTACAGATGGTGACTGTAGCCATGAAATCAAAAGACGCTTACTCCTTGGAAGGAAAGTTATGACCAACCTAGACAGCATATTCAAAAGCAGAGACATTACTTTGCCAACAAAGGTCCATCTGGTCAAGGCTATGGTTTTTCCAGTGGTCATGTATGGATGTGAGAGTTGGACTGTGAAGAAAGCTGAGTGCCAAAAAATTGATGTTTTAGAACTGTGGTGTTGGAGAAGACTCTTGAGAGTCCCTTGGACTGCAAGGAGATCCAACCAGTCCATCCTGAAGGAGCTAAGTCCTGGGTGTTCATTGGAAGGACTGATGCTAAAGTTGAAACTCCAATACTTTGGCCACCTCATGAGAAGAGTTGACTCATTGGAAAAGACCCTGATGCTGGGAGGGATTGGGGGCAGGAGGAGAAGGGGATGACAGAGGATGAGATGGCTGGATGGCATCACCGACTTGATGGACATGAGTTTGAGTAAACTCTGGGAGTTGGTGATGGACAGAGAGGCCTGGCGTGCTGCAGTTCATGGGGTCACAAAGAGTCAGACATGACTGAGCCACTGAACTGAACTGAACTGATTCTTCCTTCTGCAACTCAAACAAGATGACTGAAGCTCCTCCTGCCATTTTGGATTGTGTGGTGACCTGAAGAAGGAAACCACACCCTTCCATGGTGGAACACAGAATCAGTTTGGCTGCCTAATGAAGCTCTGTGACTGCCATACTAACCTCTGGATTTCATAGTTCCTTCTTTCTTTTCATGCCCTCCAATCTTCTGCTGTTGCCACATGATAAGCTACAGTAGTAGAGAAATCCATGAATGCAGTCCATTGATGTCAGCCTATGAAAGCATAGATTAGGGTAGAGAAAGAGAGAAAAGTACCCATCCTTCCAAGGTGTAAAACTATGTTACAGATGTGAAACAGTGACTTCAGAGAAGTTAAGGAGCCTCCCAAATTACAAAGATTATAAATGATAAGGTCTGGCCTTAAACTCATACTTTAATCCTTTCTATGGAGAAGGAAATGGCAACCCACTCCAGTATTCATGCCTGGAGAAGGAAATGGCAACCCACTCCTCCTTGGACCAAGGAGCCTGGTGGGCTACAGCCCATGGGGTCACAAAAAGTTGGACATGACTGAGCTACTTCACTTCATGTCATGCTAGCATTAGGATTAATTAACACAGGATGAGAAAGAATAGGTCTAGACAAGCATGCAGTCAACATGGACCATAGTGGATAAATTATATAGAATGATGAAAAGAAAAGGAGGGTTGGAGGTGAGTTCCAGAAGAGACAAGGTAAATAAAAGATTGTCTCTTAGACAAGGTAAGAGTCATTACATCACATTGAAATAATCCCCCTCTGATTGAAAGAACAGTAAGCAGAATTTACAAGCAACTGTCATCGTGTAATAGAGCTCAGGTTGAGTGTACAGAGTCTGAAGATTACCTTTACTCAGAAGATCTTACGACAGCTTCTCACTAACTGTGGTCAGCATAGTCTTTTAGAATGACTGTTGCTTCTGTCAGACTTTGGACAACATGAACAACACTATGTCTTCACTTTTGTATCCTCACTATCTAATGCAGGTCTAGACACATGGGAGGTGCTCAGTAAAACTTGCAGAATAAATTAACACAAATACATTGGTGGTCAGTGTCATGCCCTCTGTAGGAAAAAAAAAATGGCTAGATTGGACTCAAATTCTACAATTTAAGTTACTTGGAACAATTTTCTTAACTTTTACACTTATTAATTAGTAAATTGAGGAAAATGACATCTTCCTCAGATAGTTGTTTGGAATAATAAATGAACACAAGTAAAACAATGCTTGGAATGTAATAAGCATTCAATGTGTGTTAACTCTAATTCTTACATGTTTTAAAATATCTTTTCTTTATTATGTTCCTTTGATTACAAAAAAAATTTAGCCTAGTTGAATATGAGTATTTGGGAAAAATAAGAGAATGAGAGAAAACATTTATGTGAGAGAGGAAAATTTGCGAGATAGTCATTGGAGAGAATGGGTTAGGACTCAATGTCAAAGAAACTGTGAGTTCATGGTGTTGAATACTTGATTGATGTTGTTGATCAGCAGTCTGTGGCCCCAGTAAGCTCTGCAAATGTGGTGTTCCTCCAGCAACGTTCCACTGCTTAAGTACAGATACAAAGACAGTATGCAATCTGGTTTTCAATTTTGCCAACCAGATGAGTTAAATAAAAAAAAGGAGTAAGGGATTGGGAGAACCTGAACAAATGATAAAGCATGCAACTAGCAAGGTTATGACCAGAATTCCTAAGATTTCAGAAGTGATTCTGTTTTCTCATGATTTATATCTCAGAGTTAAATACAGTATTGGACAGTGAAGTACAATGGTGGAAAAGACCATTAAAGAGATGGAGAGCAATATCTGAGAGACCAAGATGTTGATTAAACCATGGAAAATATCTTGGTCAAGGTGGTAATGTTTCCACTCTGTGATAATAATGTTTCCACCAGAAGATCTACATTGATTCCAGGAGTGGGTGAAGGCGGCATAACAGGATGTTATTATAGGCCCTAAAAAGCTATGGACTTTATAAGAGAAAGGGCTAAGAAACACAGACATCCTTATATCAGCTTCTATATCTAACCATCTATATTTAAAATAAGAAGTTCACACAGATACCTCCAATTCCAACCCATTAACTTAGGGATTATTTTACCTTGTCCCTTTTCATATTTATAAATCCCTTCTCTGACAGTGAAAAACCTGACTCCCATGATCCATGGCCTACTTACTTATTTATTTAATCCCCACTGTCTGTAACTAACTCCTAGTCAAGCGAGGTGAAATCTTAGCCCAGGACTCCCAGCTGTCCCTCACTTCCTGATGGGGGGCTACGGGGGTGCTGCTGGTTAAGACAGTTGGAGGGATAGGGAAGAAGGTAGAAGAATAATGTCCAGTTACAAAGCATGGCTTCAAGGAGTGCACTACAACTACTGATCCCACGCTCTAAAGCCTTTGAACCATAACTACTGAAGCCTGCACACTCTGGGGCCACAACCAATGAGCCCCTGGGCCGCAGTTACTGAAGCCCATGCACCCTAGAACCAGCAGGCTACAACTACGGAACCTGCGTGCTGCAACTACTGAAGCCTCTGTGCCTAAAGCCTGTATCCCACAAGAGGAGCCACCACAATGGGAAGCTCTTGTACCATTACTAGAGAGTAGCCCCTACTCTCCACAACCAGAGAAAAGCCCATGCAGCAACAAATACCCACGCAACCAAAAATAAGTAATTTTTTTAAAATTAAGTGAATTTAAAAGAAAGTGTGGCTTGGCGCTTGCCGCTCTCCTGCTCTTGTGCAGAAAGTACTGAGAATTTTGTCTAGAACCAAAATCTCTGCCTCCCCTTGCCCCCATCCCAATGTGAAGGGCTTGATCCCCATGGCAAGGGAAGAAAATATTTTCAGTTAGGTAAAGCTGGCCCCTTGAAGTCCTTCAAGTGTACTGCACTGACCTCTCCACGTCTTAATTATTAATACTACTCAGTTAGAGATCTTCAACTTAGTAATTAGCACTACTGTTGTTGACTGAGACTAAATTAACTTTCAAAACTAGATTTCTTCTTCTTTTCCTATTTCTTCCCCATTTTCCCCAGCTGCTCTGCCTTAGTTCTATGAAGCGTAGGCAGTGGCTGAGTGTCTCTGACCAATAGCTCCTGCCAAGTACCCTCTTCTGCACGGCTCCAGCCCTCTTGAACTCAGGTGACATTCATTCCCCTTGTTGCTTCAAGCCTCCATGAGTCATAACCTTTTGCCACTGTTGCTGGGCTCCAGGCACTTCAGTATCATTTGTTGGCTTTCTTAATTCTGTCCTCACCTGTGCTAAAGTCTTTTCAGTAGATTCACTATGTGGAATTCTATTTTCCACCAAGATTCTCACTGATAAAAGATTAAAAAATGAGTGCAAGTTGCTTCCTAGAGTACCTTAACGTGTACCATGTAGCTATTAACAATAGCTCTTATAACTGAGTTATTATACTGCTTCTCCAAAGTTTTCAACAGAGCCAAATATGTATCCAGAGGTAGACTTTGAAACATCATTTCCTTCTCATGTATTTGAAATACACTTGATATCTCAAAAGTATTTAGGTACAACACTAATATTTCATGGGCATCAGCAGCTTTTTATGCACACTTTTAAATGTACATCTAGGCCATCTTAAAAAGACATTTTTATATATCACGTTAGCATGGGTATACATATTATTTGTAAAAGTTTTTAGAAAAAAAAGCTTTTAGGATAAGAATAAATTAGATAGCATTTGTTCTATTGGAATATAAAAATTTGAATTACATTTATTGGAACATTAGTTATGAACCTTACAAAATAAAACATATCTTCCCAAATATTTACTGCTTTCCAATAACTAAGTGTCCTAATTTGCATAGATTTACAATATGAGTCAGTAGAAAAAGTCACTGCAAGACTTCTAGCCAATAATAATCCCACATATCCATCCAGTACTTCTAACATACAAACTGAAAGTCAGTTCCCATGTACTTTAACTGATTATGGCATATTTTATTTTTCTCTCATTCTACTCCATACTCTTGAGAGTCCCTTGGACAGCATGGAGATCAAACCAGTCAATCCTAAAGGAAATCAACCCTGACTGTTTACTGGAAGAACTGATGCTGAAGCTGAAGCTCCAATACTTTGGCCACCTGAGGTGAAGAGCTTACTCACTGGAAAAGACCCCGATGCTGGGAAAGATTGAAGGCAGGAGGAGAACAAGATGACAGATGATATGGTTGAATGGCCTCACTGACTCAATGGACATGAGTTTGAGCATCCTCTGGGAGATGATGAAAGACAGGCAAGCCTGGCATGCTGCAGTCCATGGGGTCGCAAAGAGCTGGACATGACTGAACGACTGAACAGCAACAACCCTATACCCTAGCATATGTGTGTACCTAATCATATGTGCATGCAGACAGTGACTCTTTAGGAGAGGCTACCCAAACTAGAATAGATAAAAAATAAGAATTAATAAAACCATTAAGTTCCACAGTGGATAAGTAGCTCAGTAGCTTTTGTGAGTTATGCCTTATACGCTATCATCCCACCCTTTCCTTCAGAATCGTCTCTGGATTTTCAGACAACCCAAAGGGTGTATGTGATCTAAACACAAAGTTCCTCTTTACTTTCCTCCTGCTGTGTTTCATTGTTCAGCTGCTATTTATTCCCATTGCTGCTATATGCCAGAGAGTTGTCACAGTCACAAGAGTGCAGTAGTTGATTTATCAATATCTGTAACTTTCCCAACTGCTGATCAGTGCCCTTTAGCAGAAAGGAGTTGTTCAATGTGGGGGATACAGGTACCATTCTACAGCCACCCTATCTCCTTACTAGCCATATAAGCTTGTTTGAGTCTCTCTGTGCCTCAGTTTCCTCTTTCTCTAAAGTTTAGGATTGCCATTATCTTATTGCTGTTGTTCAGCCCCTAACTCATGTCTGACTCTGCCACCCCATGGACTGCAGCACACCAGGCTTCCCTGTCCTTCACTATCTCAATTTACATAACCCTTTCTGTTCTTAAATTTGGATTAAAACAGTTCACAAAATCATCTAAATGTTTTAGAGACTTGAAGTAATCTCTTCCTTTGCCGATAAAATTAAAATGCTTCATTTGTTGGCAATTTGTTCATTAAAAGCTTCATTAAATCTGAATTGTTAGTTCTGATAAATAACTTCTACCAAAAATTCCTCCCAAATTTCAATGGTTAACTCAGGGGAAGTTTATTCTTCACTCATGAAATAGTCCAATACAAGGTGGTAGGGGAGTGGATGGAGGGTGTCCCTCTGCTGCATGCAGTAGGTCAGGAACCCAAGCTGAGGAAGACTCCACCATCTTCAACACAAAGTTCCTAAGGTTGCTATAGGTGGTGATATCCCCAGCACTGGAAGAAGAAACACAAATAGGATCAGGCAGAAGGCTTTAGGAGCCAGTGCTGGATTCAAGATTGCCGGGAAAAATATCAATAACCTCAGATATGCAGATGACACCACGCTTATGGCAGAAAGCAAAGAAGAACTAAAGAGCCTCTTGATGAAAGTGAAAGAGGAGAGTGAAAAAGTTGGCTTAAAACTCAACATTCAGAAAACTAATATCGTGGCATCTGGTCCTATCACTTCATGGAAAATAGATGGGAAAACAATGGAAACAGTGACAAACTATTTTTGGGGGCTCCAAAATCACAGCAGATAGTGACTGCAGACATGAAATAAAAAGACACTTGCAAAAAAAAAAAAAAAAAGACACTTGCTCCTTGGAAGGAAAGCTATGACCAGACTAGACAGCATATTAAAAAGCAGAGACATTACTTTTCCAGCAAAGGTCCATCTAGTCAAAGCTATGGTTTTTCCAGTAGTCATGTATGGATGTGAGTGTTGGACTATAAAGAAAGCTGAATGCCAAAGAATTGATGCTTTTGAACTGTGGTGTTGGAGAAGACTCCTGAGAGTCCCTTGGACTGCAAGATGATCCAACCAGTCCATCCTAAAGGAAATCAGTTCTGAATATTCACTGGAAGGACTGATGCTGAACCTGAAACTCCAATACTTTGGCCACCTGATGCGAAAAACTGACTCATTTGAAAAGACCGTGATGCTAGGAAAGATTGAAGGCAGGAGGGGAAGGGGAGGACAGAGGATGAGATGGTTGGATGGCATCACCGACTCAATGGATGTGAGTTTGAGTAAGCTCCAGGAGTTGGTGATGGACAGGGAAGCTTGGCAAGCTGCAGTCCATGAGGTTGCAAAGAATCAGACATAACTGAGCGGCTGAACTGAACTGAACTGGTAGGTAGAGTTTGAGTTGGAAACAAATGGTCAGCATATTATTTTTAATAATCATTTTATTTTGGAATAATTTTAGATTTTTTTTAATTTCAACTTAGTACAGAGTTCCCATATTTCATCACCCTGTTTCCCCTAATATCTAATATAACCTTGGTAAATTTGTCGAAACTATGAAACCAGTATTGGTACATTACTGTTACTAAATGCCAGACTGTATTAGGGTTTCACTGGTTTGTCCACTAGTCTTGTTTTTTTATCATTATTCCAGAATACAGTCCAGGACTTCACATTTCGTGTAGTTTCTTCTGGCCTGTGACAATTTCTCAGTCTCTCCTTGTTTTTCATAACCTTGATAGTTTTAAGGAGCATTGATCAGTGATTTTATAGAAAGTCCTGCAAATTGAATTCATCTGATGGTTTGCTTATGATTAGGCTAGGGCTATGATGTCAGGAAAAAGTGCCACAGAGGTAAAACTGAAGTGCCCTTCCTATCACAACATATTAATGAATACATGCTATCAACACTCACCACTGGTAATGTTTATCAGGATCACTTGGTTAAGGCAATACTTGCAAAGTCATTATTTTCTCCTATTCCATCCTTCAGAAGTAAGCCATTAAGCCCAGATCACATTTGGAGGATATTTTAGGTTAAAACCAAGCAGAGTAAAAAGTCATTGAAAAACACGATTCCTGTTCCATGCTATTCTTGTCTCCATTCATAGACAATAGACACTAATGTCTACATTACAGTAAATAATAAAAGGCTATCTGTATTTACTGTCTAAAAAGCATTTTGAACCAGATGAATTTAGTGTTGCTTATTCATTGTTAAATTTTAAGCTAGCTCTTTTAGTAGTATTTAATACAATCTTAATTGAAGCAAAAGTCCACTCACACAGAATTAGTCTGGGATAGTTTCTCCTATAAATCAGATAGAACCAATAACACATAAAGTAGAAAGTGTTAGTTGCTCAGTCACATCCAATTCTTTGTGACCCCATGGACTGTAGCCCACATGACTCCTCTGTCCATGGCATTCTCCAGCAAGAATACTGAGGTGGGTAGCCATTCCCTTCTCCAGGGGATCTTCCCAACCCAGGGACTGAACCCTGGTCTCCCACATTGCAGTCAGATTCTATACCATCTGAGCCACCAGGTCACTCCTAAAATTACATTTTTTAAAATAATTCACATTGGCCTTCAAACAATGTTTTTCTAAATCACGTGGAATTATTTCAAAGTACAAACCTTAGTTTAAAATACATTTATATTTACTAAAAAAAAATTAATTAATTAAATAAATAAAATACATTTATATTTACTGCTTAATATTTGCCTTTAAGAGCCTAAAATTTTATTTTGGCAAAATAAACACTTTAAAAGCTGTTTCACATGTGAAATTTTCTTTGATGTGTAATTTAATAAAATGATCAACATACATGTGTTTCTACATTTTTTTTATAACAAGCTCTAAAAATCTGGCAAATTGTATTTAGTTTGTTTTGATTTTGTTTGTTTTGTTCTGAGAATTTTTTTTATTCTTAAGTAACCAACAAGGGAATGGAGAAATGGCTCCAATGGATGAAACTCAGGATTCCTTCTATTCTTTACAATATATATGGTATATGTGGTAAATCTATTATTCTTGGTATGACAACCACTATGCTAGAGTTTTTTTAACATTTCACTAGCTGAATGATTTGTTTGTTTAACTAATATATGGGGTGAGGGGGGGATACTACAAAAACGTAGTACTGAAATCTCTCAGCTCCTCCTCTTCCCCAGATTGGGAATGCTTATTAAGATTCTTCAAAGAAAGTGAATTATTTCATTAAAACTTGATGTACAGCAGGCCTTTCCTGAGGTTTACAAAGGTTTACAAGACTGTGTGTAGCCTATTACCATTTTATAAGTGGCTGGATGTTCTCTAAAATCAAAACTGAGGGAGACAAGACAGTAATTGGTCTTTTCATCAAACAATAAAGCAAATTAGCTTTTTGTTGGTTTTTTCTCCCCTTTAAAGTTTCCTTAAATTTCAAAGTCAAAGAAAATAAAATCTCTTTGGCCATCAAGCAAGCAGCCTGTTAAGAAAAACAACTTCTGATGACAGCAAAATGCTAAATAAAGCTCTTTCGATTTGGAGAAGCCTCTTCTCTGTCTCAGGGTAAGACTTCACCAAAACCATCCCCGATCAGAAGATATCAGTTATGTTTTTAAAGATATTCACAGAAGTAAATTTCATCACTGCTCTTAGGAAAACATCTTCTGTTAACAAAATACCAGTGCAACAAACATTACTGCTTCCAGCCACTGAGGGATGCTTTGTGATTCTATCTTCAGTTTCTGAAGTTACTGAAATTTTAGCCTGGAAAGCTGGCACTAGAAAAAAAATCAGAGAACAAGAATATGCAAGTAGCAAAGGATAAAATTGAAACTTATTCCAAATCTGGAAAAAATCTACCAAATTACAAATATTTTTCAGACAATTTAATTGATAGCATAGATACAGGTCTAATAAGTACTCATATAGTATTTATGAAATAAACAAATGCTATAAAATGTTTACAGCATCACCACGATATAGATCTCCCCTATCAGCATGATTCTTCCTGTGAGAAATTTATATGTAGCAACAAGCCAGGATAGGAATTTTAAAGAGGAATTTATTTCATTTTACCTTGTAAAGAAAATGACACATAATATCTGAAATAACTGACATTTTTCATATTTTAAGCTTTTAGAACAGATATATTAAAACAGCATAGTTATTTAAACTGATTTTGCTCTTGCCTTTGAAGTCTTCCTACCATTTTTATCTCATTAAGTATTTATTCCAAATAACAATGTGACAGACAACAAGGATATTGATAATGAGGTGACAGGGGCAGAGGAGCTGACAAATGTTGCTTTCTATTTCTTTACATTTTGTGGCAAAAATTGCATAAGAATTAATAATGTATTATAATCAGTATTTAAGTTCTAATTCTCTCAATAAACTTAGTATCATTTGGCCTCCATTTGCAGAAATCAGCAACAGTAATAACCTACCACAGAACTATTATGATGATTAAAGGAGACCATGTATGAAAAATAATTAGTGGCAGTCAGACATGAACTGAGTGTGTTATATATGCCAGGCACTATGCTGAATTCTTTTCATGTGTTATCTCATTTTCAGTGTTTAAAGAACTCTACAAAAAGAGCGACTTCACTTTCACTTTTCACTTTCATGCATTGGAGAAGGAAATGGCAACCCACTCCAGTGTTCTTGACTGGAGAATCCCAGAGATGGGCGAGCCTGGTGGGCTGCCGTCTATGGTGTCACACAGAGTCGGACACGACTGAAGCGACTTAGCAGCAGCAGCAGCAGATGCTGTGATTAGTCGCTCATTCGTGTCCAGCTCTGCGACCCCACGTACCGTAGCCAGCCAGACTCCTCTGTCCATGGGGATTCTCCAGGCAAGAATACTGGACTTGGTTGCCATGCCCTCATTCAGGGGATCTTCCCAATCCAATAACCAGGTCTCCCACATTGCAGGCAGATTCTTTACTGTCTGAGCCACCAGAGAAACCCAAGAATACTGGAGTGGGTAACCTATCCCTTCTCCAGGGGAACTTCCCTACCCAGGAATTGAACTGGGGTCCCCTACACTGTAGTCAGCTTCTTTACCAGCTGAGTTACCTGGGAAGCCCCTCTCCTGTGTTAATATGCACATTTTGCATTACAGTAGTTATACAGTATAGATGGGGAAACAATGGAAACAGTGAGAGACTTTATTTTCTTGGGCTCCAAAATCACTGCAGATGGTGACTACAGACATGAAATTAAAAGACACTTGCTCCTTGGAAGAAAGCTATGACCAACCTAATCAGTATATTAAAAAGAAGAGACGTTACTTTGCCGACAAATGTCTGTCTAATCAAAGCTATGCCTTTTCCAGTAGTCATGTATGAATGTGAGAGTTGGACTATAAAGAAACCTGAGCACTGAAGATTTGATGCTTTTGAACTACTGTGCTGGAGAAGATTCTTGAGAGTCCCTTGGTCTATAAGGAGATCAAACCAGTCAATCCTAAAGTAAATCAGTCCTGAATATTCACTGGAAGTACATACTGAAGTTGAAACTGCAATACTTTGGCCGCCTGATCCAAAGAACTGACTTATTAGAAAAGACCCTGATGATGGGAAAGATGGAAGGCAGGAGAAGGGGACAACACAGGATGAGATGGTTGGATGGCCTCACCGACTCAATGGATATGAGTTTGAGAAAGCTCCAGGAGTTGGTGATAGAGAGGGAAGCCTGGTGTGCTGCGGTACATGGGGTCACAAAGAGTCAGACACGATTGAGCGACTGAACTGAACTGAACTGAGTTTAAATCCTTCAACTTAATTTTTCTTTTTCAAGATTGTGTTGGCAATTCTATAGATCCTTTACATTTCCATATAAATTTTAGAATCATTCAGCAGTTTTTTTAAAAAATTTGCCTTCTTATGGCTTATTCTAACATAATGTTTATCATAATATATCATCATGATTTGTTTAAATACCTGTTTCTCTTCTACTGCGAGATCCCTCAAAGAAATGAGTGTGTCTTATTTATTATATTCTTAGAATCTAGACTCTTATTATAGAGAGTGCACTTTTGAGATTTCTGATTATTTGTTAACTGACTAATACAATTAAGTCAGCCTTGAGTTGGTTCTTATGGTGTCTATGAAACAGAGTACAATCTTTCTCCTGGTTTTCCCCTAGGAAGCAACAATTGAAAAAAAAAGTGTCCTTTGTATTTTAGCTATTTGAGACTACTGAGCTTGTCTCCCCACTCCTTACCTATGATAGAATTCATTTTCCTAAATTGATCCATTTTCTGTAAAGATCCAAATTACTGATTGATCTACTAAAGTTAGAACATATTGCCACTTGCCCAATAGGTCAAAAATGGCCAATATACACAACACTGTTGAGAAAAATTAACAAAGACCTATATTATAAACATGCTGTGCTCATCGGTTAAAAGACTCAATGTTGTTAAAAATGTCTATTCTTCCAAACTGATCACAGAGTCAACATAATCATTACCAAATTTGATTTGGTGGTGAGATATTGGTTAACTAATTCTAAAACTTATTTGGAAACATAAAGGATCCAGATTACCAACGTAATCTTGAAAAAAGAGAAAGTTGAAGTACTAATCTCAGATTTACTGTGAGACTCATTGTGAAGTTACTTCAGTACAAAAAAAATGTGCTATTGATATGAGGATCTGTTCTGCTCTGTTCAGTCGCTCAGTCGTGTCCAACTCTTTGCGACTTCATGAACTGCAGCACGCCAGGCTTCCCTCTCTATCACCAACTCCCGGAGCTTACTCAAACTCATGACCATAGAGTGATGCCATCCAACCATCTCATCCTCTGTCATCCCCTTCTCCTCCTGCCTTCAATCCTTCCCAGCATCAGGGTCTTTTCCTTTGAGTCAGTTCTTTGCATCAAGTGGCCAAAGTATTGGAGTTTCAGCTTCAGCATCAGTCCTTCCAATGAATATTCAGGACTGATTTCCTTTAGGATGGACTGGTTGGATCTCCTTGCAGTCCAAGGGACTCTCAAGAGTCTTCTCCAATACCACAGTTCAAAAATATGAGGATAGACTGATAGAAAAAATAATATAATCTAGGGATAGACCCACATATACACATTCAATTGATTTTCAACTAAGGTGCCAAGACAATTCAATAGCATCAGTGTTTCTAATAAATGACATTGGAACAACTGAATATTCATATGGAAATAAACCTAAGGTACCACATATACAAAAATTAATTTAATAAAGTCCATGTACCACACACAAAACCCACAACCAAAAGTTCTCAGAATAAAACATAAAGAAATATCTTCTTTTCCTTTTATTAGGCAAGAATTTTTTGGATAACACACAAAAAAGAAAAAAATAATAAATTGGACTTCATCAAAATTTTAAAGTTTTTTCAATCCAAAGATACTACAAAAAAGAAAAAATAATAAATTGGACTTCATCAAAATTTTAAAGTTTTTTCAATCCAAAGATACTACTAAAGTTTTTTCAATCCAAAGATACTGCTAAAGATCAATCCAAAGATACAAATAAAAAAGATGAATGACCCAATTAGAAAACAGTCAAAACACTTGAACAGACATTTTACAAAAGAAGATATATAATTGGTCAACAAGCACATAAAAAGATGCTTAATGTTTTACTTCAACTCCTTTTTACTTAAAAGAAACTAAAACATAGATGTCTATCAACAGAAAAGCTTAGCTCTGAATACACACAGCAGCTTTAATAAGCCCCAAACATGGAACAGACCAAATATCCATCAACAGGAAAATAGATGAACAAATTGTGGTAAGTTCAAACAAAGAAATACCACTCAGTTAAAAAATAGAAGGTGATGCAAACAAATTACTAATCCATGAGTTAATCTCAAAAACATTTTGCTGAGTGAAAGAAGGCAGACAGAAGAATATACATATATAATTCCCTTCATGTTCCTTGTAAGAATAGACAAATTGATCTCCAGTGATACAAGTACATTAAGGATTCTACAAATGAGGCAGCCTTCTTGGGGCTCCATTAGCAGAAATGTAATAATAGCAATACTTTCCACAGAACAGTTATGATGATAAAATAAGACCATGTATGAAAAAATAATTAGTAGCTGTCAGTAACATGAATCGAGTATGTAATATGTGCCAGGCACTATGCTGTTTGATTTATGGATTCTTCCATGTACTTGAACTTGATCGGTTTCCACACTGATTTCCTCAGATCAAACATGGCTTTGCTCCTAACTTTGTGAACTCAGGATTCTAAGCCAAAACTTAGGATTTAATAAGCATTTAGGCTCATCAAAACACCTTGAGTTATCCCAAGTGCAATAGCACCCCTGACCTAATCTGTTAAATAATTATTACTCCTAAGTTCTCACTCATCTTATCATGGCACAAGATTCCAAATGTATTAAAACATACACACACACACACACACACACACACACACACACACATAAGTAGATTTGCTGCCTTCATTTCCACTTTTAAGGTTTCCACACTGATTTCTAAAGTGCTCAGTACAATATTCTTCACCTAGTGAGTTCTGTCATGCATAGTGATGATTAACTGACATTGAAAAGGTACATACCAACAAGATTAGGTTGATTCTATTAATGATTAATGTATTCTATTACCCTATAAAGGATAGGCCTTTTGGGATTCTGGTATTTTTAAAACATCTTTAAAATATCATATGCCTATTCAATATCTTGAAAATATCAAACACTTTGATTCCAGAAATACATTACTGAAGCATTCAAGAGATGAATGCTCAGTGATCAAAAACCTTTAGCAAAGGAGTTCCCATCATGGATTTTATTTTGCCAGTTCCCGGATGGGATGGGCAAGGGCTGGGGGAGAGGGGCTGGTAACCCTTTATTTGCCAAAAGCATCTAATAAAACCAATTGCTTTACAAACTAATGAGAAAAACAGTAAGAACAAAGCAGATCTTCTTGGAATATTACTTGTAGGATAAACAAACCATAGAATAGGAGAAAATAACATATTCAGCCACACAATTCACTTTTTTTCTTTCCAGCAACATGCATTATCTGAAAATTGAACCAGTACCAAAGAAAGGCATTCTAGGAAAATGAAGCAGAGAAAGGAGGAAAGAAGAAGCTAGCATATTCACTTAGAAATCCTGAAGGCACAGAATACCAAAGTGAAAAAGAAAATGTGGATATTGTACCACAGGCTTTTCCAGTGTACAAGGCAGTTTCCAGATCTCTAGGACTGAGTGATTCCTATAACAGCGTCTTGCTCTCCTGTCCCAGGTGCTGACATGGTCAATTCTCTGTGATTTTTCTTTAGATAACCATCATCTGCCCCAATGAAAGAAAGTGGTAAAATAATTTTTAAAACTGGGGATTTACAAGCTTCTAGCATCTCACTGTTTGCCACAGTTTGGTAATTCTCAGAATAAAGTCATTTAACATTCCCATTACTTTGCCAACAAAGGTCTGTAGAGTCAAAGTTATGGTTTTTCCAGTAGTCTTGTACAGATGTGAGAGTTGGACCATAAAGAAGGTTGAATGCCAAAGAAGTGATGCTTTTGAACTGTGGTGTTGGAGAAGACTCTTGAGAGTCCCTTGGACTGCAAGGAGATCAAACCAATCCATCCTAAAGGAAATCAACCCTGAATATTCACTGGAAGGACTGATGAGCTGAAGCTCCAATACTCTGGCCACCTGATGTGAAGAGCCAACTCAATAGAAAAGACCCTGATACAGGGAAACAATGAGATGAGGAGGAAAAGGGGACAACAGAGGATGAGATGGTTGGATGGCATCACTGACTCAATGGACATGAGTTTGAGCAAGCTCCAGGAGATGGTGAAGGACAGGGAACTCTGGCATGCTGCAGTCCATGGGGTTGCAGAGTCAGACATGATGGAGCAACTGAACAAAGTTCCCATGACAAAAATTAACTTAGATCTCACAGGGAGATTGACTATCTTTAGATTTCTCTTACCTGCCAACTACGACTTTGTTAGTGCAATTCTCCTAATAGTTTTGGGGGGTTTTGGAGGGAGGGGTACTAACATAATTCCCCACTATATTAATATTTAATAGTAATGTTATGGTATGATAAATGCACAAAGCCTCTTGGAGATTTACAAAGCACTTTTTGTTTACTTCAGTTTCATTGTAAAATAGTGACAGTAATATATGTCTCATAGGGTTTTCTTATTTATTTACTTTTGTTTGCACTGGGTCTTCACTACTGCACACAAACTTTCCCTAGTTACGAGTTGGGGTTACTCTTTGTTATAGAGCATGGGCTCTAGATTGCCGGCTCAGTAGTTGTGGAGCAGGGGCTTAGTTGCTCCATGGCATGTGGGATCTTCCTGGACCAGGGATTGAACCTGTGTCCCCTGCATTGGCAGGCAAATTCTTAACCACTCTACAACCAGGGAAGTCCTCAAGGGGTTTTTTTGAGGGTTAAAAAATGTCCAAGTTCAACTATTGGAATGAAGAATACTCCAAAAATGTGTTTCCCACCCCTCTGCACACACACACAAATAGCCCCCTTTACCCAACTGCCCACTTGCAATTGGTGTAGAGGTATATGAACATTAGTAATGTCAAAGGATGTTATTAGCCCTAAATTTCTAAGAGCCAATTATCAACTAGAAATGAATATTTCTTTTTTAAAAGGTATATTCATCCTGTACATAAATAAAAAGTATTTATTCTTTTTTTCTAGAAACCGTAAATAAAACTTGTTGATTAAATGTACTTACAATGCAGAGTTTCAATTTAGGAAGGTGAAGAATTTGGGAGATGGATGCTGGTGAGAGTTTTACAACAATGTGAATGTACTAGTGCCATTGGAGTGTATGGTTAAATAGGATTAAAATATTAATAGTATGCTTCATATTATGTGACTACTGCAATTAAAAAAACATTTAAAATATAGGCATAGCAAAAAAAAAAAGATGGTTGAGTATATTTCTAGAAGAAAACAAAGAAAGTGGTAAAATAATGAGTAGTATTTGGAGTATATACACTACATAATAGAATCCTTTAATCATTAAAAAAAAAAAAACAAACAAACACCAGGGTAATGGTGGTGCTAGAGGTGAAGAATCCACCTGACAATGAAGGAGATGCATGTTTCAGTCCCTGAGTTGGGAAGATACCTTGGAGTAGGAAGCAGCAACCATTCAGTATTCTTACCTAGAGAATTCCATGGACAGAGAAACCTGGTAGGCTACAATTCATGGGGCCACAAAGAGTCAGACACGACTTGAGTGACTGCGCTATGGAATTGTCAATCATGGTATCGATGTCCAGTCCTATAAACTATGTGATTTACACAGCTCTTTAATTATACCATCACATTAAAAATTACTTTTCATAGCATCAGTGTAGCCTCAATCTTAAGAGACTGGTGTTTTAATCCTCTCTCTGTGCTTTTAAGCAAATATTTTCACCAAGTTATAGATTTTGTCTATTTAAAATGAGGTAATAGTATAATGGAATAATACTACCAAGTACAGATCAAATTAGATCACTGATAAGCTTATAAATCTAAAATTTCAGGCAAGAGAATTTGATTTTCAGAACTTGATAAAGAGGCCTACTTGTGGTCAAATTCAGTTAGTCTCAGAGCACAAGCATAATTAGGGGCTTCCCTGGTGGCTCAGAGGTAAAGAATCTGCCTGCAGGAGACGTGGGTTCAATCCATGGGTTGGGAAGATCCCCTGGAGAAGGAACTGGCAATACACTCCAGTATTCTTGCCTGAAAAATCCTATGAACAGAGGAGCCTGTAGGGCTATAATCCATGGGGTCGCAAAGAGTTGGACACGACTGAGTATGCAGGCATTCACAAGCGTAGTTATTGGTAAACACATCTGAAAAGTAGAAGGGGACTCAGAAATCTCAGAGAAGGGAAAATGGTTTGTTGGATTACCCAGACTCTCCAGAAAGGACCCACTAAAGACAAGATAATGAAGAACTTTGTTTGTCATGCTAAGTAATTTGGACAAATTTGATAGTAATGAAGACTGGAAATAATTTAAAATCAGTTTGTAACTGTTGTTCAGTCACTCAGTTGTGTACAACTCTTTGCAACCCCGTGGCCTGCAGCACGCCAGGTTTCCCTGTCCTTCACTATCTCCTGGAATTTGCTCAAACTCATGTCCATTGAGTTAGTGATGTCATCCAACCATCTCACCCTTGATGTCCCCTTTCCCTCCTGCTCAAAGTGTTTCCCAACATTAGGGTCTATTCTAATGAGTCAGCCCTTCATATCACATGGCCAAAGTATTAGAGCTTCAGTTTTGGCATCAGTCCTCTCAGTGAATATTCAGGGTTGGTTCCCTTTAGGATTAGCTGGTTTGATCCCCTTGCTATCTAACGGACTCTCAAGTCTTCTCTAGCACCACAGTCCAAAGGCATCAATTCTTTGGTGCTCAGCCTTCTTCATGGTCCAACTCTCACATCCATACATGATCACTGGAAAAACCATAACTTTGTCTAGACAGACCTTTGTTGGCAGGGTGATATCTCTGCTTTTTAATACACTGCCTAGGTTTGTCATGGCTTTTGTTCCAAGGTGAAAGCATCTTTAAATTTTATGGTTGTAGTCACCATTTGCAGTGATTTTGGAGCCCTAGAAAATAGTCTGTCACTGTTTCCATTTTTTCCCATCTATTTGCCATGAAGTGATGGAAGCAGATGCCATGATCTTTGGTTTTTTTGTGTGTGTGTGTGATCTTTGTTTTTTGAATGTTGAGTTTTAACCCAGCTTTTTCACTCTCCTCTTTCACTTTGATCAAAAGGCTCTTTAGTTCTTCGCTTTCTGCCATAAGGGTGGTGTCATCTGCATATCTGAGGTTATTGATATTTCTCCCTGCAATCTTGATTCCAGCTTGTGCTTCATCCAGTCCGGCATTTTGCATGATGTACTCTTCATATAAGTTAAATAAGCAAGGTGACGATATACAGCCTTGACATACTTCTTTCCCAATTTGGAACCAGTCTGTTTTTCCATGTCCAGTTCTAACTGTTGCCTCTTGACCTACATACAGGTTTCTCAGGAGGCAATTAAGGTGGCCTGCTATTCCCATCTCTTTAAGAATTTTCCACAGTTTTTTTGTGATCCACACTGTCAAAGGCTTTAGCATTGTTAATGAAGCAGAAGTATGTGTTTTTCTGGAATTCTCTTGCTTTTTGCATGATCCAGTGGATGTTGCCAACTTGGTCTCCGGTTCCTCTGCCTTTTCTAAATCCAGTTTGTACATCTGGATGTTCTTGGTTCACATACTGTTGAAGCCTATAGCTTGAAGGGTTTTGAGCTTTACCTGGTAAAGACTTTCCCTAGAAGTCCAGTGGTTAAGATTTTGCCTTCCAACACAGGGAGTGTAGGTTACATCACTGGTCAAGAGATAAGATCCTACATGCCTAGAAGCCAGAAGAAACAAAACATAAAACAGAAACATTGTTGTAAAAACTTCAACAAATAAAGACCTTAAAAATGGTCCACATCAAAAAAACAGGTAACTAAAATAGAAATATTTTTAGGAGGAAAATTCCACATTCAATGTAAATGGTCAAAGTGGTTATTCTTTGTGCACAAAGTGGTTATAAAAAATAGTTAGGCAGACATAGATCAGGTGAAACGTAATTCTTGATTGCAGTGGGAATTATAATGAAGAGAAAAATTTAAAAACTTACAGGTTGGGACTCAACAGCCCTCTCTTAATCATCAGAGCAAAGAATGACTTGTATCCATAAAGAAATGTGTCACTGGGCAAGTGAAGGTCGAACCACACAGGCTCAGATGGTATTAATAGTTACAAATTTAATAATGAGACTCTCACTGACTTGCAAAACTTTTCAGAATTACAATTGAAATGCTGAATTTCAGGGGGTCATCATCTTGTAAAGAGTTACTGGCATTGCTTATGAGAGTTGAATTATTTCCAAGGGCAGTGTTGTAATATGATGGTGTATCATCATCCATTTCTCCTTTTTAAATTAATTTTTTTGGAATATAGCTGCTGTACAATGTTTAGTTTCTACTATACAGTCTCAACTATATATAGTATATATTCCACTATAGTCTCTACTATATATTCAATTCACCACAGTGCATTAAAAGTAGAATTCCCAGTAACCTGCCAGGCTTCTCTGTGGAATTTTCTAGGCAATGATACTGGAGCAGGCTGCCATTCCCTTCTCCAGGGGATCTTCCTAACTCAAGGATTTGACCCGTGTCTCTTATGTCTCCTGCATTGGCAGGCAGTTTCTTTACCATTAGCACCTTCTGGAAAGCCCAGTAGTATACATATATATATGTCAATCCCAATCTCCCTATTCCTCCCACCACCCCACTTTCCTCCTTGGTATCCATACATTTGTTCTTTATGTCTGTGTCTCTATTTCTGCTTTGTTATTCTTCAGATCTGCAGAAGTTTTTCTTCTGAGGCTAAAGACAATAATTCTTTTCCCCTGATGCTTACTTCTCACAAATTAAAATTCAGAAAACTTTCTAAATACCTACGGTGATTGACTGCAATGCCAGCACATAAGCTAAGCAATTGATGCTGCTTCATTAGGTCAGAATGAATTGCTGTCTCACTTCTGAACCGAATCACAATCCATGGTAGGTTCTCTTGAGAGGTAAAGGCAAGCTGGTCCAAAATGTATTTCTATTTTAGTCAGACATAAACTGTAATGGGTTTAAATCAGTAGAGGGCCAACAATTTATCATCAAAGGTGTGAAGGATGGACTAGCATGTTTAGAAAAAAAGCCAATTGATACCTCTTTGCGATAGCACAAAACCACAACCAATGCACAGATCCAAGCTGCTCTTCTCAAGGCTTTGGCACGTGGAGTTCCTGGAACACCCATCCCGATCACCACAAGTTTCTGATTAGTACAATTAATATGGGCTGGGAGACGAGTGCCACATACCAGAAAGAGGGTAAGACCCACAGGAGCCACAGTGAGATCATCTGGCGCATGCTCCCTCATGGGAAATGCCACTGTTTCTTAAGGCATCACTGAAAGCATCACTCAGTGACAATTTTAATATCTGCTTAACCGCAGTTTGGAAAGCAAACAGCTACGTAGTGCTTCTAATTTTAGCTTCTTTAATTCTCAGGACCTTTTTGCTCTGTGTAGCATTTTCTTTGGAGCATTGCTGTGAGGAAATCACTAATCTTATAAAATAAAATCATAGCGTGATGACAAATGTCACAATCTTCAGGAAACTGCATCCAGTTGCTATTTTCCACTCTTTTAATAGTGCCATGTTTTACAGATTAGTGTATTTGGCACTGAGATTTCAGAATGATATATTTATTTAAAGAAGTGGCTACTTAAAACATGTTTATCTGTGTTTATGTTACTTTGTAAGTCTCCCAGTAACCAATGATACACTATTCTTGAGAGGGAGAGGAGCTTCCCTGGTAGAACCTTGTCTTGAAAAAGCAAAGCCTGGGCCTTTGCTTCTGTAGTTTTTTCCCTTTACCTTAGAAATACCATTTATTTGGTCTTGCATAACAGACCTTGTATTCTAACACCTTTAGAATGAGATTTTGGGTTCAAGTATTTTTATTTAGTTTTGGTCTGTTTACTGTCTACAGTTAGTCTAATTTAATTAACTTGACCCAAAAGCACTAGTATTATATTTTATTTGGAAACTGAAACATTTCAGTACCCCTCTGGGAAGCCAAAAACTGACTAAAGATTTATTTTACCAAAGCAGCAAATTATTTTAAGATTAACTGAACTCAAGCAAGAGTGGAAAATGTGAAGATCAAAGAAGATTGTAAACATTGAAAGTGTAGGCAGGAAAATACAAAATTTATCCAAATAGCCTTGTAAAAGGTTTTTGGTTAGGGTTATAAAAGGTAAGCAATATTTTTGGGCTACTACGGGAATTTTGCAAGTGTACAACACAAAACTTCCTTTGACACCCGTAAGAAATTTATAACCAGCTAAACTGTGGCCTCACTTATGTCTCCTTTGTCTTTTTGAATATGATTTTTACTGTCAATCTATATCATCCCATATTCTCCTAGCCTCTTTCTAGATAGCTCTTAAATTTTTCAAGCAAATTTTTTGGGATTGGAGCAAAAAGAGTGTTTATGAAAGGAATTAAATTACCAGTACTAAAACAGTGATACCATTTTGCCCTGTCAAAAAGTTGTTTCTTGGTTCATTGTGAGTAGCTGATAGACCAGTGGCTCTCAGAGTGTGGTCCTCAGACCAGCATTGCCTAGGGACATTCCCCTGGATTTTGTTGCTACTGCTGCTAAGTGACTTCAGTCGTGTCTGACTCTTTGCGGCCCCATAGACTATAGTCCAACAGCCTCCTCTGTCCATGAGACCCTCCAGGCAAGAGTACTGGAGTGGGTAGGCATTTACTTTTCCAGAGGACCTTCGCAAAGCAGGCATCAACCCTCATCTCTTACATCTCCTGCATTGGTAGGCAGGTTCTTGTTCAGTTCAGTTCAGTTCAGTTGCTCAGTCAAACTGAGCAACTCTTTCTGACTGTTCTCAACTCTTTTGAGCAACTCTTTGTGAATGTTCGACTCTTTGTGACCCCATGAACTGCAGAACACCAGGCTTCCCTGTCCATCACCAACTCCCGGAGCTTACTCAAACTCATGTCCATTGAGTCTGTGATGCCATCCAGCCTCTCATCCTCAGTCATCCCCTTCTCCTCCTGCCTTCAATCTTTCCCAGCATCAGGGTCTTTTCCAAATGAGTCAGTTCTTCACATCAGGTGGCCAAAGTTTTGGAGTTTCAGGTTCAGCATCAGTCCTTCCAATGAATATTCAGGACTGTTTCCTTTAGGTTGGATCTCCTTGCAGTCCAAGGGACTCTCAAGAGTCTTCTCCAACATCACAGTTCAAAAGCACCAATTCTTTGGCATTCAGCTTTCTTTATAGTCCAACACTCACATCCATACATGACTACTGGAAAAACCATAGCTTTGACTAAATGGACCTTTGCTGGCAAAGTAATGTCTCTGCTTTTTAATATGCTGTCTAGTCTGGTCATAGCTTTTCTTCCAAGGAGCAAGTGTCTTTTTATTTCATGGCTGCAGTCACCATCTGCAATGATTTTAGAGCCCCCCAAAAATAGTCTCTCACTGTTTCCATTGTTTCCCCATCTATTTGCCATGAAGTTATGGGACCAGATGCCATGATCTTAGTTTTCTGAATGTTGAGTTTTAAGCCCTTTTTCACTCTCTTCTTTCACTTTCATCAAGAGGCTCACTTTCTCCATAAAGGTGGTGTCATCTGTGTATCTGAGGTTGTTGATATTTCTCCCAGCAATCTTGATTCCAGCTTATGCTTCATCCAGCCCAGCATTTCTCATGATGTACTCTGCATAGAAGTTAAATAAGCAGGGTGACAATATAAAGTCTTGACTTATTCCTTTCCTGATTTGGAATCATACTGTTGTTCCAGATCTAACTGTTGCTTCTTGACCTGCATACAGATTTCTCAGGAGGCAGGTCAGGTGGTCTGGTATTGCCATCTCTTGAAGAATTTTCCACAGTTTGTTGTGATCCACACAGTCAAAGGCTTTGGCGTAGTCAATAAAGCAGAAGTAGATGTTTTTCTGATATTCTCTTGCTTTCTTGATGATCAAACAGATGTTGGCAATTTGATCTCTGTTCCTATGGCTTTTCTAAATCCTTCTTGAACATCTGGAATTTCACAGTTCACATACTGTTGAAGCCTGACTTGGAGAATTTTGAGTATTACTTTGCCAGCAAGTGAGATGAGTGCAATTGTGCAGTAGTTTGAACATTCTTTGGCATTGCCTTTCTTTGGCATTGGAATGAAAACTGACCTTTTCCAGTCTTGTGGCCACTGCTGAGTTTTCCAAATTTGCTGGCATATTGAGTGCAGCAGTTTCACAGCATCATCTTTCAGGATTTGAAATAGTTCAACTGGAATTCCATCACCTCCACTAGCTTTGCTTATAGTGATGCTTCCTAAGGCCCACTTGACTTTGCATTCTAGAATGTCTGACTCTAGTCCAGTGATCAGATCATTGTGGTTATCTGGGTCATGAAGATTTTTTTGTATAGTTCTTCTGTGTATTCTTGCCACCTCTTCTTAATATCTTCTGCTTCTGTTAGATCCATACCATTTCTGTCCTTCATTGTGCCCATCTTTGCATGAAATGTTCCCTTGGTATCTCTAATTTTCTTGAAAAGATCTCTAATCTTTCCCATTCTATTGTTTTCCTCTATTTCATTGCATTGATCACTGAAGAAGGCTTTCTCATCTCTCCTTGCTATTCTTTGGAACTCTGCATTCACGTGGGTATCTTTCCTTTTCTCCTTTGCCTTTAGCTTATCTTCTTTTCTCAGCTCTTTGTAAGTCTTCCTCAGACAACACTTTTGCCTTTTTGCATTCCTTTTTCTTAGGGATAGTCTTGATCCCTGCCTCTTGTCTAATGTTATGAACCTCCATCCATAGTTCTCCAGGCACTCTGTCTATCAGATCTAATCTCTTGAATCTATGTGTCACGTCCACTGTATAATCATAAGGGATTTGATTTAGGTCATACCTGTATGGCCTAGTGGTTTTCCCTACTTTCTTCAATTTAAGTCTGTATTTGGCAATAAAGAGTTCATGATCTGAGCCACTGTCAGCTCCCAGTCTTGTTTTTGCTAACTGTATAGAGGTTCTCCATCTTTGGCTGCAAAGAATATAATCAATCTGATTTTGGTATTGACCATCTAGTGATGTCCTTGTGTAGAGTCTTCTCTTGTGTTCTTGGAAGAGGGTGTTTGCTATGACCAGTGCGTTCTTTTGGCAAAACTCTGTTAGCCTTTGACGTGCTTCATTTTGTACTCCAAGGCCAAATTTGCCTGTTACTCCAGGTATCTCTTGAATTCCTACTTTTGCATTCCAGTCCCCTATAATGAAAAGGACACCTTTTGGGGGTGATAGTTCTAGAAGGTTTTATAGGTTTTCATAGAACCATTCAACTTCAGCTTCTTCAGCATTACTTGTTGGGGCATAGATTTGGATTACTGTGATATTGAATGGTTGGCCTTGGAAATGAACAGAGATCATTCTGTCATTTTTGAGGTTTCATCCAAGTACTGCATTTCAGACTCTTGTTGACTATGATGGCTACTCCATTTCTTCTAAGGAAGTCTTGCCCACAGTAGTAGATATAATGGTCATCTGAGTTAAATTCACCCATTCCAGTTCACCGATTCCTAAAATATCAATGTTCACTCTTGCCATATCCTGTTTGACCTCTTCCAATTTGCCTTGATTCATAGACCTATCATTCCAGGTTCCTATGCAATATTGCTCTTTACAGCATTGGACTTTACTTCCATCACCAGTCACATCCATAACTTGGTGTTGTTTTTGCTTTGGCTCCATCCCTTCATTCCTTCTGGAGTTATTTCTCCACTAATCTCCAGTAGCATATTGGGCACCTACTCACCTGGGGAATTCATCTTTCAGTGTCCTATCCTTTTGCCTTTTCACACTGTTCATGGGGTTCTCAAGGCAAGAATACTGAAGTGGTTTTCCATTCCCTTTTCCAGTGGACCACGTTTTGTCAGAACTCTCCACCAAGACCCATCCCTTGGATGGCCCTACACAGCATGGCTCATAGCTTCATTGAGTTAAACAAGGCTGTGGTCCATGTGATCAGATTGGCTAGTTTTCTGTGATTGTGGTTTTCATTTTTTCTTCCCTCTGACAGAGAAGGATAAGAGGCTTATTATGGAAGCTTCCTGATGGGAGAGACTGACTGAGGGGGAAACTGGGTCTTGTTCTGATGGGCGGGGCCATGCTCAGTAAATCTTTAATCCAATTTTCTGTTGATGGCTGTGTTCCCTCCCTGTTGTTTGACCTGAGGCCAAGCTGTGGTGGAGGTAATGAAGATAATGGTGACCTCCTTCAAAAGGTCCCATGCACGCACTGCTGCACTCAGTGCCTCCAGCCTGCAGCAGGCCACCACCAACCCACACCTCCACTGGACACTCCTGGACACTCACGGGCAAGTCTGGGTCAGTCTCTTCTGGGGTCACTGCTCTTTTCTCTTGGGTCCTCTCTTGCATCAGTCTCTTCTGGGGTCACTGCTCTTTTCTCTTGGGTCCTGGTACACACTAGATTTGTTTGTGCCCCCCAAGAGTCTGTTTCCCCAGTCCTGTGTAAGTTCTGGCAGCTCTCTGGTGGGGTTAATGGCGACCTCCTCCAAGAGGGCTTATGCCATAGCCAGGCCTGCTGCACCCAGAGCCCCTGCCCCTGCAACAGGCCACTGCTGACCTGCACATCAACAGGAGACACTCAAACACAGTTCTGGCCCAGACTCTGTGGGGTCTCTGGGTCCTGGTGTGCACAAGATTTGCTTGAGCCCTCTTAGCATCTCTGGCGAGTGTGGGTTTTGATTCTAAATGTGATTTCACCCCTCCTACCATCTTGCTGGGACTTCCCCTTTGCCCTTGGATGTGGGCTATCTTTCCTTGGTGGGATCCAACATTCTCCTGTCTATGGCTGTTCAGTAGCCAGTTGTAGTTTTGGAGTTCTCACAGGAGAAGATGAGTGCACATCCTTCCGCTCGGCCATCTTGCCACATCTTGTTAGAAATGTAAATTTGGTGGTTCCTCCCAAGACCTACTGAATAAGTCAGTGGAATAGAGTCCAGCAATCTGATTCAGCAAGACGTTCAGGTTAAAAGGGTTTTCCAGGTGACACAGTGGTAAAGAATCCACCTGCAATGCAGGAGGCCTGAATGCAGCCTCCATCTCTGGGTCAGAAAGATCCCCTGGAAAAGGAAATGGCAGCCCACAGTAGTATTCTTGCCTGAGAAATCCCATGGGCAGAGGAGCCTGGCGGGTTATGGGGTCTCAAAAGAGTCAGACATAACATATCAATTAAACAACAGCAAGGTTAAATGAGATCCCCAGGATGGACCCTAATCCAATATTACAATATTATCCTCATCAGAAGAGGATATTAGACACAGACAAAAGACCATGTGAAGATAAAGGAAACGGACAGGGAGACAGGCTTCATTAGAAATCAACTTTACTGAAACCTTGGTCTCAAACTTCTAGCCTCCAGAAATGTAAGGAAATACATTTCTGTTGTTTAAGCCACCTAGTCTGTGGTGCTTTATTACAGCCCCAGCAAAATAATATACCTCCTAATTAACCCACCTAACCACCTGGAAACTACTCACGGTCATGGAAGACATATGGCCAACAGGAAAAATGGTATTACATAAATATTCTTTACTCAAAAAACAATTCAAATGCTGAGTCCTACTAGTGATAGTGGCATTGTTTAATACTAAGGGTACTATTACTTTTATTATTGTGTGGTCTAGACCACTGTTTCCCATTCTGAGTTAATAATAGAGGCCCGGTGAGCTAAGTGCAATATTTCAAAAAGCCTAGTGGAAATCTATCCAAGATAAGACTTCAAAAATATAACTTAGAAAAAACATTCTGAAATTACTCTCATGATGCGGGATCTATTGGTTATATATCTGGAATTTAAAAAGAAAAGTTAGAGGCCCATTTCACATGACATACAAACATACATTCCATGAAAACTACACAGTTTAAAGATTAAAAACAAAACTCAAATTGTAGAAAATGACATAAGGGGATGTATTTACAATCTTTGAGGACAGAAAGTCTTTCTAAACAAGAAACAAAAGAAGGAATCCATTAAAGGTTAGTTCTGCCTGAGTGAAAATGTAAAATTCTTATGTGCTGAAAGACACCTTCAATGCAGAAGAAAGTGGCAGCCTGATAGAAAAGTATTTGTAGCAAACATAGAAAAGTATCAATACCTGCTGTGGACACAATCATGTCTCCCTCACACCAAATTCCTACGTGTAAGCCCTGTCTCCCAATGTAATGGTATTTAGAGATGGGGCATTTGGGAGGTAATTTAGTCTTTATTTTTTAATTAACTTTCACTGGAGTACAGTTACTTTAAAATGTTGTGTTAGTTTCTACCGTACAGCAAAGTGAATCACCTATAATATACATATATCCCCTCTTTTTTTAATTTCCTTCCCATTTAGGTCACACAGAGCACTGAGTTTCCTGTACTATGACAATAGGTTATCATTTGATGAGGTCCTGAGGGCAAGGTCTTCATAAGGGAATTAGTGCCCTTAGAAAAAGAGACCAGACAATTTGCTTCCTCTCTCTGCCAAGTGAGGACATAGCATATAGGATATAGCAAGAAGATGCTTAGAAGGAGAGCCCTTGCCAGTTAATTGTCTAACACCTTAATCTTGGTTTTCCTGCCTCCAGAACAGGGAGAAATAAATTTCAATTGTTTAAGCCATCTAGTCTATGGTACTTTGTTAGAGAAGCCCAAGCTGACAAAGATAATATCCTTAATATACACAGTCTTCCTGCAAGTCAAGAAGAAAAAATGAGCATATTAAAAATGGATAAAGGTCAGGGACAGGAAATTTACAGAGGAAGCGCAAATGACTCATAAACGTATAAAAAGTTGCTCATCTTCATTAGCGATGGAAAATGCAAGTAACCTCAAGGATGACTTAAATATAATTTATTTTTTGCCAATCAGATTGGTGACAATACAAAGATTGCTGGAATACACAATACCTGATGTCACGAATAGGGCATCTTCTCTTAAAAGAGGATGGGGGTACACATTGCACAATTTAGCAATGCATATGAACATTGAAAACGAGCAGGTCTTAAGTTAGCAATTCCACGAAACACACATACACAAAAACATAAAGGTGTGCATATCAAAATAACATCATTTTTAAAAGGGAAATAACTGAAAACAAAAACTTTCCCTCAAATAGGAAAATTTTTAATTTAAATTATAGTACATTTATATTATGTAACACATTTATAAATGTGTATACACATTTATTTATATTATTTATATGATGTAATGCTATTTAACTGTTAGCAGTATTCTGAATATATTGACATGGACTACAGGAGATCCAACCAGTCAATCCTAAAGGAAATCAATGCTGAATATTCACTGGAAGGACTGATCCTGAAGCTGAAGCTCCAATACTTTGGCCACTTAATGCAAAGAGCTGACTCATTCAAAATGAACCTGATGCTGGCAAAGATTAAGGCAGGAGAAGAGGATGACAGAGAATGAGATGGTTGGATGGCATCACGGACTCAAAGGACATGAGTTTGAGCAAGCTCCAGAAGACAGTGAAGGACAGGGAAGCCTGGCATCCTGCAGTCCGTGGGGTTGCAAAGAGTTGGACATGACTGAACAACTGAATGACAAATTGAAATTAAAAAGTGCAGAACACAACAGCATGTCTTATATGATCTCATTCGTTAAAACTAATATGATGTAGGTGTGTATTAGTGTAAAATTGTCTCCTTTAACATGGGAAAGGTAGCAACATAACAACAGGTGCAATTTGCTAATTTGTAGTTTTACCAATCAGACATTAAAAATAACTCAGATGAAATTAAATATGAAACTCTAAGATTGAATTTATGTCCTAAGTAGAAAAGTAAAGGGCACTTCAAATCCAAAATACAGTTCCTTCAGATTTCAGTAATTCTACGTCTCCTTTTTATGACTAAGATGCCTATAAAACCGATGCATAATTTTCCTTTTCCAGCCAGTACAGAGCTACTTGGAGGCTGGTAGGGGTGGTGAGGCCCGAAGCAGCTTCTGTTTTTCTGAGCAGCCCTGGTCAGTACAAAATGGACCCAGTAGTCTTGAGTTACATGGACAGTCTCCTGCAGCAGTCATCTCACTACTGGATCCTCCAAACTGGCTCAATGACCACATTATTGGGTTTTCCTTTGAGCACCTTGCCAACAGTCAATTTCATGACTGCTCTGACCATGTCTGCTTCATCAGCCCTGAAGTTACTCAGTTCATCAAGTGGCTGTCAACCCAGCAGAGATCACCGTGTTCCTTGAACCCTTGGATCTCCCCAACAAGAGAGTTGTATTTTTAGCCATCAATGATAATTCCAACCACACAGTTGGGGGAACTCACTGGAGCTCGTTGGTTTATCTGCAAGGTAAAAATGGCTTTTTTCATTATGATTCTTATGGTAGCAACTCATTCCATACAAAGCAGGTAGCAGAAAAACTAGAGGCTTTCTCAGGCAGAAAAGGAAACAAACTGGCCTTTGTGGAAGAGAAAGCCCCTGCTCAACAAAAACAGCTGTGACTGTGGGATGTACATGATATGTAACACTGAGGCCTTGTGTCAGAACTCCTTTAGACAACAGCCAGAATCACTATTGCAGCTAAATCACTCCTACATACATCACAAAGAATACAGAAGAATGGACAGATCTCACTGCCAGACTCGCTTAAAAATTAGCTGTTGAAATATATTTGACTTTTGAAGTCTCTTTTGCCTGTCCCCATGTATTGGAGGGCTGCAGTCTCAGTGCCTGAGGGAAGATGCCCAGGAGAGAAAAGCTTAGAATGTTTTCCTTCCCCTGAGAGAAGGTTGTCCTCTGCACTATCCTAATGGAAAGTTTCACTTTAACCCTAACTTCAGAGCAAATTGTTCTGTGTAGACGTCTTCAAAATATGCACCAAAACTGATTAGTTCCCTTTTGGGCTCCCTCATCCACACTGGTTTATTACAAGGAAAAAAGATTGATCTGTAAAACAAATTAAGAATACATTACATCTAGAAGCAAGAAGAAAATCATAGAGCAACCAAAAACCAAAAACCACAGCCCACATATTTCAAGAGATCAACTGGCTAGAAGCAGATTAAGACCTAACCTAATTCACAATCAAAGTATTATCAGTTACTCAGTTCTGTGACATCTCTTCCACTCAACAAGCAAAGGCTTTCCCAGGCATAACCTTTGCCAATACTTGATAAAGGTGATGTAAGCCCATAGTTGCCCATCTGATTCCTGGAGCACTTTAAGTGTGTTGAAATAAATGTCTGTGGTGGACCTCTTGTTTTGCTTCTGAAACTTACTATAAGTTGGTTTATTTTTGAGATATAAAAGAGAAAAAGTGACCTTTCTCAACTCTTTCACTTAATTCAAAATGCAGACAATGTAATTTTTGAAATGTGGAACCAAGAGTAAAAAAGAAATGCTATTCCTTCTAAATTAAAAAAAAATGCATAATTTCACTATTTTTCCCACAATCTAGATGAGTAACTAAAAATTATACTTTAGCAAATATTAAATTTTTGGTCATATAAAAATCTTCCAACTATTAATACTTTTTCATAATTGCATATCATATCTTTATCATATTACTTTCAGTTGATATTTTTGCAGGGTAGAAAGACAACTCTGCCAGAAATTCTTTACAATAACTTCCTACAGAATCTTTGAACAAAACATTCACTATACATAAACTTATATCTCAAGATTCCTAATATTTCAATTTTGCCAGGTTTCTGATTCATTTCATATACTGTCATGTTTGGGTTCAAAATGAAGCGACTTGGTGAAAAAGAAAAGAAATATAGTTTAATCTTATTCTAGTGCTATTATCCTACTTTGGATTTTCTAACAGTTTGATAAAATTCAACAGCAAAGAGTATATTAAGGTATCAAGATATTCTAAAAGTGAAAGTGAAGTCGCTAAGTCGTGTCTGACTCTTTGCAACCCCATGGACTGTAGCCTAATAGGCTCCTCTGTCCATGGGATTTTCCAGGCAAAAATACTGGAGTGGGTTGTCATTTCTAAAGAGACTGAAAATGCAAAGGTAAAAGCAAATTTCAAACATCTTCATTTATTAGAAAAACAACTATTTCAGACAATGTCGCAACTAGGCTATTCTTGGGCATTGTACAGAATGTTTTACTCCCTGCATTTTTAAAAACCAAGCTTTTCACTTTTTATTCTGTGGTGTCATCTAAAATTTCTATTAATTGCAAAAGGCTTGTGAAATATATATGGCATTCATTCTGCTTTATCTTTGTAGATTACAAGATTCTTAAATAAATGAGACCTAAATATTAGGGATGTTTCTAAAGACATTAAAAAAAAATTTTAAACCTGGTTCCAGTTTGAATGCTCCTAGGAAGTCAATAATGGAAAAAAAACAAAAAAACAAAAACCCAATTACCTAATATGGAAATCACTACTGCTATCCACCGATTTTCCTCATCCCTCCTTTGTGATATTTCATAGTATTACACTTACCTGCCCTGCTTGAAGTTAGTGGGGCCATTTTACTTGCTTTGGCCAGAGATGTGTGAGCAAAAGTAATATGTGTCACCTAAAGGTGGACGCTCTTAGAGCCAGTGCCTGATTCATCAGGCTGTTTTTCCCTTTAGCACCACAAACAGCAACATCCAATATTACTGCTGCTTCGTCCCAAGGTCTCTGAGGGCTCCCCTTCTGAGTGGACAGTATCCACGGGTGAGATCCAAAGCTTCCTGGATTTATGGCACTGAGATTTGGGGGTTGTTTGTTATTACACGTATACTTGTGCCACTGTGTTTTGGAAATGATCAAATTCCCATCGGAATTATAACCTACCTACGTAAGATGAGGCACTGGAAAAAGAAAGAAGGCAGATGTCACAGAAGAGCGGACAGGAAAGGGATAGCAAAAGGAAAATAAGCTGAAATCCTTAGTTTAGGTTTCAGGAACCTAAACCTGAAAGTTCAGGTTCCAGAGTTCCAAACTGTATATGATCTTCCTAAAAATAACCAGTCTTGATAAACACCAAAAGTTTATTTTTTAGAAATCATTTGTTTGAGGTTTTAAACAAGTCAAAGCACTAAAATGACATGAGTTGCATACTGATGGAAGACACAAAATATACATATCACTATTTACTCTCTTATACAATCCAACAAGTATGAAGAGCAAAAAATATATTTATTCACATAACACATTTCATCAACTGTTAAAATATGTCAATGACAAGTTGAAGTCCAACAATATTATTTACCAGGCAGTAGAATATTCTGACCCCCAGTGAAGCAGGAAAATGTACACTCCCATCCTTTATAGTCTCACCTTAGAAAATTAGTTTTGAACAACAATGATAATATATATGTGAAGCTTGCACTAAGTTTCACAAAAAGTTCACTTCACTTACTAAATGATTTTACTTGGACTCTGAACTCAGGGTGGGCACAAAACTAAAGCAGGTTTATCATTTTCATACTGAAAATGATCAAACAAGATCATTTGTTTTACAAGACAGATATATCTATGTATACATGTGTATGTGTTAACTTAGTATTTTTCACTTTAGCAACAACAGATAATTAGAAGCAACTTTCTGCTTTTATAAAAAAAAATGTTTAAAGAACATATTTCTATCATCTAGTTAAACCCATCAGTAAAAAGTCTGATATTTTGGGATATACTTAAAGCTAATTATGAAACAGCACTCTCTTTCTGTACACCTAAACACGTCTGCTGGGGGTTTTTAGTCTTGTTTTCTTAAAGTGCACTAACATTAGAAAAAGCCTGCTTTTTTCAAGTAATCTGCCTAGAAAAACATAATCCCCCAGAAATAATGTAATCAAATTATATATGAAGTTGCTTAGATACTATTTTATCCAATGAGAAGGGAAATTCAGTTACTCTGATGGTCTAATGATAAATTTTAAAGTAGACTGTAAAGCTTTAAAAGTGCTAAGCTTGCTGAACACTATTTCCAGTCATTTGAACAAATATCCTTCCCCTTTGAACAAATATATGAAAGTTATTGGTAGATGCTCCACTTTATTATTCATTATATAATAAATTGTCAAACCACATGGAAATACATATAATAACAGAAATAAAATTGCGAAGTCAGATATGCATATTGTTGTACTCATTTCATTTCATTTTCTGTGGACAAAAAAGCCGAACACAATGTAAGCACACACATTCTTTGACTATTTTTTTTCCCGATTTTTGGTGTTTATTTCTTGAGTTTAACAGCATCATGAAACCAATCTAGTTGTTCTAAACCTAAGCTCAGATAATAGAGATAACCCTTCCAGGATATGCAGAGAATGACTGCCCTGTCACTCCCCAAAATCTTGCATGCTAAGCTCATGCACTCCCATACACGGCCATGTCACAATATCTCCTCAACACAGACACACATGGCCAGAGCGACATCATAGCAAGAGAGAAGCAATTCTGTCATTTGTCTTCTTAAGGAGAAGAGGCCTAAAACTGAGGTTTTCTCCTCCATATATCTCCTAGATTAGGCTCTATGGAGCTGTTCACTGCAGCATCCCAACCAGCCTGAGGAGAAAGGATGGAACTCTGATTCCTTCTACCTCAGCTCACAGAACACCAACACTCTCTCAAGGAACTGCAGGAAATACATATCTCCTCTAAACCATCTATAAATTCTTTTAGTCTTTAAGTGCTCCTAAAACATGTGAGAACATTTATGTAATATAACAGCAATCACAAATTGCAACAGCTTTTTAAAAAGTATATACACTGGAGATAGATAGATACATATATCTTAAAATAGCTAACATGTAGTTGTCAGCTTAAACTAAAAGTACACAAAACCTTTGCACTTCCATGCTCATTGGCACCAACATATCCTTTCCAGTAGTTCAATTTGGCAAGTATCAAGCATCTACTATGTGCTCTATATATGTGAATGACCTAACTTGGTGTGATTCATCATTTACTGGTCATAAACTAAGAATATCATATACCAGTGTGTATATGCATGTTGCCCTACTTTAAATTCATTGGGAAGAAAAACAGCTGTCTTTAAAGCTTCACTCAGGCTGTTTGCTTGAACAAACATTCTTCTAGTGTATTCATTACATTAAGCATACATTCTTTTAATGTATTCATTAGAATTTACCAACATTCACCAAAGTAAACAAGAACAAGAACTTTTAAACTACCAGTCAAAAGCAAAAATTTGTAAAACTAGTAATTTAAGTCTAATTGATCTGTACAGATTTCCTAGAGAATCTAGTCAGTTTCACAAAGAAGATTAATGTTAAAACAGACCCCAACTAATGAAAAAACTAGTTTTTTATAGAAATGCATTTCCCGACTATAAAGCAGAACTAGCGACCCTATGCTCTGACAGACTCGGGACATTTTGAATGATTACTAAAATTCTTCAAGTTCAATTACACAAACAAGCAAAGAAAAAATTTAAAGTATTATTAGGAAATTTGGAGAGAGATTTTTATCTTTTGGGTAATCATTATAAGGGTCTCAAAATGCCTGGCTAATTGCCAAACTTCCCCTTGACACTGGTAGTACAGGCTTTGGAAGATGCCATCTTACAGATTTAAGGAATTCTTCTCAACTGAAATTTCTGATGTCCTTGGTGTGTGTGAGAGGATGTGTGTGTGTACAAGTGAGAAGAAACACTAGCTGCAGATGGTCTTGAATATTTTCCTCTAGAGGTTGTGTTTCTTTTGTTCCCTGACACAGAAATGACACTGTGTCAATGGCGCTCAGGTAAAGCACCTTTACCAATGTTCTATGAACCCATCACTTGGGGTTTAACTTCTGCTTGTTTGCATCATCCATGGCTGAGCTCCTTAGGAACTGCTATAGTAAAAGTCACCTCTACACCTGCTCACACAGACTTTGTTTCTCTACAAATTACTGACTATACATGAGCATTTTCAGAGGAAATGGTGATTACTTAAAAACTGTGCAAATCTACGACTTCACAAGAATATCTTCAAACAAAAACTGACCTTCATATCAACAAATGCAAGCAGTCATATCTGTCAAATATGACAAAGAAAAGTTCATTCTAAACAGGCTCACAAGATCAGGCAACCTGACAGCCAACCACATATGTGGAAGTCATTATAAGAAGCCACAATCAATCCCCTGTGACATGACAACGCATGTATTAACTGAGGCTATGTAATGAGGAGTAAAACAGACCAGATCAAAAGAGGGTGCCCCATTTCACTGTGCCTGGTCTACATAAAGCAGTGACCCCCTAATTAGCCATTTCACTGTGCAGATAGTAGACCAAATACATGCTTCAGGCATCAAGAGAGTCACTCATTTCAAAGGCAACAATAAGCACAGATAAGGCCCAAACTGCTTTCAGTTTGACTCCTATGGCATTATTTTATCACATTTACCTCCAGTTGACAAAAGCATGTTAAAATATGTAATTATACAGCTAATTTAACAAATTTAAAAGCCAAGTCTGACAAAAGTGCCCCCATACTATCTGGGTAAGGGCTGATTTTTCCAGTTAGACTTTCTCTATTTATACAATTAACTGAAATATTGCCAACACTTTTTTAAATTTGGTCCTAGACCTACACTGATTTACCATCCTATTCAACTAGGTGCTTGTTTGCTGAGTTACTTTCTCTGTAACTGGTAAATCAGAAATAGCAGCAACCTTTAAGGAATTTTTAATGGAGCTAAGCTCCCAAACATGCAAGCTGATGACATGTACTCCACAACAGCGTCTGGTACACACATAGAGATTCCTAAGGACAGCCTTCCGGAGAAGAATATACACCCAAGGATCTAAGATTTGATTCCACGTTGCCATTCGAAGAGTAAAAAGGGTTCTTTCACAGGAATCCTTAAAATCTTGTATATTCATTCCAATGCTGGCCATTGTCACCTGCAAAACAAACAAAATAGAGAAATCAGTTGATAAGACATTTCCTCAGTCCTACAGTTTTTTAACTTAACAAACTGCTACATGGTATTTATTTCACTTTCCACAAAGTGATGTTATTTTGCAAAACACTGAGAAAAAGAAATGATAGCAGAATAGCAGAAACATTGACACAGACATCTAAATCCTTTGAATTCAAACTGACACCAGAACTACGAAAACGACAACTTATATGGCAAGTCAAATGTGCACAAACAGAATGACCAAAGGGCAGACACTGATCCTGGTAACAGACCTTTTCTTACCTCTGGAAATAGAAAATTCAAAGCCAACATATTTGCAGATTTTGATGAAAAACTAAAGTTTATTTATGCAAATAGATTAAAGTATAGATAAGCTAAAGTTTATATAAACTATAGATAAGAGTTTTTAAATTTTTATTCAGAACAGCTATACATTGTCACTAAGTCATGTCTGACTCTTTGTGACCCCATGAACTGTAGCCCTCAAGGCTTCTCTATCCATGAGATGTCCCAGGCAAGAAAACTGAAGTGGGTTGCCATTTCCTTCTCCAGCGGATCTTCCCAACCCAGAGATCCTATCCATGTCTCTTGCATTGGCAGGAGAATTCTTTACCACTGAGGCCTATATATACCAGGGAAGCCCTAGCTATAGACTGGAACTGGTCTAAGCACTGAGCCTCGCTTTAACTTCTCAATGAACATTTGCAGAACAAACAAGATGTCTTTGAAAACACCTTGGATATAAAAACAAATAACAAATAAATGAACAAAAGGTAAAACTGAAAACTTAAGGGGGATTACACAATAATGTCAGCAGGATTAAGAGACAATGTAAAAGCCTAAAACCCAAATGAAAAAAAAAAAATCAAGTCTTCTTGGTCTTCTTGATGGGTCATTATCAAGAATAAAATGTTTCAATTTGGCTGGTGATACTCATGGTTGAAGGAGAAATGTCCCTTACCAAAACCCTCATTGTCTACACAACAAAATACAAACTCCTTAATTGCCTTCTTGATGACGCATCTGAAATCCACCTCTATAACCTCATCTCTCCTGCCAACACGCTATGCTCCAGCCACAGTAAAGGCCTCAACTGTCCCAGATCCACCATGCCCTTCTGAGCTTTGGCTTGTATGACTCTCATTTTGAACCTCTACTCACCATTTCTCTACCTGACAAACTCCTATCCATCCTTCAAACCCCATGTCATAATGGGCTCACCTCCATGAAACTTTTCCCAACTTCACTGAGATGAATTAGCAAGTTGTGCTGTCCCAGCACCCTGTCCCTACCCAGCTGTGTCACATGCCACACTGCATGATAACAATGCATTATTTACTTGCAAACCTATGATCATCTCTTCTTCTTATTTCTAATATCTGATACAAAGCTGGCACCTAAGATGTTCTCAGTCAATGGTAAAATGAGCAAAATTATATTAGTTTTTATTCACTGAGGCTGTTTCTAGAAGAACAGCATCTAGTCATCAGAGAAACATCTGCTCATCCATCACAATGGTCTGATATTTTGAGGCCTAGAATGTTTCTAAAAGTAAAGGATTCCAAGGCAGTTTGTTGCCACTAAAAGGAACAAGATCTTGCAGTCCATGCAGATCCTTTGGGAAATGATTCCTTCCTTTATGGTTCCTCTTGTAGGGGAAAAAATGGTCAAAGAGCAGGTCTAAAGATTCTCTAGCTAATAAAATCAACCAAGTTTCACTGCACAGATAATTAATCCTCAGACAACAGTGCCTGGGTTAGGTCCAGACTCTTCTATCACTTCTCCCCAAGTTAGCTAACAGGATTGAAGAAATAAGCCTATATGAGCCCTGTTTCTCTTAAAAGAAAGAAGGGCCACGGCCCAATTGGCAATTGACTTGAGATGCTCTCATTTTATGTTTTTTCTTTACTTATCAAATATTTGTTGATTTGCTATGTGCCAGGCATTGTGCTAGGCTCTGAGGACACAGTGGCAAACGAAGCAGGTATTGCCTGTCCTTACGGAACTTACAATCTATTTGCTTCGCCTTTTTTTTTTCCTGGATGGGGGTTGGGGAGGAGTGGGTTCAAGAATGAAAGAAGCAATAGTTCTCATGCCTGATAAATATTAAGTGAATGCATTTCCTGTTAATGACTGCATGTGTTCCTAGAGATCTCAAAGCCCAGCAAAGACACTGCTCTCAAAGTAGCTGGGAACAAAGATGCTTGGTGCACTTGGATGAAACAGCTGGGCCTAGTTTAGAAACATGCAAGCTTAAAATGTTTCAGTTACATGACATGCACTTCTCTGACTCTCCTCTGTCCCTTTCAAACACCAATGTGGTCACCAGCCATGAAAAAACATTGAGTCTTCTGCTGAGGGCAACCAGTACCCAGGGTTTTTTCCAGAATACCAGGGTAGTGGCCAGACACTCCCCACTCTCCCCTTCCCATGACCCCAGCCCCAGCCTGGAAACATGGTTGCTCTAGAACCTAGCTTGGGAGAAGCACCAACCAGTTACCCACCAATAAAGATGTGGGTGGAGTATTTATGTAAAAGAAAGATCATTAGTATATTGTTGACAATAGTATATTATTGAAAATTCAGGACAACCCACGTATGCAACAAATCATAAATTATGGTAATTTCATGTAGTGGAAGATATGTAAGCATTTATGTTTGTGATTCAGTCTTATTTTAATATTTATTTTTATTTATTTATTTGGCTGGACTGCGTCTTAGTTGCAGCATACAGGACCTTTTCTTTTTAGTTGTGCCATGCAGGATCCTTTTAGCTGCTAACTCTCAGCTGTGGCATGTAGGATCTAGTTTCCCAATCAAGGATCGAACCCAGGACCCCTGTATTAGGAGCTCAGAGTCTTAGTCACTGAGCCATCAGGTAAGTTCTCAATTTTAATTTTTTAAGGCAAGTTACCAAACTATATTGACTGTCTGATCCCGATTTTGAAAAACTTTATGTAATTTTGTGCTCACATAGAAAAAAAGCTAGTGTATTTCAATGGGTTATCTCGGTTAACTCTAGATAGTAGAATTGCAGAGGACTTTGATTTTCTCCTATGCTTTGTCTCTAATTCACTACTTTGTTCGATTATGAATCACTTCATAATCTGTAATTTTTTCCTCAAGTAATCTGTTGAAATATACAAGCATACCTTGTTGTATTGTGCATACCTTTATTGTGCTTTGCAGATACTGTATTTTCTTTTTTTTTTTCCTACAAATTGAAGGTTTATGGAACCTCGTGTTGTCAGATGATGGTCAGCATCTTTTAGCAATAAAGTATTTTTAATTAAGGTATGTATATATATTGTTTTTTTAAACATAATGCTATTGCAAAGTTAAGAGCTTACAGTATAGTGTAAAACATAATTGTGTTTGCCCTGGGAATCTAAAATTTCATGACTTACTCTATTGTGACAGTCACTTTACTGTGGTGGTCTAAAACCAAACTCATGATATCTCCAAGGTTGTTGTTGTTGTGGTTTTAGTCGAGAAGTCATGTCCAACTCTTGGCAACCCATGGACTGTAGACCACCAAGGTACTAAGTCCATGAGATTTCAGGCAAGAATACTAGAGTAGGTTGCCATTTCCTTCTCCAGGGGATCTTCCCAACCCAAGGACTGAATCTGCATCTTTTGCACTGGCAGGCAGATTCTATACCACTGAGCCATCAGGGAAGCCCTTGATCCCCAAAGTAGGCCTGTACTATTGCACTAAAGTCTCAGAACTAATGTTGATCATTTACAAATGTCTATGTTTATGTGAGTGGGGTACTAGAGAATTGCTGGGGAATTTCAGCCCTGATAAGCCTGATAGAAGGTTGGGAGTTGGGGTAAGAGCAGGAAGGAATGTCTACCATTTTCCCCAGGCTCCATCAACAGTCACCTCACAAAACTTAAAAGCATTCTTCTCTGGCTGGCTCACTGGAACTTGGATTCCAGAGCGTTGTGCATAGATTCTCATCACTCACGCAGTCTTTCATCTAGTTTCTAAGAGCTACTTGACACGTAACTATGCTGTGTTATTTTCTAAAATATATTCCTTTAGAGCTTGGCAGGTTAGTCAGTCATCTTTGTTAATGATTATAACTCTAACTGAGAACTGAAAAGGCCAAGTGTTTAGATACTCTATGGAAAAACAAATGAATTAACTTGATACTTCTCAAGACACTCAACATTAAGACAATAGAGAAATAATGAAATCAAAGAAGCATGTGGGCCAGAATGTTTGTGTTCATTGCTAGTTGCAAAGAGCAAAACAGACAGATGATACAATAAGATCTCCACTTATTTGGGCCACATAATACAATTAACTGTTAAGTGACTTCATATTTCCTAGAATTAACGTCTAAAAAGATGACCTTTTCATCTTAGGGGATGGGAATGCAAAGGTAGGACATCAAGAGACACCTGGAGTAACAGGCAAGTTCCAACTTTGAATACAAAAGCAAGCAGGGCAAAGGTTAACAGAGCTTTGCCAAGAGAACACACTGGTCATAGCAAACTCCCTCTTCCAACAACTCAAGAGATGAATCTAGATATGGACATCACCAAATGGTCAATACCAAAATCAGACTGATTATATTCTTTGCAGTCAAAGATGGAAAAGCTCTATACAGTCAGCAAAAACAAGACCAGGACCTAACTGTGGCTTAGATCATCAGCTCTTTATTGCAAAATTCAGACTCAAATTGAAGAAAGTAGTAAAAACCCTAGACCATTCAGGTATGACCTAAATCAAATCTCTTATGATTATACAGTAGTGACAAATAGATTAAAGGGATTAGATCAAATAGAGTGCCTGAAGAACTATGGATAATTATTCATAACATTGTACAGGAGGTGGTGACCAAAACCATTCCCAAGAAAAAGAAATGCAAAAAGGCAAAATGGTTGTCTGAGGAGGCCTTACAAATAGCTAAGAAAAGAATAGCAGCAAAAGGCAATGCAGAAATGGAAAGATACACCCATCTGGATGCAGAGTTCTAAAGAACAGCAAGGAAAGATAAGAAAGCCATCTTAAGAGAACAATGCAAAGAAACAGGAAAGCAATACAATGGGAAAAACTAAAGATACTTCAAGAAAATTAGAGATAACAAGGGGACATTTCATGCACAGATGGGCACAACAAAGGACAGAAATGGCAGGGATCTAACAGAAGCAGAAGAGATAAAGAAGAGGTGACAAGAATACACAGCAGAAGTGTACAAAAAAAAAGGTCTTAATGACCCAGATAACCATCATGGTGTGGTCACTCACCTAGAGCCATACATCCTGGAGTGTGAAGTCAAGTGGGTCTTAGGAAGCATCACTACGAACAAAGCTAGTGGAGGTGATGGAATTCCAGCTGAGCTATTTCAAATCTTAAAAGAGCATGCTGTTAAAGTCTTGTACTCAATAGGCCAACAGATTTGGAAAACTCAGCAATGGCCACAGGACTGGAAAAGGTCAATTTTCATTATAATCCCAAAGAAGGGCAATGCCACAGAATGTTCAAACTACCATACTATTGCACGCATTTCACATGCTAGCAAGGTAATGCTCAATATCCTTCAAGTTAGGCTTGAAATACATGAACTGAGAACTTTCAGATGTTCAAGCTGGATTTAGAAAAGGCAGAGGAACAGAGATCAAGTTGCCAACATCCGTTGGATCATAGAAAAAGAAAGAGATTTCCAGAAAAACATCTACTTCTGCTTCATTGACTACACTAAAGCCTTTGACTGTACGGATCACAACAAACTGTGGAAAATTCTTAAGGAGATGAGAATACCAGACCACCTGACCTGCCTCCTGAGAAACCTGTATGCAGGTCAAGAAGCAACAATTAAAATAAGACAGGAACAATGGACTGGTTAAAAACTGGGAGAGGAGTATGTCAAGGCTGTATATTATCACCATGTCTATTTAACTTATAAGCACAGTACATCATGCAAAATGCCAGACTGGATGAATCACAAGCTGGAATCAAGATTGCTCGGAGAAATATCAACAACATCAGATATGCAGATGATACTACCCTAATGGCAGGGTACAAAGAGGAAATAAAAAGTCTTTTGATGAAGATGAAAGAGGAGAGTGAAAAAGCTGGCTTGAAACTCAGCATTCAAAAAACTAAGATCATGGCATCCAGTCCCATCACTTCACGGCAAATAGATGGGGAAAAAATGAAAACAGTGTCAGATCTTACTTTCTTGGCCCCCAAAATCACTGTGGACAGTGACAGCAGTCATGAAATTAAAAGACACTTGCCCCTTAGAAGAAAAGCTATGACAAATCTAGACAGCATATTAAAAAGCAGAGACATCACTTTGCGGACAAAGGTCTGCACAGTCAAAGTTATGGTTTTTCCAGTAGTCATGTATAGATGTGAGAGTTGGACCATAAAGAAGGCTGAGCACTGAAGAATTGATGCTTTTGAAGTATGGTGCTAGAGGAAGACTCTTGAGAGTCCCTTGGACTGCAAGGAGATCAAAGCAATCAATCCTAAAGAAAATCAACCCTGAATATCCATTGCAAGGACTAATGCTAAAGCTGAAACTCCAATACTTTGGCCTCCTGTTGTGAAGAGCCAACTCACTTGGAAAAGACCCTGATGCTGAGCAAGATTGAAGGCAGGAGGAGAAAGGGGCAATGGAGGCTAAGATGGTTGGATGGCATCACCGACTCAATGGTGTTCTGTGGTCCCTGGAATCACAAAGATTCAGACACAACTTAGTGACTGAAAGATGACAACTGCCTATCCCGGCTTCCCTGGTGGCTCTGTGCTAAAGAATCCACCTGCCAATGCAGGAGATGTGGGTTCAATCCCTAGCTTGGGAAGATCCCTTGGAGAAGGAAATGGCAACCCACTCCAGCATTCTTGCCTGGAAAATCCCATGGACAAAGGAGCCTGGCAGGCTACAGTCCATGGGATTGCAAATGAGTTGGACATGACAGAAACTAAACAGCAATTCTGTATCAAACATTAAGGTCACCAAATTAATCAATCTTCCAGGCCACTCTACTCATACTCGCAGAGCTCACATTCATTAAAGTTTTATTCTGGAAGTTACTCCATCGTCCCCTACCCTGTCTTCTGTTGACTGGAATCAGTACTCCAGTGTCTATTAACAATTATAAGCAATGTTAAATTAAGAATTATGCTTTTGTTCCTCTGAGTAATCATGAAAGTAAATCAATCCATTAGTGAACAGTTTCTTAGTGTATATTCCATCCAGTCCTTCCAGTAGATGCCAGTGATGCAAAGAACAATAGTTAGAGAAATCTCAACATATGATATATTTTGCTTCTTTATTTAGATTTTGTCTCTGCAACTAAAATATCACCTTCGAGGCACGTACTTTTATCTGGTTGTCTGTTGTATACCCAGCACCTGGCGTACATAGGACAGGTCAATATTAGTTGAATGAATTAAATGAATGAAATCCCTATGAGTAGAGACTGATAAGAAAGCAAACAGTTAGATTATTGTAAGTAATATAATAGAGACATATAAAAGGTGCCACAGGCAGAGTTACTTGCTAGTACATGATCACAGATGCAGTCATTAAAGTGGTGAGTTTTTGTAATTTTTCTAGGACATAAAAACTTCATTTAGTCAGACTTGAATAACTTTGCATTTATGGTGATTCTGCAGCAGTTTGTCTGTACTTCTCCTTAGCGCCATTTTTTTAAGGAAATTTAAATGCATATATAATTAAAAACCCATTTCTGATAGAATGTTCAGCTTCTTTAGATACCAAGCCATTTTTAAGAATTTTATCAACATCTATTTTCAAATGAACAATGTCTATGACAACTATACACGGGTCTCATCTAGTCACTAAAACAGATAGTTTCATACATAGTTATCTCACTCCAAGAAGCAGACCATTCCTTCCTCCCTTCCATCATCAGAGAAGATTTAGTTCGGGGACACTTTTTGGGGGGAATAAAAGCATGCACAGACGTACAGTCCACTGATTTTCAAGTTATTGTCCCTTATAACATTGTTATCCAAAGACTGATCTTTAGGTTTGGCACTTAAATAACCACAGAGATGAGGGCTAATTCTGATTATGCAATTACAATCCAGTCTTACTATATGATGACAAAGGTCCATTTGGAAGTTTTACCAAAGAACCACTTCCTTATACCTCCATGTTTAAGAAGTTCAATCATTGTATAAATTTAGATAACTAGTGATAAAGAATGATGCATAGATGAGGGATTTTTAAATGTCATAGTACCTACAAAAATTCAAAAATTCAAAATTTAATTTTCATTTAATTTCATTTATATTGCCATAATGGCAATTTTTAAAAGGTACATAATCACTGAGTATAATCACTGAATCTGTCTCACTAGAACAGGTAACTTTTAAAGTTAAATATACTTATGGTGATTTAACTATAGCATTTATGCTTAAAATAGAATATTTTATCTCTACAACAGTGACTACAAGAACCTTGAGAAAAAAAACTTAACTCTATTTAAAAAAAACTCAACTCCTACATAATATTTTTAAAAAGTAACAAATTGAAATGTAGAAGCTCTAGCAGGATGTATCTTTCAACTATGAACTTTTTCCATATCTAAATTTTATAAATTCTACATTGTTGAATATAGAAGGTAATATTTCAATAATTTCCTATTTATTGAGTACTCATTAAAATTAAGACAATATTTGTACCTGGTGAATGATGCAGAGATAAGTAAAAGAGAAATATTACAGTGTTGGGAGAAACAGACAAAAACATATATTATTTCTTATAACACAACTCTACAACATCTGTGAAATGCTGCCTACCTCCAAAGTATACATTTATGCTGCATGATACAAACACTTGTACAAATTTTTTTCTGTTTGATTTGTTGATAGATTAATCAATGGTCCAATCAACAGTGCATTTTTGTCTCTGTCTACAGTCTCTGACAGTTACAAAGAAATGAGAAAAATGTGTATACTGCATTATGACAGCTCCCCTCTAGAATGGGACTGTCCTAAATTATACTATTTTACATGCATCTTTGCTCCTTCCTGACAGCTGAGGAAATGAGGTACCAAGCAAAGAGCAGGAAAAATTTTCAACTGAACAGTATGTAGAGAAGAAAAAAAGTGTAACACTTGAAAAACAAAACTATTAATCTTTCCAGACAAGGGTAATTTGTAGAATACATGTATTATCATTTTGTATTCCAGTATCTTCTGCCAGACCTGTACTTTTTTTTTGAGTCTGCTTAGAAGGCAAATTTATGCCAGAATTTCTAGGAATAATTGTCCACATAGGCCCCTGCTGCTAGTCTTTACCCCTGCAAAAGTTGTAATTTTCTGACACTTTTCAAAGGAATAAAATATAGTCATCCAAGAATACCAAACATAAAAAAATTTCTCAATAAAATGTTTACTTTTTTATATATATACATATACGTGCATGCTAAATTGCTTTAGTCATGTCCAATTCTTTGCAACCCCATGGACCCATAGCTTGCCAGGCTCCTCTTCCATGGGATTTTCCAGGCAAGACTACTGGAGTGGGTTGCCAAGCCCTCCTCCAGGGGATCTTCCCAACCTAGGGATCAAACCTGTGTCTCCGGCACCTCCTGCATTGGCAGGTGGGTTCTTTACCACTAGTGCCACCTGGGAAGCCCATATATATATACATAGATATATATCACATGTGATCATTTCTCTAAGGAAGGCTATTGTTGTTCAGTTGCTCAGTCACGTCTGACTATGCGACCCCATGGACTGCAGCACACCAGGCTTCCCTGTCCATCACCCTCTCCTGGAGCTCGCTCAAATTCACGTCTATTGAGTCGGTGATGCCATCCAACCATCTCATCATCCAACCAACTTCTGTCATCCCCTTCTCCTCCTGCCTTCATTCTTTCCCAGCATCAGGGTCTTTTCTAATGAATTGACTCTTCACATCAGATGCCCAAAGTAATGAAGCTTCAGCATCAGTCCTTTCAATGACTGTTCAGGGCTGATTTCCTTTAGGATGAACTGGTTGGATCTCCTTGCAGTCCAAGGGACTCTCAAGAGTCACATGGACATTTTTCACAAAGTAATGTCTCTGCTTTTTAATACACTGTCTAGGCTTGTTATAGCTTTTCTTCCAAGGAGCGAGAATATTTTAATTTCATTGCTGCAGTCACCATCTGCAGTGATTTTGGAGCCCCAAAAAAACTAGAGTCTGTCACTGTTTCCATTGTTTCCCCATCTTTATGCCATGAAGTGATGAGCTTCCCTGGCAGTTCAGCTGGTAAAGAATCCGCCTGCAATGCAGGAGACCCCAGTTCAATTCCTGGGTCAGAAAGAACCCCTGGAGGAGGGCATAGCGATCCACTCCAGTATTCTTGCCTGGAGAATCCTCATGGACAGAGAAGCCTGGCGGGCTACAGCCCGTGGGGTCCCAAAAGAGTCTGACGTGACTGAGCGACTAAGCACAGTACCTCTTAGGAGAAGGAAGGCTATGGATATGTACTATGCTTAGTTGCTCAGTTGTGTCCAACTCTGCGACCCCATAGACTGTAGCCTTCCAGGTTCCTCTGTCCATGGGGTTTTTCAGGCAAGAATACTGGAGTGGGCTGCCCTTTCCTTCTCCAGGGGATCTTCCCAACGCAGGAATCAAACCAGTGTCTCCTGCACTGCAAGCAGATTCTTCACCCACTGAGCCATCCAGGGAAAAAAAAAACATAAGAAATGTGAAACAAAATAAATCAAAAGATATGTTCCATGAATCAAACAGAGATTGTACTGAGTTACAATGAGAGCAACTTACTCACAACTGAATAACAAACTCTACAGTTAAAATAAAATGTATTACCAACTGCAGAATCTACCATAGAACTGGACCAGCATCAAAACACATGCCAGGACCCAGTCATAGGAACTGTCATACTGGTAGTTATGGGATACTAATTCTCAGCAAAGACAGACAGCCTGCTGTAAACTAGAGCAACATGCTATAGAACCTAAAGCAAGAGATACGGCCATGAATAATAACAACGAAAATCAGAACTGAGTATTGCCCTGGACTAGGAAAGCTCTTTTATATAGTAGGTCAAATAATCTTCATAATGACCGTATGACTATGTACTAATGTCATCTACACTTTGCAGATAAGAGAACTGTGGTTCAGTAAGATATGGGACTAGTCCATGTGAAGTGCTGGGCTTGAACGAAAACATTCTCAGGACCTGTCCTAATTACTACACTAGACTGCCTAGGGGCCCTGCAATTTACTTGCTCAATATTCTTGCCAAACTTCAGGAGAGTAGAGAAAGCTTCTTAGGGAGAGGGAGACACTGGGAGAGGCTCTTACCTGAGGGAACAGAGCTCTCACCACACCCGGGCCTAGGGAAGGAGGCCCCTGGAATCTGTTGCTCCAGCCAACGTTTCCATCCACCTTGAGGAAGTGGTGGGGATGGAAGGAGAAACGGGTTCAGGATTGAAGTCCTGCTCCAGCTGTAAACATACCTGAAAAAGCCCTTCTCTTTTTCCTTTCAGAGTAACACAGATATATCCAACTTGCCACTGAAAGAGGTCAAGAATGAGCTCCTCCGTCCATGGGATTTTCCAGGCAATTGTACTGGAGTGGGTTGCCATTTCCTTCTCCAGAGGATCTTCCCGACCCAGCGATCGAACCCGGGTCTCCAGCATTGTAGGCAGACGCTTTACCATCTAAGCCACCAGGAAAGTCCTCAAGAATAAGGCAGAAGCTACAAAACAAGGTTTAGGATTGATGTCTCTGAGTCAGAGGGGTCTGAAGAACTATGTTAATGTTTTTGTGACCCAAATCCAGTCATGAGTAAATGATTATGTGTTTCTGCGATCACTACAGCTAAGATCCATGTTCATGTTTCAAAGATAGAATTTAATTGATTCTGAGAGTAGGAAAAAACAAAATGTGTTCCATTTATTATATACACATGGAACTGTCTTCATCACTTCACCTGAAAAGAAAAAAATCACAAAATCTTAGACAACACAGGAAAGTCTCCTTTATCTAGTCCAGTCTTCTCCACAGAGCAGAAATTCCTTAATTAACTGTGAGAAAGACAGCGTTACTCATAAAAGAACCTCCTCCACTTTAACTGCGTGGGTTGTTGAACATTCCCTATTATCACAAGTTAAAATTTACTCTATGTATCTTATTTTTTTTTGCTCTCCAAAGCATCATGGATTAAGTCCACTTACTAAATGTCAGCCTTTCACATACTTTACTTTAAAAACAATACTGGTCTACCCTAATATAAAAAAGAAATAAAAAATATGAAATCTGAAAAAAAGAAAAATAACACTGATTGGTCTTACATTTTCTTCAACTACTAGTTCTTCAACTACTCCTCATACAACATGCTTTGCAAACTCCAGGCTGTCTTCCTTTTATACCCTAGTCTGAATCTTCCTTTTAAAAAACTCACTAGTCAGAAATAAAATTAATGCTCTATGTATGGTCTAGTAAGTACAAAGTTCAGTGGAACAATTATTTCCTGGGATCTGAATAAACTGCCTACCTGTGCCTCCAGTATTACGTCAGCTAGTTTCTCCTTTGCATGCAGCCGGTGAATTGATTCTAACTCCTAGTATATCACAGGAAATTTAATTCCTCCCTGGGAATGACCTGTCCTTCCACACTTCCTACACCATCCTCACTAGGAAGCCTTACCTACGCTGTCTATAGCTTGGTAATCTCTCGTTCTAGATTCCCGTCAAGCTTGGCACCACTTCATAAGCACTAACAGACACAGTATCAGTATAATATGAAAAAAATATATTACAAAGAGATAATGACAGTATATGTATACTAGTCCTTCCCTATATTGTAAAAGCCTTGAGTAGGAATTATACTTTCTCAACTCCTTCTCTCTATGATACACAGGAGAACAGGGAAAAGACTCCCATAGCTTAGGTAAGAAAGACAAGAAGAAACAGGCAATTTCAAGAACAGAAGTTCAGAGATTTAAGCAGAAAGCAGGCCTGGAAACCCCAGATCCAAGTCAAGGATACAAGGTGAAAATCAACAGATGTAAAAGAAAGCTTATGTGGATGTGTGTTTCAAGGATTACCTCAGATCTTTGAGGAGAAGGCAATGGCAGCCCACTCCAGTACTCTTGTCTGGAAAATCCCATGGACGCAGGGGCCTGGTGGGCTGCAGCCCATGGGGTCGCAAAGAGTCGGACACAACTGAGCGACTTCACTTTCACTTTTCACTTTCATGCATTGGAGAAGGAAATGGCAACCCACTCCAGTGTTCTTGCCTGGAGAATCCCAGGGACGGGGGAGCCTGGTGGGCTGCCATCTATGGGGTCGCACAGAGTCAGACACGACTGAAGCGACTTAGCAGCAGCAGCAGATCTTTGAGACCATTAATTTCTAGTCTGCCCAAAAGTGTCTATTTACTTAAAGAGACTTGGTTAAAGCGAGTTCTAAATACTTAAAATTTTTAAGGTTAGAAATCAAAAAAAAAAAAAAAAAGAAATCAAACATCTTCTCAGAAACCTTTCCTGTCCTTAGGGAAGGGTCATAATCTCAGGTCAAAACTGAGAATGATTTGGGAGGGTGAAGAGGAGCAATATAGATCAGAGATTTCCGACTGGCCAGATTCCAGAAGGACTAAGGAGCTTGGGAGGAGGGGAAATGGGCGCATCAAGGTGCTAGAACACAGACCTCTCTGTCTTACAGGTTAAAAAGCTTGTGTTGATTATCATAGTAAGTGAAATAAGTCAGACAGAGAAAGATAAATCTCATATGATGTCACATGTGGAGTCTAAAATAATGATACAAATGAACTTATTTACAAAACAGAAATAGAATCAGACATAGAAAACAAACTTAGTTACTAAAGGAGAAAGGGGGAGAGTTAAATTGGGAATTTGGGATTAACAGATACATACCACTATACATAAAATAGATAAACAACGAGGACCTACTGTATAGCACAGAAAACTAAATTCAAAATCTCATAATAACGTTTAATGGAAAAGAATTTGAAGTAGAACATATATATATATACATATATATACATACATATATAATGATATATATGTTATACATGTGATATATATGTTATACACACACATATATATACACACATATACTTTCTGTACCCTTAAAATACTGTAAATCACTAAACGTCAATTTAAATAAATAAAAGCCAAAAACCAAGCAACAAAAAAGAAACACTGCATATCTATAAAAGTACTGTAAAAAAAAAAAGGTGTAGGACACTCAACGTATCCTAATGGGGCAGTCTCCATGGTACGTAGTTAAGAATAAGAAAAGCAAGGTGCAGGCCAAGGAGTTCAGCTTGGTGCTCTGTGATGACCTAGAGGGGTGGGATGGGGTGGTGGGAGGGAGGCTCAAGAGGAAGGGGATATATGTATACATAGAACTGTTTCACACTATGTACAGCAGAAATTAACACGACATTGTAAAGCAATTACACTCCAGTTTAAAAAAAATTAAGAATCAAGGTTGCAGAAAAGCATTACATTTTGTATGAAGGAGATACAAGTTTATACATATAAATTTATGTTTGCATGCATATTCATAAAATGTCTTTGGAAGAACAAATAAACCAGTATCAGTGGTTGCCTGTCAGGGATAGGACAACAGTGAAACAGACTTACCTTTTTAAAGCTTTTGAATCTTGAACCAAATCAAAACATAATGCAAACAGTAATTCAAATGGAGACAAATAAAACTAAAACTCCCCCCAAAAAAACTTTTCTAAAACCCTGATGAAATAATTATCTTACTTCATTAAGATAAAAAAATTGCATAATCTTTAAAAATTGGGAATCACTATACTGTACACCTGTAACATATAATATTGAACGTCAACAACTTTGAAAAGATTTTTAAATTGTCTAAAAATTGTATCATTCCTTGAATAAGACTGTAGTGTTTGCTATCATTAAAAAAAAAAAAAGAGCTTGTGCTATGCACCTTCTACATAATACATTGTCAGATTCAACCACTGTTAAATCAAACTCACTGGTAATCACTTAGGTTGATTTAATTTTAGAGAAGCCACGTAGCACCACTGGATTGGTACTAAGCCATGGGATATTCCCTTCTTTCACTGTCTGACACTTCTAGTCACAGGAGCAGAGCAGGAAGACGAGATCTGCTGGGGTGGCTTGGGCATAGTAGGAATAATGGAATTCTTTTACTCCACTCTGTCTTCAATGAAGGGCAGAAAGGGAAAGGAAAATTCATATTGGCACTTGATATATATTGACAAAACTCCCAAGGAGTTTTGAGACTATTTTTATAGTCTCAAATAGTCAATAGTCTCAAATAGTCAATAGGGACTATTTTTCTGATACTACAGATAAGAAAACCAAATCACAAAAACATTAATTTGCCTAAATTTACTCTGCCGGTAAATAGCAGAGGCAGGATTTAAATCCAAGTCTACCTGGCTTCAAAGCCCATGACCTTTCACTGTACCATTCCCAGTAATGAGACCAGTAGTGGTATATTATGTTCACAAACAAGATGATAAAAAGAAAATAAATAACATTTAGTGAATACTTATTATGTCCCAGGCATTGTTTTAATACTTTATTATCATCTTTAAGCCTGTTAACAATCCTTTGAGGAAAGAAGTATTATTCCTATATCAAGATAAAGAGACTGAGGCACTGAGAAGTTAGGTAACTTGCCTCAGGTCATGCAACTAAAACATGGTTGAGTCAGGATTTGAGAAACTGGAGATGATGAGGAACGACTCATGTACTAGTCTCCCTGGCATTGGTATGTCTCATTTTTAAATCTCTAGGTTTCTATTTCTGTCTGCCTATGTCTAGTTGTCTTTCTAGCAGATTCTAGCACTCTCTCACCCAGTATTCCTATTAATATACTTTTACTAGTATCATTTATTTAAATCAGGAACATATGCTTATAAATGCATTGCTCCAAATCTCTTGTACCCGAAATAACACACGCAACCAACAGGTAAGTCATATGAGCTGAGTACCACACAATTGAGGTGCTCTTCAGAAGGATGGTTGTCAAAAAGATGCAAGAGCAGAGGAGAGCTATCCACTCAGAAAGGAAAGGTATTTTTTAGCATTAACTGAGAGATGTAAAGTGATACAATAGACAAAGCTCTGCTGTGTGCTGTGCTTGGTCGCTCAGTCGTGTCTGACTCCTTGCGACCCCATGGACTGTAGCCCACCAGGCTCCTCTGTCCATGGGGATTCTCCAGACAACAGTACTGGGGCGGGTTGCCATGCCCTCCTCCAGGGGATCTTCCCAATGCAGGAATCAAAGCTCAGAATCTTTTTATTTTCCTTTTTCATATCTACCCCATGATGAATGGCATGATTATTACTTTATTAGTCTCTTTCCTCTCATCCTTTTGACTGGTCTTCAAATACCCTTTTGGATCTTTTTTTTTTTTTTCAATTTACTTTTTTAAAATCCACACTTCTAAATTGTTATCCTTAGTCGATTATTTCCGTTCTTCGGCAATAATGAAAATTAAAAAATAGTAGGCAAAAATTTCAGGCCTTAGAAAAAGAAAACACCTGTATGAAAATACATGTTTCTTTATATGTCCTACCTGTTATAAAAGTGATATGAAGTATTTTACTTTGAACTATGCTATAGCAATACTGTAAACTCTGGCTTTTTCTAGCTATGATTATCTATCTCAAACCCATAATTAGACTTTAAAAAAAAATGGTTATGCTCTAAACATTAGCAGTGATAGATACATAAGGTATTTTCATCCTAAGAAATGTTTATCTTAAATGTCATGACTAAAGTAATTATTAGCAAGTCACCTATGACTTAAAGGGAAAACAACTAGTTCAAAATCAATTGTAGTATTGGAGGAACAAAAGACTACTTTGTTTGACTGCTGGCAACATTGTTTTAATAGCAAAAGCAGACTGTAGCAGTAAGGTGTTTCAGACTGGATGTTAGGGTGTTTCAGTAAAACATCCACCCTGAAACACAATGTTTTTCCAAAGGGAAATTTACAACAAAGCAAAGTTGGTTTGTTACCGCAGAAGTTTGGAAAGATTTTCTAAAGCCTCTTTTAGGCTCCAGCACAATAATTTATTATGTAATAGGAATTTTTAATGAAATGAAGGTACCTTCAAAGAGAAAAGATATCCACCATTTTTAAGAGAAAACTGGTCATTGAAAAACCCACAAACCAACTGCAAAGGCTCTCAACAACTTTATGGGTATGTTGGTCACATACTCTTTATAGATGAACAAATTGAGACACATAACACATAACTGGGTAGTCTGGGTCAGGATTATAACAAATGTCTATTAAACTAGAAAGCATAATATAAGTATAATTCAAAATGAAATCAACATATGCTTCTGCTCAAGGGAAAGAAAACAGACCTTGCAGATTATCCAGTCAATTTAGTTAAAAATAATCCCATTTCATGACAGCACTTGAGTCACGTGTCTGTCTTGAGTCTGGTTGTTTAGTCACAAAGATAAGTTAAAAATGAATTATCAATCATTTACTGATAAATGATTAAGAATAATATTAATCATTGAGATTATTTTTTACTTTCTGATCTTAATTATCTAGAGTTACATAATCACACTTTTCATTTTTCTTCAGGATATCTAAGTAGCAAACTGAAATTTGTCTTCCTTAGTTGTAAGTCAGTGTATACACTAGCATTCTTTTGACAACAGGCTACTGGCCTAAATCCAATAAAATTCAGTCTCTTCCATGTGATTTTCAACACTTAGCCACAAAGCTCTGTTCCAAATCCATTTCCTCTATGAAACAATCTAGTGCAATCATTATACCCCACATGGTTCTTTCCCTTGATACTTTGTTCTGTATTACCCAATCATCAACCATTTCACAAGCATATACCATGGCCCCACTAAACCATAAACTCTGCAAAGAAAAAGACTGTCTGACTTGTAAATCTTCATCCTTAGTGCCCCCCTCAGTGTGCAATACATAATAGTGAAAGTCGCTCAGTCGTGTCCGACTCTTTGCGACCTCATAGGCTATACAGTCCATGGAATTCTCCAGGCCAGAATACTGGAGTGGGTAGCCTTTCCCTTCTCCAGGGGATCTTCCCAATCCAGGGATCAAACCCAGGTCTCCCACATTGCAGGCAGATGCTTTACCAGCTGAGCCACAAGGGAAGCCCAATAAATACTAAATGGAGGAATGAATGAGAAGAAATTTCATGGTCCATGGAAGCCACACAAACCACGACTCTTCCTTTACACTGCACTGGGCACATAGTACTGCCTAGTTGTTAACTGGCATACAACCTTCGCAGTAATGCCGAAAACTATCCCAGTTGGCTTCAATGGTTGCATCAGCGTCATAAATAAATGAGTAGCCAACATTCATCAACTTTATGATACAGTTATGTTCAACATCCAATAGAAAGCAAAGTTAATGAGTTATAGCATTTGGGAAGAGAGGATCTTTTAAAATTTATTTTATTTTATTTATTTTTGTCAAGAGACTAAGTGAAGTGGTAAACTTGGACCTTGAAAGTCTAGCATAAATATGTCACTGATGTGTCTCTTTGGCATGATTTTAGGAAATGCAATTACAACGACATTTTGCATTCTATTAATCATATTTCCCTAAGACTTCAGAAAGGCTGTCATTTACTGGTGTATTAGCATCATCATCATCAAAATTTTACAATAAAACTTTTGTTAGTTTAAAATACAGTTAAGACCCAGAGGCCAGCAATAATTGTCTAAAAATTAAACCATTTTACTACAATATGAAAAATTATTGCTATTCACTGGTAAAAAGATTTAACCTTTTATCCCACAGCTTTCTCAAAAGTCATAAAAAATCTAACTTTCAAATAAAAATATTTATTTTTTTGTGCTGTATATATAGTTTTTAGGTTGAGTTGATAATCTTTCTGAAATAAAGTAAATAAAGTACTGACTGCAAGATCTCTGTCTTTTATACAGCATTTTATCTTACCTAAAGATTCATAGCTGATACGAATTGTATGGCTTGTGGGAAAGTATAAGAAGACGACTTTGAGAATTTGCCAAAGCAGTCTACTAGAAAGGAAACATCAGTCATGCTATTTGCTATTTGATGAACTTTTGTTCATCCTTAACAAGGGTTACACAGCCTTGTGAAATTTGCCTTTTATGAAGCAGATTGAATCCTCTACCTATTTTATAGATAAGTTATGGTTGTCTCTACAAGTCACACAAACGCATTCTATTCCTTTTAATGAGTGACTGAAACCCACCCATTAAAAACCTCCTTGACTCACTACTGACCATACTTTCGCTCTACCAGACACTTCACTCCTATTGCTATCACAAATCACTGTGTCTGTTATGGCTATTTCTTGCTACACAGTGACATAGGTGGTGATCTCATTCTTTTCACTTGTCCCAAATGAGAATCTATGCTTTAAAGAATATGCAGAAATGCCAGTGACCCAACTTCATTCTGATAAAATTACTGGTGTTCTTGTCCTGCCCCTCTATGTTCAGAAGGACCTACAGGTGAAACTGTTGGGGACCATGGATGTCTGTGGCAAACTGGGTATTAGCGCGATTCACTAACAACACACATTTCGATCATTCCTCACTGACAAATGATGCCAAACAAAGCAAAAGGCAAGAGCACTAGGACACATCTAGCAGGATTCAGTCCTCTCATTTAAGATGTGTGGGACTGTGTCATGCCTATAATGGAGGTGCAGGAATGTTCCTGCCTTATCTACTCTCGGTGTGGAGTTACACTTGATGCTACATCAACCCTGCACTTCAGCAGCCTCTCAGAGAAATGTATTGGTTGTCTTCAATTTTTTATCACCACATAGGACACCACTTTGAAATAAAGATCTAGCAGTAAATTTTTAGTTTCAGGGAATAACATATTCTGTATAGTTCTTGCAGTATTGGGCAGGACCTGGAGTTTTTGTTTGTTTTTTGCTCGTAAAGGCATATTGCCAATCTAATAAAAATAAGTATCAGTAATAGATTTAAATCAACTAGAGTACTCTTTGGTGCAAGCATTATATAAACAGTTATTGATATTATACAAGCCTATCACTAATTTTCTGGTTTTAGAAAAGGCAGAGGAACCAGAGATCAAATTGCCAACATCCGCTGGATCACTGAAAAACCAAGAGAGTTGCCGGGAGAAATATCAATAACCTCAGATATGCAGATGACACCACCCTTATGGCAGAAAGAGAAGAAGACCTAAAAAGCCTCTTGATGAAAGCGAAAGAGGAGAGTGAAAAAGTTGGCTTAAAGCTCAACATTCAGAAAACGAAGATCATGGCATCCGATCCCATCACTTCATGGCAAATAGATGGGGAAACAGTGGAAACAGTGTCAGATTTTATTTTGGGGGGCTCCAAAATCACTGCAGATGGTGATTGCAACCATGAAATTAAAAGACGCTTACTCCTTGGAAGGAAAGTTATGACCAACCTAGACAGCATATTCAAAAGCAGAGACATTACTTTGCCAACAAAGGTCTGTCTAGTCAAGGCTATGGTTTTTCCAGTGGTCATGTATGGATGTGAGAGTTGGACTGTGAAGAAAGCTGAGCACCGAAAAACTGATGCTTCTGAACTGTGGTATTGGAGAAGTCGCTTGAGAGTCCATTGGACTGCAAGGAGATCCAACCAGTCCATCCTAAAGGAGATCAGTCCTGGGTGTTCATTGGAAGGACTGATGTTGAAGTTGAAACTCCAGTACTTTTGCCACCTCAGGCGAAGAGTTGACTCATTTGAAAAGACCCTAATGCTGGGAGGGATTGGGGGCAGGAAGAGAGGGGGATGACAGAAGATGAGATGGCTGGATGGCATCACTGACTCGATGGGCATGAGTTTGAGTAAACTCCAGGAGTTGGTGATGGACAGGGAGGCCTGGTGTGCTGCAATTCAAGGGGTTGCAGACAGTCGGACATGACTGAGTGACTTAACTGAACTGATCACTAATTTTAGAAGATTGCTTATAATTTATAACTAGTGAATTGAAACAGCTTCAAAGATTTCTAAGCAGCAAACAAAATATTGTGATACCACCCTTGGTCCTGTAGTATAATAAAGAATTTGGGTGGCCATTGTCCCCTGGTTCCTGGGCAGTAGCCTCTAAGCCCTTGAAATTTCCCAAATGATAAATGTGTCTATTATTCATGGTGGGCCCCTGGAATCAGGCCTGAGTTTATGCTAATGAGGTGACTCATGGTGGTCCCTTAAATAATTTCAGGATGGGGACAGGCCATGCTGGAAAGACCATTCACGTAATTAGTGGGTTGGAGCTTTGAACCACGTGAAATCACCCTGACCTCCTGGAGGCTGACATGGTCAGTAATTCAATCAATCATGACTAGGCAATGAAACCTAATTAAAAACTCTGGACACTGAAAGCTTGGGTGAGCTTTCCTGGTTGATGCTGCACATTGATGTTTTGGGAGGGCGAAACATCTTGAAGACATGTAAACTTGATATTGTGGCACCCTCCCAGATCTTGCCCAATGGGTCTCTTCCTTTGGCTAGACTCATTTGTATACCTACTCTACAGCAAAACACTAAAGATAATGCTTTCCAGAGTTCTATGAGTCACTCTAGAGAATTATCAAACCTGAGGAGGTAGGAGGAATGTCTGAATTTATTTCCAGTTGGTCAGAAATGCAAGTGGCCTGAGAATCTCCAAGCTTGCAGTGAGTGTTTAAAGTGAGGGCAGTCCTATAGGAGACTGTGCCCTTAATCCGTAAAATCTGAAATACCTGTGACCAGTTAGCATCAGAATTGTATTACAGGTCCCTTGTTAGATCTTTGCACATGTACGTGTGATAAAGGTTAAGACTGGAAATATTATAAAAGTCCTGAACTGCTTTAGTTTTGGCATCCTGATATTGATCTTACACATGATGGAATTTGTGATCAAGATACCATTTTCATACCTTTAAAAGGCAATCAGAGGATATATGTGAACTAAGTCATGGTGGATACCATAGGCATTGTGCTTATTCGGGTTGAGGTGCTCAGTCATGTCCAACTCTGTGGCCCCATGGACTGTAGCCTGCCAGACTCCTCTATCCATGGGATTTTTCAGGCAAGAATACTGGAGCGGGTTGCCATTTCCTACTCCAGGGGACCTTCCTGTCCTGGGATCGAACCAGCGTCTCCTGCATCTCCTGCATCAGCAGGTGGATTCTTTAGCACTGACCACCTGGGAAGCCCACCCTAGGCATAATCACTAGCAAAAAAATTCTTGCATTTGTTCAAAGTATAGAGTTTCCGATAAAGTTATTATGATTCCTTTCTGATTGGCATAAGACAAATACTTTATTAGAAAAGTATAAAGGATGGAGTCAGAAAAAAAACTTAAAAATCATATACCTTGGCTATTTGTTTCACAGGGAATAAAATAACTGAGGAAAAGGACATTAAGTGATTTGCCCAATAGCTATTTAACATCGGAGCTGGGACTAGATCTGTAACATCTCAAATCACACTGTGACGTCCAAACTCCTTGTGGTGAAACATGTTCAGTTACCAAGGCAGATAAATTGTAGTCTAGTTGTTCTGCCAGTGAGAGAGAGCAAAAAATAGCTATGTGGGATACAATCATATGCTTTGTCTTTCTTCTGTTGATCATTAAAGTAGCATTTTTCATATTTTCTTTACATTTCTGCTGACTTACCTAACAAAAGAGGTAGCCAATGCAGAAAACCACTCATTTTATAAGCACTTATAAAGCATCTATTATAAATCATATATTATAAATCTGTACTAGGTACTTAGAGATGTCAAGATTAATTATTAAGCCCCTCTTTTCTAGTGAGGAGAACTTGATCCTTCATTAAAAAATAAACACAGTTGTATAAGTCCTGTGGTGACAGCCATGAGGAAGCACAGAGAAGAAGGCTGGGGATATCACCGGTGGGTCTTCTCTGGCCAACTAAGGAATTTGGCCATTATTCTGTAAGCCTGACAAGCCATTAAAGGGTTTTAAGCAAAACAAACAAAACACAAACAACAACAAAACAGAGGAAAAAAACAAAACCTTCCCTATTGCATATTTCCCTAATGCGTACATGGGATATGACTGCCAACTTGCTTGACTCTCTCAATAGAAATGTTTTCTTTTTTTTTTTTTCCAGTGGGTTTGTCATACATTGATATGAATCAGCCATGGATTTACATGTATTCCCCATCCCGATCCCCCCTCCCACCTCCCTCTCCACCCGATTCCTCTGGGTCTTCCCAGTGCACCAGGCCCGAGCACTTGTCTCATGCATCCCACCTGGGCTGGTGATCTGTTTCACCATAGATAGTATACATGCTGTTCTTTTGAAATATCCCACCCTCACATTCTCCCACAAAGTTCAAAAGTCTGTTCTGTATTTCTGTGTCTCTTTTTCTGTTTTGCATATAGGGTTATCGTTATCACCTTTCTAAATTCCATATATATGTGTTAGTATGCTGTAATGTTCTTTATCTTTCTGGCTTACTTCACTCTGTATAATGGGCTCCAGTTTCATCCATCTCATTAGGACTGATTCAAATGAATTCTTTTTAATGGCTGAGTAATATTCCATGGTGTATATGTACCACAGCTTCCTTATCCATTCATCTGCTGATGGGCATCTAGGTTGCTTCCATGTCCTGGCTATTATAAACAGTGCTGCGATGAACATTGGGGTGCACGTGTCTCTTTCAGATCTGGTTTCCTCAGTGTGTATGCCCAGAAGTGGGATTGCTGGGTCATATGGCAGTTCTATTTCCAGTTTTTAAGAAATCTCCACACTGTTTTCCATAGCGGCTGTACTAGTTTGCATTCCCACCAACAGTGTAAGAGGGTTCCCTTTTCTCCACAGCCTCTCCAGCATTTATTGCTTGTAGACTTTTGGATAGCAGCCATCCTGACTGCCGTGTAATGGTACCTCATTGTGGTTTTGATCTTGCTGCTTTTCTTTCCACATAGCTCAACAACCTCAGTGGTTTTGCTAAAACTATGAAGAAAGCCAGGTATACTCTAACTTAGTGTTTGTTCAATCTCTATCATGCTGCTGCTGTTGCTGCTAAATCGCTTCAGTCGTGTCCGACTCTGTGCGACCCCATAGACAGCAGCCCACCAGGCTCCCCCGTCCCTGGGATTCTCCAGGCAAGAACACTGGAGTGGGTTGCCATTTCCTTCTCCAATGCATGAAAGTGAAAAGTGAAAGTGAAGTCGCTCAGTTGTGTCCGACTCTTTGCGACCCCATGGGCTGCAGCCCACCAGGCTCCTCCGTCCATGGGATTTTCCAGGCAAGAGTACTGGGGTGGGGTGCCATCGCCTTCTCCGAATCTCTATCATAGAAGTCTTATAATAAAGAAGGTAGAACCAGTTCCTTGTCTGAACAGTTAAAACTCAGTTTTGCAATTCCTGGCTCAAGTGAGAATCATGATGGAATCTAAACCAGGCAGACAGTAAAGGAATCAGGTACCCACCTGAGTGTGTAAGCACCTTCTAGAGCCCCTACACGCCTGTGGCCCACTGCGTCTCCAAGGCACTGTCCAGGGAGAAACCAAGTCAGAGATTTCTGGTCGCAGAAAACCTTCCAACACATAGCTCTCCGTTCCATAAGGAACGTGGGAGACGTGCTGCTATTTGCAGAACCCTTGTGTAGCTCCTCAGGATTCCAGGGACGAAGAATAATACAGTCCATCAAAACAAACACACAAGTATAAATTATTTACACAAAAAGTTAATTCAGTCTTGGTTTAGAGGCCTAGCAGTTAAGACTATCAGTTTATGATCCAGAGGTAAAGCCAAACTGAGGAACTTCCTACAAACTAATGACAAAAACTCTTCAAAAGTGTCAAAGCCATAAAAGACAAGGAAAGACCATGAAATTGTCACAGAGACTAAGGAGACATGACCAAGGAGTCACATCAGTGTAATACTGGATCTCAGATTGGAACTGGAACAGAAAATGGTCTTAAGTAGACTCCAAATAGAGTCTATATTTAAGTTAATTGTATCATACCAATGTGATTTTCTTAGTTTTGATAATTGTTCTATGGTAAAGCAAGATGTTAACATTAGGGGAAGCAAGGTGAAGGATTTCTTTGCAACTATTAGTAAATCTATATATATATTTTTTAAAACAATAAGCTTGTATGGTTTTTTGGGTTTTTGGGGGGGGGTTTTTGCGGTTGTTCTGTTTGGGGAGGTTTTAGCTTCTTGTTGTTGTTGTTGTTTAGTTTTTAAAGGAATATACGTTTATGGAAAAAACCACTACAATACTGTAAAGTAATTAGCCTCCAACTAATATAAATAAATGGGAAAAAAAAAAGGAATATAGGTTTTAGAGTCAAAGTCTTGGGTTTAAAACTTAGTTCTATTTCTTACTAGCAATGTAGCCTTGGGCAACATCCTTAATCTCCTTTAATCTCTGCACTTTACTTTCATTATCAGTAAAATGAGAATGAGCTTTCCCAATGGTTCAGAAGGTAAAGAATCTGACTGTTATGCAAGAGACCAGGAGAGGTGAGTTTCATGGTTGGGTTGGGAAGATCTGCTGGGGAAGAAAATGGCAACCCACTCCAGTATTCTTGCCTGGGAAATCCCATGGACAGAGGAACCTGGTGGGCTACAATACATAGGGTTACAAAGGGTCAGATATAACCAAGAATGCAATCTGACATTTGAAAATGGGAATAATAAAAACATATTTGTAAGTGAATAAGGTTAAATAAGATATTTAAACACAGTATTGTGTCAGGTACATAAATTCCTACAAAGCTATATCTAGTATTTGCTAATGAACATTACCATAATTATTAAATTTACCATTATTATTGTTGTTATTATTAGGATTTTCTGGTTCTGGTGTCACTTCAAGAACTAATAAATGAGCAGTGGTATTATAGATAGCGTACATTTACTCTCTTGCTCATTCTGTGGGAGTCAGAAGGAGTAAACGGGCTCCAGTATCTTCTGGGGTAAATTAATCAAGCCTAGGCTATGTAACGTTGCTGAGTGTGGTGTGAGAGGGGTGGAGGCTGAAGTGGACAAGTACATGGATGGAGGCGGCTTCACCAGCCTATAACAAATGCCCTCATCAATTTATATAATTCTCTTTCAATGAACAGATGATTATCCTCAATAAGCTACTATACCAGCTGCCTGAAAGGTACCATCAAGATTAAGAAATCCATGAATTGTTGTAAACTGTCAGTTACAACCAGATCTTTGTGTTCCAAAGAGCTGATGAGACTTTGTCTTCAGAAATCTGGTATTGATATTTTTGCTGAATTGGAGGCCAGTTTTAGACATACTAGGAGTACAGTTCCCAAGAGTTAAGAGTGTATAAGGATAGCATTTGAACAAATGAGTGACTGAGTACTTTAAAAACCTTCTGGACCCATTCTTTAAACAATGAAACATAAACAGTACCTGATATACAAACTTTTGAAATATCACTCATTTATCAGTTACTTTTTAGAGTACAGAATACAGCTCACATAACAATGCAGAATCAAATTTAAAATATTTTGCACTGACACAAAATATTAACTAAAATAAAATTCTGTTGCAATGTTAGTAATCCTTACACACACACAAAGTTATTTTGTAAATTGAACTTTATATCATAACTGAGGGCTTCCCTGATTGCTCAGTTAGTAAAGAATCCACCTACAATGCAAGAGACCCCGGTTCAATTCCTGGGTCGGGAAGATCCGCTGGAGAAGGGACAGACTACACACTCCTGTATTCTCGGGCTTCCCTTGTGGTTCAGCTGGTAGAGATTCCACCTGCAATGTGGGAGACCTGGGTTCCATCCCTGGGTTCTGACCCTTAGAGTCCCGATATTCTAGTTAATCCAAAGACACTTATACTTGTCCTTCACATTCTCCTTTTCCCCAGATGCTATTCTCCAATGCAGAATTTTTATTCCTGACCACCACCTCCCCATGAGCTCTGAATTGAACTGTTTCTCCTCCTTTGACTGCTTCAGGGTACTGGCCACCTTGGACTCAGTCTCTAAAGATATTACTCCCTAATTTTACAACTTTTTAAAGATGTAAGTGAGACTTCTGGTAGAAAGGAGAGGGAAGTCTACAAACTAGTTTAATCTGTCTGTAGGACAATTTGGCAAAATACATCATATGTCTTTATAAGATATTTTCCCTTGAAACTATCAATTTTATGTCTACAAATTTATTCTAAGGGAGTAAATAGGAAGAGTGTGCAAAAATCCACAGGAATCTCATCTCAGTGTTGTTCGTAAACAGAAAGCAGCCTCTAGAAAAACAGAAGCAACCTCTAATAAGCAGTAATTTGTAAAATAGGTTATAGAATAGCTACAAAATGGGACAGCATGCAGCCATTAAAATGATGTTGCCTAAGAATGCTTACAGAAAAGACAAAATATTTACATTGTAGTTAAGAAAATAAAATTACAAAATAGTAGCATTTTAGTTTGATTATAATAGTAATGACAATAGCTGAAATTTACTGCATAATTACTACATGCCTTCTGAAATAGGTACTACTAATAATCCCGTTTTAATTACAAGGAAAAAGAGACAAAATAAAATTAATCAACTTGCCCAAGGTCAAATGGTTAGCAAAGACAATCTGACTCCCAAAATTACACATATAATACAGCCTCTTTAATACATGTGTATAAGCTTTGAGAAAAGCATGGAAGAATTTAACAGAAAGATAACAGTACTTAACAGAGGTTGGGTATGTATCTGCCATAAGCAGAATTTCTAGACTGACCCCTAAAGATATTCCAACCCAATCCAGTGTAATGAGATGTGCCTTCCATGATTATGCTATATTATAATAAGGTACATGGACCTTAACACAGTGAGATTGTCCAGGTGGACCTAATCTAATCACAAGAGCTCTGCTAAAAGCATAGAACTTTCTTCAGCAGGTAGGAAGGAGTCAGCGAGATCCCAAGGATTCAGTGTACAATTTCTGCTCTATTGATGGAGGGGGCCACATGAGAAGAGAGGTCAGCTGCCTCTAAGACCAGAGAGCAGCCCCCAGCTGACAGCCAGGAAATAGGAACTTCAAATCTATGGCTGTAAAGAACTGGACTCTGACAACAACCGGAATCAGTTTGGCAGAGGATTTTTTCCCCAGGCCTCTAGGCTGGAGCCCAACCTCACTCTTAATTTGATGTCATTCTCAGGGCAGAGAACCCAGGTGAATTCACCCAGACTTCTGATCTCCAGAACTGCGAGGTAATAATGTTGGCAATTTCACACTGCTAGGAAGGACTGATGTTAAAGCTGAAACTCCAATACTTTGGCCACCTGATGCAAAGACATGACTCATTTGAAAAGACCCTGATGCTGGGAAAGGCTGAAGGCAGGAGGAGAAGGGGACGACAGAGGATGAGATGGTTGGATGGCGTCACCGACTCGATGGACACGAGTTTGGGTAAACTCCAGGAGTTGGTGATGGACAGGGAGGCCTGGCACGCTCTTGTCCATGGGGTTGCAAAGAGTCGGACACGACTCAGTCGTATCTGATTCAGTCCATGGACTCAGTCGGACACAGACTCAGTCATATCTGATTCAGTCCATGGACTGCAGCAAATGAGTCAGTTCTTTTTAAGCCACTCGGCTAAGTTTGTGTGAATTTGTTATCTAGCGATAGAAAACTAGAGTACTCACAAGGGACTTAGAATTAGGAAACAATAAAATTTATATATTAAAAACCTACAACAGCATTATACTTGAAGGAGAAAATCAAGTACAGACACTTTTTAAGATCTGGAACAAGGTAAGGACATCTGTTATTACTACCATTCCCTGAGTATTGTAATTCCTGTCCAATGCTATTTTTTAAATGAGGAATATAAGAATTAGAAAAGAAGAGATCAAATTTTGTCGTCTTGAAATGATTAGAATCAATAAGTGATTGGAAGCAATAAGTTTATCAAAGTTGCTGAATACAGGATCAAGTCAGAAAGATAGAAAACTTTTCTCTACACTGACATTACCAACCACAAAATATAAGAGAAAACTCATTCAAAAGAGCATAGAAATTATAAACTATCTAGGAATATACTTAAACAAGAAATAAACAAGCCCAATAAAGCCCCTTACATTTTTTACCTCTCCTTTTCCATATTTTCCAAAATTTATTTAATGAACACATATGGCTTTGCTAATAAAAATATACCATATCAATGGCGATACTCAAAATATTTAGAACATTGGTACCAAGCAGAATGGCATGGGCAATAAAGAAGTCGCTCAGCCATTCAGGTATTTGACAGGTGAAGAAGAGCCTCACAACCTCTAATTGTTAATTATTGTATTTCTCTCCCTGAATTGGCTGGGAAGAACAAACTTCAGCCTTACACTTTATTTGAAAATTTTCTCTCAATTAATTATTTTTTCCTGTGCTCACAAAGAAAGAGAGGACAATTAAATCAATAAGGCAAGCTGGCTTACTTTAAAAACACATGAAACAAACAAAAAAAACATAAGTGGCATAGAAGGGAAAAGGCTATGTTCGCATGGTTTCACATGGGATGGAGAATGAAAGAGTAATAAAGCAAAACCAGGGAATTCCCTGGCGGTCCAGGGATCAGAACTCGATACTTTCAGAACTCGGTGCTTCCACCGTAGTGGCCTGGGTTCAACCCCTGGTCAGGGAATTAAGATCCCACAGGTTTCATGGCTCAACTAAAAAAAAAAAAGTAAAATCAGCCCATGTGGCCTGCACATGATCAGCAGTCTGAGCATTTTATCCTGCCTGAGGGAACAAAGTAGAAAACGTATGGCTCAGATTACATGTCCCACATGAACTCAGTCATTCAGAAATGCAAACAGGAGGGCCTTGCCATTACTTGCCTTCAAATTATGAAATGACCAGATTAAAAATCCTTGGAGCTTGATTTTCAGACCCCGGAGAAAGCAAAAAGACAGTAATTAAAGCATGTGAGCATATTAAGTAAGTACTTTTATAAAATCCACCAGAGTGGTAAGTGTAACAAAAAGTAACCTAAGAGGTCAAATTGGTTTTTTTCTTTTTATCACAATGCTGGTATCCCCAACAGATAGCTTGTTTCTCTTAATTCAGAATTGTTTTAGAATGTCAACACATGACTTCTAAAAACATGCCATCTCAGAATTTTGCACTTACTCCTTTCCATCTTTGGAGAGTTTTCAAAATATTATTCGTGCAACTAGTTCACTATTAAACATCAATGGTGCCTAACAATATTTGGCCTTGCACAAAGCCATAAAATATTTAAAACTGAGAAAATGCACATATCCACTTTACAAAACAGAAACAGACTCACAGACTTAGAGAATGAATTTATGGTTACCAGAGGGGAAGGGATAGATTGGGAGTTTGGGGTTAACATGTACACACTGCTATATTTAAAACAGATAACCAATGAGGTCAAATTGTTTTCATTTTACAAAAACATTCAAGGAGCATCAGAGAGAAACACCCTCTGTTTACTTTAACCACAATTGATCCCAAACTGAAGGCAGTTTGCTGTCAAATTGCACTAATTCATATCACTCAGAAAGGTCTAGTAAGTCTGAAAATGACCACCAAATGTATCAAGACTGTTCTTCCCTTAGGAGACTGTCAACAAATGCTCCGGAAATTTCGTCCTTGCACTACCATAAAATTGTGGTTCCATGCCACTCCCTTCTTTCCAGTATATAAATTCCCTGTTATTTTTTCCATCAAGCTACCAAGTTTTCTGGTATTATTTGTGAAATCAGAAAGCCAAGACCTTCCTCTGTGGTTATATAGAAGATATTGTATTCCTAAGAGGTTTTGCAAATAGTACCACAAAAATTGTCTTGCTTAAAAGAAAATATTTCCCAGAAATAAACAAGAGGAGATAAACATATGGAATCAACAAGAAATCAGGCTTTGCATTCAGGTAAGTGTTTTGATAAAGGACTGAACTAGCCTTCAGATTCCTCTGCTTGGGTTAACCAGTGAAAGATACAAGATCCAAAACCCTGACTTGCACAGGTCCAAAATCCCAAAAGGTAAAACGGTGTCAGGTTGGCACCTTCGAGAAGAACTGACCTTATTAAATGCATTCATATTAAGAAGCACATCATGAAAAGGACGGATGCAGTAGAAACTGAAAATGACATTTACAACAAGTTTATGGAAAAGAAATCCGTGTGGGGAAAAGATGAGATCATTTAACCCAAGGAAGAAAAGAAAACAAAACATTTATAAATCAGTGATTGAATCATAAAACAAGATTTGCAATTCTAGACGAGAACTCAATCTCATGGTTGGTAGTTAAGAGCCTGCTTCACTAAACCTAAAGACCACCAGAGATCACATAAGCCTGAACTCAAGGGAGCTTTAGTCAAGAACTCTCTACCCTCCACTGCTAAGTGTAGACTAAATACGGATGAAGGTGTCAGCAAAGCTGCTCCTTGGAAGGTCATGGGCACTTGTTCACAGGGTACTTCTGTAATATAGTCAGTTCTGCTCATGCCTCCCCAAATAAACCACAAATTCCTTTGAAGTTAGGATCCCATTTTATTCATGTTTATATACCCACAAAGCACATGTGCAAATGCCCATGGTATACACTTAGTGACAGTTCTTCAAATTACTACTTAGCTTTACTAGAGTACCATATGGAATAATGGTCATAATAATAATCAAAACAATCACACAGCACCTCTCACTGGATGCTTACCAGGTATCATGTGAAGATTCACAGGATACTTAATCAGTGATATAGTCAGTAATGTCATCCATATTTTACAGAAACTAAAATTGAAGCCCACAAAGATCCTCAATAATTTGCCAAAGGAGATGTGGCTAGTCATAGGTTGGGAATCAATGCTGATCCTTTCTTCCCAGCAACTGAAGCTGAAGAATAGTTAAGCACTTTGACTTAGAAGGCATAGTCTCTATACAAGTCAGAATTTGCTGAGGCTTTTTACGGGGGGCTTGTTCTTTTCCTCTGCCCTTAAATACTTTAAGCCCCTGTAGAAAAAGTCTATAAAATAAAATGCCCTGTGATGCTTCACACAATTTAAACAGTGGGAACTATAGTAATAAAATAAATAGTTACATTTTTTAAAAAGTGTTTCTTATTCCAGAATCAAAGCCTGAAAACCCCAAACAAGGGATCTGTAAATGCTTGGCTCATGGTCTATCTGACATGGAATATACACTCTCCTAGAAATAAATGTACATACTCATTCTTCACACTGTAGTCACAGACACAGTAATGGTTGAATGTTTCTCTTTTGTAGTCAAATAATTAGTAGGGCATTTCAAAACTGATGTCTCTAGAGTCAAGAAACAGAAAATCACTTGTAACTAAAGCATGGAGTTATGTAATTTGTGTGTATGTGTGTAGCTGTGTCAAACCAAAAAAAAAAAACAACTCATAATAAAGGGAATCAAAAAAGAGTCAAACAACCTCATCTCAAAAGTAACACAAGATGGATAATTGCATATTTTCAACCAAACAAATGATCATCAAAATGCCCTTTGGTAAGTCGGTAGAGAAGACATACTGAGATTATTGACCAAGTAGAACAGATAAGATATAACTAACTGTTTTTCTTTAAGATTTTTGCCACACAATATAATTGCACATTAAGCCTTAAGAAGAATTGTTTTCAAAGTATTTCCTTTGTTACTCACAAGCTAAATCGTGATTTATTATTTGCCTTATCTCCCAACATAAGTTCTGGAAAAGCATTGTATTCATTACACATATTTCAAGTGAAATTTTTCAAACAACTTTCTGCTCTGTTGTAATCCATCCTGCTCTGTTGTAATCCATCCTTTATGTTGTAGCCAAAGTTATCTTTTAAAATCATACATCAGATCATATCTTTATCTTGTTAAGAAAGCATTTCAACCAAATTTAATCCAAACTCAGTGACCGAAAACATCCTCGACAATCAAAGGTCCCCGACAATCTGACCCTCGCCTTCCTCTCCATCCTCAAATCCTACCACCCTCACCTGTGCACCCCTTGTTTCAGTTAATGGTCTTTGCCCTGTTTCTCATTACAAGGAGCTCATCCTCACTGCTACTTTTTGTGCCATTCGTTCCCACTACCCGACCACCCTGCCAGTATATCTTCCTGTGGTGGGCTCCTTTCTGTCATCCAGGGTTAGCCTCATCATGAGGCCTTCCCTGACCACCCAACATAAAAGGGCCCCAGACCCACCCTGAGTAACAGCACTTCCATCTATATGAAGTTATTCTGTTAATTTCCTTGGTTACTTCTCTCTCTCTCTGTCTCTATCTCTCTGTCTTTGTCTCTCTCTCTCCAAACAGTCCCTACCCCTGGCAACCACCACCGTTAGACAAATGGAACCTCCATGAAAGAGGGAATATTGCTGTCTTGTCCAGCATCATGGACTTCCCTGGTAGCTCAGCTGGTAAAGAATCCTCCTCCAATGTGGGAGATCTGGGTTCAGTCCCTGGGTTGAGAAGGTCCCCTGGAGAAGGGAAAGTCTATTCACTCCAGTATCCTAGCCTGGAGAATTCCATGGACTGTATGTATAGTTCATGGAGTCATAAAGAGTAGGACACTCACCATCTAGCACCATAGTCCTAGAATACAGAACAACGCCTGACACATGGAAGGCCCTAAGAAAAATATTTATTGAATAAATGAACATTTCTAAACATATTATATTTATGGATGCATTTTAGTTGTTTTTAATAGTGAATTTTCACTAAGGCCCTATCTTCAACTGCCTAAAAATCAAGGACGATGGCTTCCTCCAACTGCAAATATGCCTGACTATGACTGACTGCAAGACATTTGGAATAAACAGGCTGTTCAGTGAGAGATGAACACATTTTCAACATAAAAGTTTGTTTTGTAGTAATCAAAATTCTGAAACTGGCTCCTCATGGCACCCTCTGGTTTTAATCAAGCCTCACTGGTCCCTCCAAACATTCAACAAGGACAGTCTCCTCTGATTTCAACTTTCAATGCTGGAAGAACAGAGAAAAACACTTCTCAATGGGTGAAAAAAAAAAAAATCTGTACATTATCTAGGCTACTTTTGATATTTAATACCAACTAACAGAGCTGTCATTATTATTTTAAATTTACCCAGATAAATGAGGACACATTTAGGTTAAGGACAGCAGAAAAAGCTAGAAGACTAAGGACATAGTCAGTGCTCTGGAAGGGAGAAGAGAAGCAAATTCTTTTTTCCAATTATTGAAGGCAGACTTGTTAGCATACTTGTTCAAAGACTTACTCCCAGTCAGGACCATGTCAGGATAAGAGTGGAGTACAAAAATAATCCTCCTTTTAGTCCTGTTCACCTTTTTCTACAAATCACAACCTGCTCAGTGTCTTTCAGCTGTCTTCATGTCAGAGCTCTTATCTGTGAATCTTGACTTTCTGAAGATATTTTAACTAAAATTTGCATTGTAACATATGGCCAGTGATGTTACAACTGCTCATGATGCTACATGCAAATAACATCCAGTCTTATATGACTGGATTCTTTGGGGAAACCTTCTGAACATAGAGAATTATAGTCTCCTTGTATGAAGAAATATATAACTGAAAAGGTAATAGGGATTCAGCGCACTAACATCTGTAATGGCTACTGCCATGAAATTAAAAGACACTTGCTCCTTGGAAGGAAAGTGATGACAAAACTAGATAGCATATTAAAAAGTAAAGACACCACTTTGCCAACAAAGGTCCATATAGTCAAAGCTATGGTTTTTTCTCAATGGTCATGTATGGATGTGAGAGTTGGACCATAAAGAAGGCTGAGCGCTGAAGAATTGATGCTTTCGAATTGTGATGCTGGAGAAGACTCTTGAGAGTCCTTTGGCCTACAGGAAGATCAAACTAGTCAATCCTAAAAGAAATTAACCCTGAATATTCATTGGAAGGACTGAAGCTGAAGCTCCAATACTTTGGCCACCTGATGCGAAGAACCGACTACTGGAAAAGACCCTAATTCTGGGAAACATTGAAAGCAAAAGGAGAAGGGGGTGGCAGAGGATGGGATGGTTAGAAAGTATCACCAACTCAATGATCACAAATCTGAGCAAACTCTAGGAGATAGTGGAGGACAGAGGAGCCTGGCGTGCTGCAGTCCACGGGGTTGCAAAGAGTCAGACACGACTTACTGGCTCAACAACAGCAACAAACATTTGTAAAGTGCTAAGAGTGTTGTCTGGCATATGTCAGGAGCTATACGTGAAGAGTTTTAATTAATTAATTTTTATATTACAAAACAAAATTTCTAGGCAAAAGCTTTACATTTAAAATGATCACAACAATTACAGTTTCTAGTTATATTTCATGGAGAAGGAAATGGCAACCCACTCCAGTAGTCTTGCCTAGAAAATCACAGACAGGAGAGCCTGGCTGGCTATAGTCCATAGGGTCACAAAGAGTCAGACACGACTGAGCGACTAACACTTTCACTTCAAAACTAACATTTAAAAACAAAATCCTGATGTGACATCATATGAATTTAATAACCACCATTATAAGGATGCTGTTTCATTCACTAATTTCATTTGTGATGAAAAGATTCTAAGAGATGAGCTGCATCTTCCTTGAACCTCTGTAAGTAGTGTACCATGCACAGCAGGATAAATAAAGTAGAAAAATATGGCCTTGACTATGTCATCAGGGGCTCCTTGTTTGTTTGCGAGATTAGACAGTTATAAGACAAGTAGTGCAAATTTACAACTATATAGAAATTTGATGCTATACTTTCCCCATAGGAAGAGAGATAAATATGGGCTATAATAATCAGAATAGGTCATGAAGAAAATTATTACAGATATAAAAAACAAACCAAGACTTCCAGAACTGTAATTCTCTAATAAAAAGAAAATCAGATTTGCATCAGTGTAACATGTTATAACAACATATTCTCCTAGAGAGATGATCTTTAGCCAACAGCCACATATACATTTGATTATACTTCATGCTAAACCATGCAATTTGGACGTTTTAGTTATGAAATTCAGATTTTCTTTAATAAATTTTGGAAGGAAAATTACATTACTTAATCAACATTTGTATATGAGCATTCTGATTTTGGGCTTCCCTGATAGCTCAGTTGATATACAACCCGCTTGCAATGCAGGAGACCGGGTTCGATTCCTGGGTCAGGAAGATCCGCTAAAGAAGGGATAGGCTACCCACTCCAGTATTGCTGGGCTTCCCTTGTGGCTCAGCTGGTAAAGAATCTGCCTACAATGTGGGAGACCTAGGTTTAATCCCTGGGTAGGGAAGATCCCCTGGAGAAAGTTGATTTTAATTATAAAAGCATACTCACCTATTCTTAAAGTCATGCTAGCACATTAATTTCTCCCTCCCCTCCTCAAGCTGGGGGATAGGTCTGTCTCTGAACAGGGAGGCCTAAGACCGAACTCTCCCTCTACCCACCTCAAAGAAGGCTCTTGTTTCCCACAGATCTCAATGGCCTTCGTGGACAGGAAAAATGAGGCTAATTCCAAAATACAGACCTTCATCCTTCAAACTGAAACATTTCTATTTTGGCTGTGGGGGAGGGGTGATGGGGCATTGGACCAAGAAACCCCTCAGGACTCATTAGGTTCTATTACTTTGCTGAGGACATGAATATACAGGGCATCCTTCAGAAATCACTTTGATGCATGAATTTCAATTGCTTGTTTGCTTGTCACATTATCCTGTTTAGCATATAAATAATCTCTGGGCGATTTGAACTGATGTGTATTTGAGTTTTCAGCAGCTAGGTAAAACAAAGCAAGAAGTCCAAGAGAAAGGTGACACCAATGCCATGGTTAAGCTTAAATCAATTCATACTCAAAGCAGATATTCAAGACAAGGACACCGATACAGGTAAACCAGGTTATTCATTCATCTTAACAGCCAAACATAAAATGGCTTGCTAAATCAACCATGAAATCCACATCAATATAAAACCATAGAAATAAGCAGAGTAGCTTTTGCATTCCTGCCATTTATCTTAGACAGACCTAAAGCGGGCAATCAGGAGAAGGTCAGTAGCACACAATGGAAATTACACCTCGACAGACAGACTACTGTCTTCTCTACCACTCAGGAGAGATTTTAGCAAGTAGTTCTGGCATCCATAATCACACATCAGCCTGCTACGAGCTGAGAGAGATGTACTAAAAAGGCAAAGATCTCCTCTAAATGTCATGCATTTTAAACTGCCTAGTTTTTTGGTTTGTTTGTTTTTGACTGAAAACTGCAATTCTTTACGTTGTTCAGTTGCTAAGTCATGTCCGGCTCTTTGCAACCCCATGGACTGTAGCTCGCTAGGCTCCTCTGTCCATGGAATTCTCCAGGCGGGAATACCGGAGTGGGTAGCTATTCCGTTCTCCAGCAGACCTTCCCAACCCAGGGATCGAATCTGGGTGTCCCACTTGACAGGTTGATTCTTTACCATCTGAGCCTCCAGGAAAGACCCAAGGTCCACTGTGGCCTGCAGCAAATTCGTGGGATCAGGCAGAACTGACCTACTTTCTACACTGGAAATTAGCCATGCTCTTCCCTTCACTGACCTGCTCCCCTTCTGATTTAACTTCATACTCCCCAAATTAGCAGAACTAAAGTATCCACCAGACTAAGGACCACAGAAAACACGAAAATTTACTCCCCATGTTGTATCTTTTTCAATATCAGAATCCTAGCACCCAACCAAGAGTTATTGGAGGCATGACAGAAAGAGAAAGAAAACGTCTTCTTATTCTGCTTGAATGTTATGATGATGCTATATTCCATTAATAAGAATGGCATGAAAAGATTCTTAGACTATTCCAATAATAGTAAATGCACAAACAAAATCCAAAATAGTCAAAAAGTCTATTGCTGTCATTGCACTAATAAAGCTCACCTTCAATATAAGATAAAGAATTTAAAGCAAAATGTTTTTAAAGGGAGAGGGAAGATTGCTTTATATTTATAAAAGGAATAATTTAAACAAATATATAACAGACATGAATTAACCCCTGATGACATTACATTGAAATCTAAATCTTTGAAATCCAGTGAAAACCATTAGAAATACAAACAAAACACAAATATAATGAAATCTAAGTTCTCATACATATTATTTGACAGAGCAATTAGAAAGAGACTTAAGAAAATAAGATTCTATAATAATTTGATTGAATAGCTGTATATTGAACTTTGTAACTTAAAAAACAGTATATATTCTTTTCAAATGCCCATGGATATTTATAAAATCTGATAATAAGAGCTTAACTAACTTGAAAACAATAAGATTTATAAGTTGATATAAGACATTTTTAAACTATTAAACAATCCTCTGTGAAGACTAACTTAAAAAGAAAAATTTCAAATTTAATACAAAATATTCATTAAATAAACACATTTATAAATGTATATATCCATATTTGTATATATATATAATATATATATTAGTAGAGAAGAATCTTAATAAGCAAATTCTCAAAACAAAAATTTGTTACTAAAATTTATATACTCTCAAAAATTGATTAAATTATACTAAAATGTACCAATATTGGATCAAAAAAAGTATGAACCTCAAACCAATAGACAGAAAAAAACTAAAACTTTAAGAAAATAATATTGAAATGATTCCATATCATCACAAAACAGCTGATATCCAAGTTATTTCAATTATTCCAGAACACAGAAAAAAATTTTCCTACTCTTGTTCAAAACTAACATAATTCTAGTATTAAAAGCAAAAGAATAAAACAAATAAAAATTATGGACCAATAAGACTTTTATAAACATAAAAACATGCATGAAAGACCTCTCCAACAAAAATATATGCAAATACCAACATGCACATGAAAAAAGTGCTCAACATCATTAGTCTTTGTGTGTGTTAGTCACTCTGATGTGTCCAACTCTTTGTGACCCCATGGACTGTCGCCCACCAGACTCCTCTGTCCATGGAATTCTCCAGCAAGAATGCTGAGGTGGGTAGCCATTCCCTTCTCCAGGGGATCTTCCCAACCCAGGGACTGAACCCAGGCCTCCCGCATTATGCTACCCAGGAAGCCCTTCATTAGCCTTTAAGGAAATGCAAATCAAAACTAGAAACGACTTACCACATCAACTAGACATAATATATAATACAAAATGTTTTAATAAAATAAGTGTTGGCAAAAATGTGGAGGTACTAGAACCCTCATACATTGTTGACAGGAAAGTAAAATGGTCCACCATGTGGAAAAGAGTTTAGTGGTTCCTCAAAAACTTAAAACATAGAATTACCACATGACCTAGCAATTCCACTCCTAAGTATAAACTCTAATGAACTGAAAATAAACGTTTAAACAAAAATTTGTACACAAATGTTCATAGCAGCTCTATTCCCAACAACCATAAGACGGAAACAATCCAAATGTCCATAAGCTAATGAACTGATAAACAAAATGTGGTCCATTTATCTGAATGAATATTATTCAACCAAAAAATGGAATAATGTATTGATACATACCGTTACATGGAAGAACTGTGAAAAAGTTATGGTAAGTGAAAGAAGCCAGATACTAAAGGTATAAGCTTCCAATTACGTAAAGTAGCAAGAATAGGCAGGTTCATAAAGACGGAAGAGAGAGTAGTGGTTGCCAGGGATCACAAAAAGTGGGGAATGGGAAAATGATTGCTTAGTGGGCACTGGGGTGTTTTTTAGAGGGAAATTAAAATTCTCTGGACAAGACAGGGATAATGGTTGCAGAATACTGTGAATGTACTAAATGTCACTGAATTGCATCTTTTAAAGTCAAAATAGTGAATTTTATACTATATGAATACTGTCACAGTAAAAATAAAAAATAAATGTATCAATGCTTTCTTATATAATGATATGAAAAATAAAATAATAAAATAAAAAGATTTTATTATGATGATAGGGAAACATTTTAAAATCTTAGGATAAAAATGATGTGAAGCACTGTTACGAAGAAACTACAAAATTATTATTCAAAACATGACTATGATCATGAAAGGAAATACTCTTATACTGTAATTGATAAACTGAACACAAGTGTAAATAAAATGTGAAGAAAAGTTAAAGTTAGGTCAATAAGATGAAATAAAGGGTATAGAAAGATTCAAACACATTTAAGAATTTCATATATAATAAAGGTAAAAATTTAAAACAGTTGCAGAAAGATGATTTAATAAATGATTTGGGATAACAAGCTAACCATTCAAAATGAAAAAAATGTCATGCTATTAACTTGTAAATTAAATAAACATAAGTTTTAAATGTATTTTAAAAAAAAGACAAAAAAATTAAAAGGCAAAAGTGATAGGAGAAATGAATACCAACATCATCTTAGCCAGAGAAAGTATTTCTTAACATGAAACAGAAAGCAGTAACTACAAAAAAATTATTGACTCATTCACTACTTATAATGAAAATACTAAATTAAAAAGCTAACGATTTACATGAAAAAAACAACTACTTTTGTAACTGATTTTATAATTATTTTTACATATTAGCATTATCTAATCTTTGTCATCCAAAGACTTCCTGAAAATCATTTACAGATAACCATACCTTCACAAAAGAAAGGAGATAATGCCCAACAACATAAGAAAAAAGCTCACTCTGTTAATCAAGGCACTTAACTAGGATGTAGTCTGTTTCTGATGAGTAAAGGGATGCACCCAGTATACTAACAGTGTTTATCTCTGGGTAATGAGATTTAAACGACGTTTTTAAATTTTAATTTGTACTTTACTTTCTTACAATAAAATTTTATGGTTGAGGAAAACCTTGCCCTTTTCAGAGTAGCTTGAGAGAATATAACACATGAAAGTCAATATTCCTCAATAAGGAGAAGATGCCCATGGAAATAAAGGGAGGTCTTTTCTTTCCAGTGGAGTTTCTATGACAGGAGAGCATCTGTCCACCCTCACACCCAATAAGCCAGTTTTCTGCTGCCTTCACTGCCTCGTCCCTGCTCCTCTCCCCATCCCATATTCTGTCTCTCTGTCATTCATATGGTTTTTATTTTCCTTGTTTTCTGGTCCTCCGTCATGAACATAAATGCACGAAGCAAAATAAGGAAAGATGCAACCATAGTAATAACAATAACAATTACTGTTGCTGCTGCTGGAAGTGAAAGTCACTCAGTCATGTCTGACTCTTTGTGACCCCATGGACTATACAGTCCATGGAATTCTCCAGGCCAGAATATTCGAGTGGGTAACCTTTCCCTTCTCCAGAGGATCTTCCCAACCCAGGGATCAAACCCAGGTCTCCCGCATTGCAGGAGGATTCTTTACCAGCTGCTGCTATTTAATACTAATGCACCTTTGGTCCCAGAGGGTCCTCCACTATTGCTAAAGCAATTAACTCTCTGCTGTGCTCCCAGGCAGGGCCAGAAAAATACATATAGTTATATTTATGTTATATCAAACAAAGAAAGAGAAGGAAAAGTAGGATGTACATAAGAGAGATTGGAGGAGCAAGTACAAAGCTCACAGGTAAACTGAAGGAGCGAGAAAGCATGATTTCTAGAATTTGGCTCAGGAATATTTTCCCAGGTCATGTCTTTATCTCCACGCTTTACTCTTCACCTAGAGAGATACCCAGCCTCTTGCTCAACAAAAAGCTGCTGAAAGAATAAATCAGCGAATAAGTTAACAAGTAGATTGAAGCATAAATGATTTAATTTCCTTCATTTATATTTATTAATGTTCACAGCAACTTGCTTTTAAGTCCTTGCTAACATTTTCCTAACCTAACTTCTTGGAAAGAGTTAATTGCTTTTGTAATGCTTTCACCAACATTTATTTCTCTTCTATATCCTGAGTCACTTTCCTTCTCAAAAGATAATCTAAAAATACTAATTTGAATCATTAAATTTTTATTATCTGATTCAATTTTTCTGCTAGTCATATTTTACTTGAAAAATCATCTAGCTTTTAATATTAATTTATTACAAACCGCTGTTCTCTAATCTTGTTCAAGCCTGTTCCAAATATTAGAGAGTTTATTTGTACACTTTTATATCTCTAGTAATTATATACATTATTATCTCTTTTCTCCTGGTTTTACATTACAATTTACATCACTTGACTTTGGATCACAGTTTTTCCAGTAATTTTTCTTTGTAAATGATGTGCTATAGATATTTATAAGTTACCAAAACAGTCTCATCCACTACATTCATACCAGAATACCTGCTATTCTTTTTTGCCAGTTTTTTTTTTTTTTTTCCCCATGCAAAAGCATTTATTTGGTTATCCATTTTAAATACAGCAGAGGGATAGTGAGGGAGTCCAAACTTGACTGCACCTGCTATTGTATCTGCTATTTTATTCTAACATAAAGTATAATCAAATATCTTATCTCAATTTTCTATATATGTCCTCCATTTTCCTTTTCTATAAGTACTATTAATTAAGGCCATAGATATCACTACCAATTAGATCACAGAGATTGTTATTCTGCATTTAGAATACTGCCTGGCACCTGGTAGTGCTCAATAAACATTTGTCAAATAAATAAACAAATAATTCCTTGTGGACCACCAATTTGGGGGTAACAGCTTCCTGCTGTAGCACTCATATTCATTTAGCAACTAATTAAAAAGTGCCTTTGATCATCTTGTTGACAAATGATCTTTTGTTGGCTTTCACTGGTCGGCAGCATTAATATTTAACAGTAACAGCAACAAAAATGATAACACCATAGTAACTGAAGCACATGGTATTTATTCTGTCAGGCACTATATTAACTCGGTGGTGGTTTAGTTGATAAGTCGTGTCCAACTCTTGCGACCCCATGGACTGTAGCCCAACAGGCTCTTCTGTCCATGGTATTTGCCAGGGAAGCATAGTGGAGTGGGTTGCCATTTCCTTCTCCAGAGGATCTTCCCGACCCAGGTTCTACTTGAACCAAAAGTAGACTGTCACATTACCGACACTGGAGGCCTTGGAGGGCGGCTGCCTGGGGCCCGTGGCTTCTATATTTTAAAAGAATATATAAAGGCAAATTTAATTTAGAGATTTTATTTAATATCTATAGAAACTACACTCCCATTAAGGGACCAGGAGACTTCCAGCCATATTGCTTTTTGAGTTACAGTGGAATTTTGATGAAAACGTGAGCTGCACTAATTTTGTGTTGCAGGATGCGGGAGTCGAGGGGTACTGGGGAAATGGACACATTTTCAATAGGTTTCCCATATTTTTCTACATTTGCTTCCTTTTGTCCCCCTTCTCTACAAGGATGGTGTTTTAAAAAATTAATGCACATTTAATTGCACATTTAATGCACATTAATTGACCCATGTAACTTGCTTTGCAGGAGGATTATTTTACCGTGGAGTCACCAGAGAAGCCCAATTATTTTAACTCACATCTATTAATTTACTTAGTCCTCAAAAACAACTCAATGAAGTGATACTATTATTCTATTTTACATATGAAGAAACTGAGGCAGAGTGGTTAAGGACACATAGAAAGTGGAAGAAATAGGACTTGAACCCAGACTCTTAACCACTACATGATAATGACTCTCCAAGACCTAGTATTTTAATTCTTAGGGTGTATCTTTTACTCCAACTAAGTTATAAGCTCTTCAAGGAAAGAGCTTAATCTTTTACCTCCTGGAATCAGTCACAGCCCCAAGATTAGTGCCTTATATGTAACAGGCTCAATAATTTTTTGCTAATTTTAGCACTGACCAATAATGCATAAGTCAATATCTAATAAATTATACTATAATAATAAAAATTTGAATTCATATAAGATGGGAAAGATTAGCATGAAACATCTTTACTTCTGGTAAGGCAGTGAAATGAGGCACAATAATCTGAACTGTTGGGTGAAATTGTCCAGGAACATTATCTGTAGCTATGAGCTCCCTCTGTTCCTTTCTAATGTAACCAAACCTTCTCAACAGAGGAAACATGGAAAACATCTGAACTAAACACAGACGATTATTTCTAATTGAGATGGTGTGTGGTAATGACAGCAAAAGATTTTTGAGGATTTGGAGATTGTGTTGAGCATACTATGTGCCAATCACCATGTTATGCGATTGAAAGCAGGGCAGATCATACCTACTGACAGTACTTGTCAGTAACTACTATTATCATAATCAGTTCACAGATGTACAACATTGGCTTAGAGTAACTACAGGTCACAGCTAAGAGGTGGTGGGGTTGGGACCTGGCCTATGCTTAAGTAACTAGAGTATTCTAAAAGGAAGATTTGACTGGGGATTATGCACCAAAGTCTAAAATCATGGAACAATAGACTGGTTCCCAACTGGGAAAGAAGTATGTCAAGGCTGTATATTGTCACCTTGATCATTTAACTTATATGCAGAGTACATCATGTGAAATGCCAGGCTGGACAAAGCACAAGCTGGAATCAAGATTGCCGGGAGAAATATCAATAACCTCAGATATGCAGATGACACCACCCTTATAGCAGAAAGTGAAGAGGAACTAAAAAGCCTCTTGATGAAAGTGAAAGAGGAGAGTGAAAAAGTTGGCTTAAAACTCAACATTCAGAAAACTAAGATCATGGCATCTGGTCCCACCACTTCATGGAAAATAGATGGGGAAATAATGGAAACAATGAGAGACTTTATGACTTTATTTTGGGGGCTCCAAAATCACTGCAGATGGTGACTGCAGCCATGAAATTAAAAGATGCATGTTCCTTAGAAGAAAAGCTACGACCAACCTAGATAGCATATTAAAAAGCAGAGACAATTACTTTGCCAACAAAGGTCCGTCTGGTCAAAGCTATGGTATTTCCAATAGTCATGTATGGATGTGAGAGTTGGACTATAAAGAAAGCTGAGTGCTGAAGAATTGATGCTTTTGAACTGTAGTGATGGAGAAGACTCTTGAGAGTCCCTTGGACTGCAGAGAGATCCAACCATTCAATTCTAAAGGAAATCAGTCCTGAATAATCATTGGAAGGACTGATGCTGAAGCTGAAATTCCAATACTTTGGCCACCTGATGGGAAGAACTGATGCATTGGAAAAGACCCTGATGTTGGGAAAGATTGAGGGCAAGAGGAGAAGGGGATGACAGAAGATGAGATGGTTGGATGGCATCACCGACTTGATGGACATGAGTTTGCGCAAGCTCTGGGAGATGGGGATGGACAGGGAAGCCTGGCATGCTGCAGTCCATGGGGTCACAAAGAGTCAGACACAACTGAGCAACTGAACTGAACTGACTGACTAAAATCTAAAATGATACCTTTTACATAATCCAATTGTCTCTGTCTCCTCTGCCATCACACCTAGCCACACTTCACTTTGGCATTTCACTGTCTGAATTTAATTTGGGGGTTCAATAGCTTAGCAGGAGTGAGAAAAACCACCACCTCCCCACCTCTGGATAAAACCACAATTGTACCAACTCCTCTGTGGCATCACCATCCTGACACCCAGCACTGACAAATTTACCCAAACTTTGAAAGGTAATATTTGAAAATATCAAAAGGCAAATTTCTCCTATTGAATGAAATTCTCTCTGAACACAGTTAAATGACATTGATAGACCTGGTAAAATCTGGTGCGGCTATGACTGCCTTCCAAAGCAAATATAAATGAAATGCCTTTTATACACCTCCTGTAAGAATAAGACTAAGCAAATAAAATTAAAACTGGCAACCCAAAGAGATTCGGGGCACATCAACATCTTGAATTGTGCTTCAAATGTTTTGGGGCTTAACTTAAAACTCCAAAGCACATTAAGGCAGAAGACTTTCAGATCCATGATGGTATAAATTTAATCCACATGTGTCTGATTCATTTACACTTGAAGCATTCAAGTAATGTTTTGTAAGTGCCGTCTCAATGTCTATGACATCTCTGGGCATTTTTATGTCTTTCTCCTTAAAAAACAGGAAATCATGCTTTGGCAAGAGTAAATAAACTTAAAATACCAAAGTATTACAGACCACCAAGCACAACTAAATCAACAGACTTTTGTGTAAATTCTCAATCCAGCAGTGTCTTTTTTTTAATTAGATTGACTTTTGCTGGTCCAATTTTACACCATTCATTTCCATGAAGGGAGATGTTATACTCAAATATGAGTTCAATTCCAAAGGCCTATAGACAGCTCAATAGATTTACCAAATCACACTGTAAAGCTATGTGTAATATACTTTATATTGAGATAATGTGTGAATAAATGGACTTCTAGAAGAGGGTCCTAAGCCAGATTCTGTGGGAAACAGACTTTGAGACAGTGATCTACATGCAGAAATTTTTCTGAAGGGTGTGAGGCGATGAGGAAAGCAGGATTTGGCAGAAGGAGGCACAGAGCTGGAATGCAGTTACAAGTTCTGAAGGGCACAGGACCCTTCAGAAATGTCCCACAGGAGGCAAGGGTGTGCTTTAGGTCCCCACACCCACCCATCACTGTCCACAGAACGACCAAAGAGAAGGGGCACAACCACAGACAAGGCAGCGCCCTTTGGCTGAGGGTAATTTCCCTGAGGGGAAAACTCACCCCATAGGGGATCCAAGTGGAATACCAGTGTCTACTAGACAAGGCTGTTGGGATTTTCTGAGAATTAATCCTCTGTGAATATAAGACCTACTCAGTCTTTTAGTCTGATTAGCAATACAAATTGAGCCATATATTCACTCAATCAGCTAGCAAAGGCTTGAGGTAAGCAAACTCATTTTATAGGGAAATTTCAACATTTACTATGGAGCTTTAATTTATGACAATGTACGACCAGTGTCTGTAGGTCTTACTCAAAGAAATTTTCTCCTCCTGTGTCCTGAAATAATCCCCTCAAAGATAAAACACCAATAAAAAACACATCTTGGAGAAAAAAGTTCTGCACGTAGAGAAGAAGGCAGTGCTAAAGATAATAATGGGGCAAAAGTAACTTTGAAGAAGTTGTATCACCTAGCTTTTTCTCTTTGCCATTGATAATTCACATTTGATACCTGGTTCCTTTTCATTCATTCATTCAATAAACATTGGTTATGACCTACTTGTAGAAACTAAAACATAAGCCAGCAAATAGCTCTTAAACGCCAAGAACCATTGAGACTAACAGAGGAAACTGACATGTAAACAACATAACAAAATAATATCAATCCCAGCTTATCTACGAACTTCTTTCAGATTGCTGATGAAATTCCTAAATTCTAGCACCAGACTCAAATTATAGAATGTTCAGGATTCTCCAGGATGCAATTCTAATACTCCTGGGAAACCTCTGAACACACTTTCACCTCTTAGATCTCTCCAATCCAAATCCCAATCCACAGTTTTGAAGTATACCCAAGGCCAACCAATCAAGTCCTGACCCCATCAGCAGACTGAGTCCAAAGTGGAAATGAGAACCACTACCCACTGAGCGCTTATTTACATTAGATTCATTTAGAAAATACTTATTGGGCCCAACTCTGTGCCAGCCATTGGTCTTAGAATTGAGGACACAGCAATAAACAAGGTTCCTTCCTTCAAGGAGCTTACATGCTAGAGTCAGAAGCCAACAACCACCAAGTAAGCAGATAAGTGTATCCCATATTATCTGATACTGCTAAATGCTATGAGAGTAAATAAAGCAGAGGCATGGAATAGAGAAGAGAAGGGTTACTTTCTAAGACAGCCTGGTTAGACAATATGGTATTTAAGAGAGGAGTCAGGGAAGAGCCACATGGAAGTCAGGAGGAGAGTACTCCTGGCAAGAGAACACCAAGGCTTCAGGCTCGGGATGTGTTCCCAGATGTCCTGTCCAGTGGAACTGTTCCTCTGCCAGCTCCTGTCACTGACTTCACACCACATACTTCATGTCCACCCAAACACAAGAGCAGCCTGAAGACCCATCATAGAAACTACATTTAACTATCTCTAAAATGTGCCTTATCTTCTGGATATGAATTTTGAGTTGTGTCTGAGTTGTTTAAGAATTTCATAAAAGTGGGGTTTCCCTGGTGGTCCAGCGGTCAAGAATCCACCTGCCAGTGCAGGGTATGTGGGTTAGATCCCCAGTCCTGGAAGATTCCACATGCTGAGAGGCAACTAAGCCTGTGAGCCATAAGTACTGAGCCTGCGCTCTGGAGCCCAAGCTCTGCAACAAGAGAAGCCACCACATGAGAAGCCCACACACCGCAACTAGAGAGTAGCTCCTGCTCACCACCACTAGAGAAAGCTTGCATGTAGCAACAAAGATCTAGTGCAGTCAAAAATAATAAATAAATAATTTTTAAAAGAATTTCATAAAAGTAGAACCCAAGTATTATCAGTCCTTTCTCCAAACATCATCATTGCAGCTTCCACAATCTAAACCAGGGAGCACTCCCACTTCACAAGGGAAACCAGCTAAAACAATTATCAACAATATCACCTCTAAATTAGTAGCAATGCAAGAATAGCCAAAAAGATCTGACATAAAGTTATAAAACAATCCAGTTTGTTTTTAATTTTAAAATGAAGCTCATTCAAAGTCCTTTATTTGGTACAGTGAGATCCAATGATGGATTGGTTAATTAACTTTTTTAGTTTGGGAAGTAATTCAAACAGGTACACATTATGTCTGCAAATATTTATACATTTCCACATTTTCATTTGAAATATGTAAATGTACATCCATTCACCATCTTTTTGCTGTAGAGCCAGGTGGAGAGGACACATACACAGATTGTCATTATACAGTTTTTACACATGATAATGAGGGCCAGCCTCTCAAAGAAAGCAATCTTACTAGTAGTCAAAATGTTCTATTCTGTTGTGTTATTCCACCATTTGCCACTAGCCCTGTAAGATCTGGTCTTTATGACGCCAATACCTTTAGCAATTCAGTAGAATTCAATTAACCATTCAGTTATTTGATTTCTATCTGACAAACATCTTAGTGACCAAATGTTTAACTACATGACTAGAAATACTAGCAGAGGAGTAAAAACCTTAGAAAAATTAAAATCAAACTCTATGTATGAAACAAAACACACTTCTTGGGTAAATTCACCTATATAAGTTATCATTTTGCTCTTCATATACTTTCCAATTCAAACTGATCCTTCCAGTAAAAGACTGCTAAAGTTGAACTGTATCATAACTCGACAGTTGCTCACTTACGGAACAGATTAAAAATTACCATTTGGTTTCAATATCTGCTTAATTAACTTACCTACAGAACTCAGAACCCACATTCTGGTAAATCATTTCCCATCTCTTGACATTCATACTACTTAAGTTACAGTCAACCAGTCAACAAGTATTTATTGCTCTGCCAAACTAGTGAAATAAGTATAGGAATAATAATAAGTTCTTTTTAGGATTACATAGTCTAGAAATGGAATGTTAAAAAGACTCACTACCTGAAGAAAGGCAAAAGTAAAGAATATTAAGGAAATGTTACTTAGAAGTGCTGGTAAGTGTCTTCTTTTTCCACATCACTCTAGAAACATCAGAAAAATATCTTCAAGGTTTATTTATTAGGAAAAAGTGGTTCACCTAAGATGCATGCAAGACAATTTTATAACGGCCATTTGACTCTCAAAGATTTTTGTATTAACTTGTTGCTAAGTGGAATTGTAAGTTAGTCAGTACCTATTGCATTTCCCTGTGTTTTTCAGTTGGGATTGTAATTAAATGAATTTATATGAATTAACAGTGTTTAAAACTATAAAATTCAGATATTGAAAATTTTTACAGACATTAACAAGTTATACTTTAAGCTAACATTATGATTATGTTTCTAAGTATCAATTCCTGAAAATAAGCATATACAGACACACACATACACATATATTCCTCCTTTTGTGGGGAAAAAAATAGGGAATTTTTAGGGCAGTGAAACTATTCTGTATGATACTGTGATGGTGGACACATATCAACATACATTTGTTAAAACCCACATGCCGTACAGCACAAGGAGAACCCTAATATAAACTGCAGACTTTATAATGTACTCATATTGGCTCATCCATTGTAACAAATGAACTACATCAATGCAAGATGTTTATAGTAAGGATTAATGGGTGTGAATGGATGGAGACATGAGGAGGTATGTGAATTCTATGCTTTCTACTCATTTTTCTGTAAACCTACAACTACTCAAGAAAAATAAAATCTACTAAAAGAGATTTCTAACAAACATCATGATCATCTTACCTTTGTATTAAACTCAATCATCAGAATTAATACAGTATCCCCTTTTTCATCAGCCACAAGTTTTAAAAGTTTTAGACATTATGCCAAAGCTATTGATAAGTTCTGATGCAGTAAATCCTGCCAATCCCAGACACCAGCATCTGAATTACTCACTTCCTCCTTTCAGTTTATGCATGCACCGGTACCCTTATTCCAGTTTGAGGCTTGAAAAATGACAGTGAACACAGGTCAAAGACCGTCTGCAGATGTTCGTTCAAATTCAACATTTCATTCTTATCAGGATGAGAGAAGGCACAGTGTAGAGTAGGGCATTGACCTGGAAGATGTCACAGTTATAGTGCATCTGCAGGAATTTAGAAGCTCAGTTTCAGAGAGATGTTTTAAACATTTAGAAGCTTCTAAAATGTAGGGTGCAGAATGATGGCTCAGTCATTAACACCTGTGCAGTTCCTCCTGGGCATTCAGAGGATAAAGGGAAAATGGTTCTATAGGGAAATCAGTGTTGGGTGTTATTTCGGCATTCCCAAGCTAGGGTTTTTCATTCAGGTTCCATTTAGAACTGTCTGAGGGCCTTAACAAAACAAGTAAGGCACTTGTTATAAGTCACAATTTATAAATCCTTTAACCAGAACTTGCCATGAAGACCCAAGACTTCACAAGAGAAAGAAACTAGGAATGCAAAGAATGCTTGAAACAACTTAAAACATCAATTCAGCATGGGCTATCTGTGGTAGACCTACTACCCATCTGATGCAGAAACAATTTTTCACACTAAAAAGCACTTTAGAAGTATTGATGCATTGGGGTCATAAGTGTAGCAATAATTCACAGTTAAATAGAACACAGACCTCAGAAAATGTTTTATAAATATAAAATTATATTTCCACTAGGATATATATTCAAGATATTAACTAAATTGTAATATCTATTTTAGCAGTAAAGAAAAGCAAAACTTCAGGAAAAGAAATTAGAGAAAAACATAAATTCAAAATATTCCTGGTGAGGATGAAACTTTCTTACCTTCTATTGCCTGACAGTAGTTAACCTAAAACTCCTATTTCTCAAAGTCAAAAGCCGAAACTAAGTAGAATTTTAAGGGTGACTTGAAAAAAAAAAGCCAAAACCAAAACACCAGTGATTAGCCCAGGGTTACCTGTGTCTCATTAAGTTCACTACTTCATGGTTTTCAGGCTTTCTCCAGAGCTTCATTTTTACATTTTCTTTAAATATTTTCAGCTACCTCTTTTCTCCCTTTCTTAGCATTCCCTTTCCAACCCTCAAATCAGTCATTTTTTACTCAGACTCACTTTTTATTTTAAAAAGCTACTTTATTTCAAGTTTAAAAGAAAAGGAGAATTATTCTAAGGGAATTCCCCTTGTCAAGTAGCATAAATTAAACTCTCCAAGAATGAACACTGAAGGGATTCCAAGTGTTGACAGAACTTTTCTCAGCTATTCACATTCAAACAACTAAACTATGAGCTCAGATGAGACCCCAAGTTGGGTTCACCTAAGGCCTCCTAAATTAACAAGAAGCAAGCTTCGACATGTTGATTTGCCATTGACAGATGTAGCCTATCCTCCGCTAGATTGGGCACCCCAGACCAATTCCAGAATACTGTGTAAAAAATACTTAAATGATACAATTCCAGTAGCTAAATTCAAATTGTAAGGAAATAAGAGGTATAGAAATTAAGAAATATTTTAAAAGCAAGAAATCCTTTTGCAGAATAAAATTGACTACCATAGGATCTATCTGCAGCAGTAACTCTCAAGACTTCTGTTCACCAGGACCATCAGGATTGTTTATTAAAGCTCTACTGGCCACAATTCTTAGACAATGAACCCACAGGGGCCTAGAAAAACTGCATTAAAACAAGCAAGAACAAGCACTTGCATATCACTATGCAAGGTACAACCAACCATGACCTTTGTGTTATGGCTACCTTTGTCTTAACACTTTTGCCTTACCTCTACCTGAGTATCAGCTGTATTACTAGCTTTAAATACCAATCTGTTTCCCCCTTGGTAAACAGAAAAAGGAATGGAAATAATCTTTACTGCCATCAGTAGCTACATACACAAGGATGTTTTCTCTTTCATTGTGTGTTATCACCTTTTCCATTATAAACAGTTGCAGAGAGTTATGGCCATACTTATCAATCACAAGTATTTTTTGTCTTCTATTTAGAAAGTCATATAAATGATTTATGTTTGTTGCTAATTCTTTAACCTTAGCCTTCATTTCCAAATAAAAATACCAAGATGTTAAATATAGCTGCTGGAAAAAGAGGCAATGAAATGATAAGAGAAGATTCCTTGGCTCTCATATCCCTCCCTGCATTACTATCATCCTCGGTTAATAAACTAGAGGTTTCTTTACCTGATCTACCCATTGAGGTCACCTGTACTATCCAACTATCTCAACTCATCACTTCCCTTTGCAAACTGAGACCTGGTCATTGTGTGTTGGAAGAAGCCAATCTATAAATCACAAGCCCATGTGACTTTCTATCAAGATGTACTGGAGTCCATTCCAATATTGTTTTATAGTCATTTTTTCACATTTTAGAAACTAATCATATTCAGTATATTAAAACTGTCATTTCTGCAAAAATTACTTTATACCACACTGCAATAGGTAACACTATGGTTAGAATTGTTTAGTGAGAATATTTCTTTTATTTCCAGGCTTGTGGGAAAATAACCATGTGTCATAGTTAGCTTAATTCTAAGCCAGAGATGAGAACTAAAATAAGTTCTGAATAGGAGTAAATTCCAGCACTCAAAAGATGAAACAGCATTGCCCATCAAGACTAACATCTTTGAAAAAGACAACAAACCTTGTATTGAATATGGATTAACTGAAAAAGCAAAAAATTGTCAAAACCATAGATCCTTACCAGAAACGGACTCCAACAAATGCAGGAAACACACATTATACCCAGAAGCTGGATGACCATTTCAAAGTGATGAGACCTGCCTTGTCTGTGCTGCTGACTTCTAAATTTAACTTTCAAAAGTGAAATTCCCGTGATGGCATTGCAAACAAATGAAACACCCAGGGCTAGGAGCCCCAGAAAAGCAAAAAGTAAAAGATAAAACCTATCTTCCCAGTCTTTGATTTGATCTGTTTTGTAGAAACACCAGGTCCTCGAAGCTTGAATTTTATAGTCACGATGCCCAAGGATGGGCAGCAAAGCTACAAAAATAGCAAAAAAGCACACCCCACTCAACATCATTTTAACATGTTTGGTTGTAATTTTTGTAGAGTGAAATATTGGTTTGGTGACTCCAATACATCGCTCAATGGCCATCAGACTGCCTAAAAAAAGTGGGCACAGACCAGAGAACACCATGCAGATACCAAAAATACTGCAAAGGATATTTGACTTGTCAAAGTAGATCCAGTCTTTATCAGAAGCATACACAAAGACCGCTATAGTTCCATTGATGAGGTGCCCAAAGAAATCTGTGATCACTAGAGCACTAGCCAAAAGCAAAAACGATGACTTGTACTTCTGTCTAAATCTCTGGTATGCCTTCATGAGAATAGCAATGGCAAGGCTGTTCGATAAGATTCCCACTGTCATGAAGATTATTGAAAAAGATATTGAAAGGTCTTCTTCCAGTTGGCAAGTTGTATTTGAAAGGAGCTCAGATGCAGGAGACACTGACTCTATAGAACTGTTTGTGGACATTGTTGTGGAGATAAGAGCCGGCCACTCAAGTCATCTCCCTCTCAAGAGTTTAGGCTTGCAGTCCAGAGATCTGTAGCATAAAGACAGAGAAATCATGAGCCCTGGAAAACTGCTCATCTGGCATCCCAGCACCCTATGGTGGGAATCAGATTTATCCAGCCTATCAGGAGCCAGGTTGCATCATGCTGAAAACAACACACATCTGCCTGGGGTTCCACATCTCATTTTCAAGGTAAAGAAGCTACCAGAACTGAGACCTCTTGGTTAACTTCTGTGTCTACTCTGCCAATGAGCACCTCCAAAATCTCCTCCTGACACTTCACTGACACCCTAAAACTTCAGATTTACCAACTCACTTAACAAGACTAGATTTAAAACCAACTGAGTTTTTAAAAGTATGATAGTCTATTCTAATAACTAAGTGACGGTTTATACTTTTTGCTTTTTCCTCTGATGAGCTTTGCCCCAAAAGTGTAGATTATTCCTTTGGGAACTATGTCTGTTTGTCAGGCAGACAAAAATCATCATCCCCAAATTTTGGAAGGGTGCAGGGTGGAGCCGCAAGCGCACTGACGCTGCATGGGCTTCTCTGAATAAGTTCTGAATTCGAGCTAAAACGATGTGATTTAGCTCAAATAACAGCAAACCACACACCTCAGTGACCCATGGAAGGCTACCACCTGTGCAGAAATGCAGGTGGGTGACAGCAAGGGAGACGACCACCCTCACTGTGGGCACTTCTTTCTAGATGCTGCTGATCTTAAGTTACAGCTTCAGGGCAGCAATATCCAAGGCGAGTTATTCATTTGTAGCTCTTTCCCTAAGGCTTCCTTGGTAGCTCAGACGGTAAAGAGTCTGCCTGCAATGCAGGAGATCTGGGTTTGAACCCTGGGTCAGGAAGATGCCCTGGAGAAGGACATGGCAACCCACTCCAGTATTCTTGCCTGGAAAATCACGTGGACGGAGGAGCCTGGCGGGCAACACCCCGTAAGGTCGCAGAGTCGGACACGACTGAGCGGCTAATACACAGCTCTTTCACTAGTAAGCTGAGACCTGAGTCACAGACCCTCTCTGCCCACCCCCGCCGCCACCCCGCCCCGAGCTCTTTCAGCCGGCGTTTCCCCAACAGCTTTCCCGGAGGTTAGGAATTCCGAAGCCAGCCTTTCCTGGGACCGGCCCAAGCGGGGCCGCCCCGGTCTGCCCGCAGGGCGGCCGCCTCCTCCGAGTCTTACTCACAGCGCTACTTTCGCCCGCTGCTACCCCAACGCCCCCAGGCCTCTGCTTGCAACATCCTTCCCAAACCTCTTAACTGGCTGAAACTTTCTGCGATTGCTCAAACGCCAGAGGGCCGGTCTCCCTCCCACCCCCGGGGCGCCAAAGACCTGCGGTGATCCGGATGTGGGGGTCGAAGTGTCGCGGGCAGGGAAGCGAGGGGTGAAAGGGGATATTTTCCTTCACCCGTTTCCCTCCTCTTAGACCCTTTCTCCCAGGTCCCAGTCGCGCACCTCAGAATCCGGACGGGTCGGTCTTTTCTCTGCGACTGTATCCCCAGCTGGGGGCATCTGTTCCAAACGTGTTGGCCAGCGCAGGCTCAGGTACCCTCGGGTGCGGCTGCCTGTCGCCGCCCCGGGCGTCCGAGAGTGCGGTGGCTAAACCTCAGCCGGCCTGAGCATCCGGAGACCAACGCGTGGGAATCTAGCCGCTAGAGGGGTGGTGACCTTGGCATCCCCGGCTGCGGGCAGGGCTCTAGGCGGAGCAGAAGGGCGCGCCGGCCCGTGGGCCATCCCGCGCCCCTCTCTGCTTCGCCGATGCCGCCTGAGCGCAGCGCCGCGCCCGCGCCACGGCTCCGGCCCGGACTCGCTCTCGCCGCGCGTCCGCCCACGCGCTCAGCCAGCGCGGAACCTGCCCGCTGCGCGCGGCTCGCTGGGTCCTTTAGCACCTAGCGGCGCTCGCCGCCTGGGCGGGGAGGAGGGCGCGGTTGACCTCCGCCCCTTCCTCCCCGCCCCTTTCGCCTTGAGCCGGACGCGGAGAAACTTCAGCACCGTGCTCAGATGCTACAGCCCCCCTCCTCAGCATCACTACGGCCCTCTTAGCTGCCCGACCACTTAGGGCAAAGTTTTGTTTTAAACTCCTTCTCCAGCTAAAGGCGCCATCTCTATGGCTGTAAAATAGGAATCAGGAGAGCCGAGGAAAGCGTGCAGACAGCAGTCGTGAGAGCGTATTGAAACTGTCAGATTGTAGTTTGCCGACTGTTCATCCCAAATCCAGCTTAAAAAGAATAAGCCAGGTACAAAGAAAGAGATGGTGCATTTGAGATGGTGGGCTTAGGGGCCGATATCCCCAAGAAGTGAAAAACATTCGGGCCACGTGTCGTCAGTGGGAAGTCGCTGCCTTAGGCTTCGCTGTCCCTTAGAGGACTGGACTGTTTCTAGCTTTCTAAAGAAGGTGAGAGGGGAAGGGTGAGGCGTATTCTCGCAGGACACATGCAGATAAAGCAGTAACATTTTAGTGATTTTAAAAGCCCAATGGTGAGAGAATTTCTAGTGGTGTGTTTACTCAAAGAAACTAATAAATTTTGCTGAAATCGTTTCATAATCAAGTAAAGAAATATCCACTATTCCATTAGGAATTGTAATTCGAGTCATTTTAATGTTGTAACCGTTTTTTGCTTATATTGTTTTGATCTGTACCTATTAACTTTATGTCATCTTCATAGTTTATGGAAACGTATTACTGATCTTTGCTCTTTTTGTCAGTAAAATATTGCCACAACTTATGTGAAAAACCAATGCCACATGGAAATAAACCCTCTTTTCTCTGTTCTAAAATCAGAAGGGGCCTCTAAACTCCTGGAAATTAAAAAGGACCATAAAATGCTACAGTGAGATAAATAAATTAGCCATTAACTATAGAGAAGAATGATTGCAGTTTTTTTTTATTGCAGTTTTTCACTATGGTAGACACTGAGGTTTTTTTTTAATGATATGATCATAGCTTGTAAAATAAAGTATTACTCAGGTAGAGTCACTTGAAAAATCTGGTTAATCAAATATTCTAGTTAGTAGAGAATAGTATGTCTGAATGACCAGTGTCCAAAAAACAACTATGTAATAAACCACATGGAAAATGTGAATCACACAGAGCACTATTCTATCCTTTAGTGATTAATATCACTTGATCACATTGGATACAATTATCTATTTACTTACGCCTCTCCCACTGAACTGCATTTCTGCAAAGGTCTTATTCATCTCTCCATCCTCACCTAGGACTATCCTCCTGGTCACTTACTAACATTGTTTGAATTCATCGGTGGTACAACCAACATTCTAGGATCACACTTCAAGATCTTGAAAAGTCCCCATCTTTCACTGGCACAGCTCACTAACAACAGCTACTTAATTTGCTGAGTGAAAAACAGAAAATTCTCATGAATGCCATTTCAAGTCATAATGTTTATTACGTATATTTAAAACATTATTAATTTATTTTTCAAAGTGCTAGATAAATCCTATTTTTTTAAAGTACCTACTTTGAAAAAAAAGTGTCTACTTTGCATGTATTCTTGGAGTTCTATTTTTAGAATCCATTCCTTAATCAAGAAACATTTCACCTGAATCTTAATAAAAGATTCTAAAGAACCTACATCTCTTCTCAAGATAGAGTATATTAGTATCAGTAGAGAAGGTACTAACTAATATGGAAGAGTAAATAATTAACTGACGACTCTTAAAAGAAAAAAATACATATCTGGCCTTATTGCACCCAAATCTGATCCCTATTCAAAGTTCCCAGTGGCAGCCTCTGACTGCTTACATAAGGAATTGCTAAGTCACTTTAGTCGTGTTCGACTCTTTGTGACTCTGTCTAATAGCCCACCAGGCTCCTCTGTCCGTGGGATTCTCCAGGCAAGAATACTGGAGTGGGTTGCCATACCCTTTTCCAGGGCATCTTCCAGACCAAGGGATGGAACCCACGTCTCCTGCGGCGCCTGCATGGCAGGCGGATTCTTTACTGCTGAGCCACCAGGGAAGCCCCAGTGTGAGGAAGAAGTGCTGGCAAATCAGCAGATGAGAGAAACAAACAGATCAAAAATTAGTTGGTGGGTGAAGGGGGTGAGAGATGGTGAGGGGGCAGGTGGGAAGGGGGGTGGTTGACAAAATTCTTCTGAAAAACAGTAGTTGGTATCATTACTGCTGAGAAGCAGACGCACGTAAAACTCAACTTACACATTCATTCAACAAATTTCTTGAGTGTCTATTTTGCATCACACACTGTTTCTAAGAGGCAGAAATACAGCTGTGTGGACAAAGCATCCAAGCCCCTGCTCTGGTGTGGCATTGAAGTGAGGGAGGGCACTTACTTTTGTGGCGCCTATGTCTAAAACCTTCATGTGATTTGGTGGCTTCCCTTTAATGGAGCCAAAGCTGATGTCAGCCTGTCGACAGGAGATAACATGACAGGTGTGGGCTTGGCAGTCACGTTCATTCAGGATTAGATGCAGAACACTATGCTCAGAGAAGTGTGCACATTCTAATTAAAGTCAGAGAAACCGGGACTCAATGACACTGAGGACAGAGTAAAAACTCCATAAAAATTAAAAGGCGTGTTGGAAGTTGATTTTTATAGTTTTAATAAAACTGTCTAGGAAAACTTTTCTGGAATTTACCATTGACATTCATGCTAGAAACTATGTCCCAGTTTGGCAGTAATTAAAATAACAACTTCTTTTTTAAAAAAAATTATTATGTAACTCTTTGAAGCACCAAAAGTAACATATGTAATGCATTTGTAAGTTGTGAATTATTATATAAAATAAACACCCATGTACCTACTATCTAATTTAAGGACTATGTGGATTTCCTAGGGCTGCTGTTACAAAGTACTACAGACTGGGTGGCTTAAAAAACAGAAACGTATCTTGCAGTCTGGAGTTTAGAAATCCAAAATCAAGGTGTTGGCAGGGTTAGTTCCTCCTAGGGGCTGTGAGGGAGAATCTGTTTCATATCCCTGGCATGGCTTCTGATGATTTGCTGGCAGTCTTTATCATTCCTGGATTTTAGATGCATCACTCCAATCCCCACTTTCATCTTCACATGCCATTCTCTCTCTTTGTCCTCACATGGTCATCTTTTTATAAGGAGACCAGTCATATTGGATTTGGGACCCACCCTACTCCTGTACGACCTGATCATAATCAATTACATCTGCAACAACACTATTTCCTAATACAGTCACATTCTAAGACACTGGGGGTTTGGATTTCAAATTTATTTTGGGGAATGTAGGGGGAAAGAGTCATTCAATCCATTGCAAAGGCTATACAAAAACATTACTAACATTGTTACATCTATCTTCATGTTTCTGTCTCCATTTCATTCTTCTGTATCCCTCCCCCAGAGATAATGGAGATAACCACTATCCTGAATTGTATGTTTGTCATCATTCTCTTGCATTGTATTGTTTTATTACATAAATATGCATATGAACCAATGTATTATTTAATTTTCCTTGTTTTGTAACTTAACCTCCTATAACTTGTTTTTTTAACACAAGATTTATAAGATTCACAGATATTGTTGTATGCAATAGGAGTTATTCATTTACAAAATTCTACAGTCATAAAAATTTGGGTATCCAAATTTTTAAAATATCATCCTGTTAATGGTTATTAGGATTATTTCCAGTTTTCTGTTCTTAGAAAATAATCTACTATGAATAATCTTGTATTTATCACTTTGTGTAGGAGTTTCTCTAGGACATATACCTAGAATGAAATCACTGGGTCACAGAGTTTGAGAATGTCCAACTTTCCAAGATAAGGCTGTGCCTAGGAGTTTTCTTTCGTATTTGTGACAACACTTGGAATTGTCTATCTCTTTAATTATTACCAACCAGATGGTTGTAAAATAATATCACAATGGGACCTAAATTATATTTCTCTTTGCATTCCTGTCTCTTTTTCTGTGAAATATCTGTTTGTCTCTTTTGTCCAAATTTTTATTGGATTTGTTGTCTTTTTATTAATTCTTTATGTGTTCTAGATACTAATTCTCTATCAGTTGTAGAGACAACATCTTTTTCTAAATCACAGCTTGCCTCTTCATTTTCCCTACTCTCCTTTCTTTGCTAGCATTGTTTTACACAGTGCTTAACTTAATGTGATCAAATTTCAAGATCTTAAATCTCATCTTTTATGCTGTACTTTAGCATCTTTTCTGTCACATTTTAAAAGCCTTTCCAGAACCTGGATTATAAGATATTCTACTATATATTTTCTAAACATTTTAACATTTGTGCCATCCACATTTAAGTCTTTAATCCTACAGATAATTATTTTTGAGTATTTGTGAAGTAGGAATCCAGGGAGTTCCTCTATACAGATAACCAATATTTGTGGTGCCATTGGTAAATAATCTCACTATTATGGGTTGCATTGTGACCTTTAAAATTCATATATTGAAGCCCTAACCCCCAGCACCTCAGAAAGTGACCTTATTTGGGGATAAGGCCTTTACAGAGGTAACCAGGTTAAAATGAGGCCATCAGGATGAGTCCCATTCAATCCGAGTGGTATCCTTATAAAAGAGGGAGATTCAGAGACAGAGACACGTACAAAGAGAACACCACGTGAACGTGAAGATGGCCCAGTTACAATACCTGCCATGGAAAGAGGCCTAGAACAGGGGCTTCCCTCACAGCCCTCAGAACAAATCAATGCTGCCAACAGCTTCATCTTGGACTTCCAGCCTCCAGAGCTGTGAGCCATTTCAGTTGTTTAAGTCACCCCATTTGTGATACTTTGTAATGGCAGCCTTTACAGATTTGTACATCCTCCCTTCCTCATGAATCTCTCATAGACCAAGTTTTCATATATGCATGGGAAAATAATTATTCCTTGACAGAACTACTATACTCATTGGGTTCCACTGGACTCTGGTTCCCCTGGAAAGTACTATTTGGGGAGTGCTATTGTTACCCTTAGGACAAACTGAATTTTTTAAGGTGGTTTTCAAGACTCTTCTTAATCTATGTTCCTACTTCTGCCATGAGGCTTAACTCTCCTTCCTCAGCCCTAAAACTCTTTGCCCAGTCACACTGACATCCTCAGTTCCTACAACCTGTCCCTTGGCCTTCTGCCACCACTATCTTTAGTAATCTTCCTTCAATCCCTCACACATTGCCTGATCCCTATTCAGACTCCAATGTTCAAAAATTAGTGTGCTTTCTGTACATCATGCTAACTGCACGTCTGTCATTGCCATTGTATATCCAGCACTTTGCACATGCTGTGGAGGTGCTCAGGAAAGAATGAATGAATGAAGGGGACATACTTCAGAAGTGGAAATCTGAGCACAAAGAAGTAACTTGCCTGATTAGAGTGGCAAATACATGTGACAAAACCACATCTATCTGACCAAAAACCCATACTCTCACCAACTCTTCATATGGCTTCTGGGTTTACTAGGACATAAAGTGCCGTCCTTTATGCACAGTTTGTTGCTGCTAAGCCTACCACCAGAAGGGCAGATGCCTGTATTGTTTTCCTTTTGGTACAAGAAGTTTTGCAATAATCCATCTACATTCTTTCACAAGATCCAAGACCCACAATGCCACTGTTCCAGCACTTATGCTTTTGTTAACTCTTCAAGACAGGCAAAATGGAAAATCTATGTGGTGAAAAGAAGGGAAAACTTGGAAGGAAGCAGAAGAGAAATGTATTGATTTTCTGCCCTTTGCCAAGCACTGTGATGGGTTCTTTAAGTGTACACATCAATGCCACCAGGTGGTTATTCTATCCTCATTGCACAGAGGAGAGATGAGGAAGCTGAAGCCCAGAAAAAAAATAAATTCTTTGCCCAAGATTACACACCTATGCTGAAAGGGAGGTGCAGATCAAACCATAAAATACTCAGCAATTTCTGCTTCATTCAGGGGTGGGGGCCAGTGCAGATCCTCTTAAATCTCCTATCCATCCCCACATCTCCCCATTAGCCTGGACCCTGCTATTGGCTACTCCCATGGAGCTCTGGGTGCCTATCACCATTCACTATTTATTCTACACATGTACTAGACTCAAAGTGAGCAACGTGTTACGCTAACAAATTTTGAAATGCAGGGATCAGGTAGCCGCTGTTTCTGCCCTCAAGGAGCTTAAAAATCTAGACTGGCGTGCTAGTTCTTGTTCATGACCCCCTGTTTTTTTCCCTCTTCATTCCATTTCATCTTCATCCTTTTCCAGGATTCAACTAGCCCTCTTCATATTTTTCTTCCTGTCTTATCTGACTTCAATATTTCATATAGATATCTAGGATCCAACTAAGAAGCAAATTTAATCCACCCAGTACCCTATTATCTTTAAGTGACCCCTGAGCAGGTGAGACACAAGACATACAGTGTTTGACAAAAGTGAAGTGACAAGGACAAGTTTGCACCAGGGAAGAGAATGGACCAGACACAGCATCACAGAAACTCCTGAAGGCACTGGGGACCACAGACAGGGGCCACAAAGGAAGACTGTTTTGCAAAGAAACTGCCACCTTCACTTTTTTCTGCATGCTTGCATATGAAAAGATATAGGATTTACATATATGGAGGTCTGACTGTGTCTCAATGATAAATGTTTTACATATATATTAAATTAATTTTTCCAAGAACTCTATTTAGAAAAGGCAAAACTATGACCTTCACTTTGCAGAGAGGTAATTGAGGCACAGAAAGATTAAGGAGTTAAACTGCTTAACACAGAGTGAATTCAGTACCTGGTCTGCCCAACTTCTTGATCCTAACTCCTAGCCCAGCTGCCTCACTGGCAGCTAAGACACCCTTGCACGCTGTGGTCTAACATGCAAGGTTTCCCAGTATTGGCAGCTGTCACAGAATGTCCTTTTGTGGCTAAGTGGTTATCAGGGGTCATCTTGATTCTTTATCTGTATTCAATACTTGTCTACAATTTTCTCATGGATTTTACTTCAGTGAAATTTCAAAACACCCACATCCAAACCCAGAGCAAATCTGAAACCACATCAAAAGATCATGAGACCATCCTTGCCAAAGTAAAGAAAATCCCCCTTAAAAAGAAACATTAAAAATGAGTCCCTTGCTGGAAGAAGAAAATATTGATAGATTCACTTTTCCCCCAACTTGGCACAAAGGAGAAATTGCTTTCTCTGAAAGATGGAGCCGTCTCAGGGGTGTAAAAAAAATATCCAAAAGCTGAACTCAAGTAGGACTGCCTGCTTCACCATGCAGCCAGTGCCATCTTGAAATTTCTCAATCACTTTAGCTTTGAATTGTGTATTTAAGTGAAGTCCAATGAGACAATGGAGCCTGCACCCCCAGTTGAGACCTCCAAATCCGGTACACACCCACATCCCCGGGATGGGCTTCCCTGGGATGGGTTCTTGGCCACCCAGTCCCCTGCCCCAGACCTCAGCCAGCCTCCATCGACACCCTCACATGGTAACTGCTGCCATTCTTCACCGAGGAAGGGGCCTGGCCATGAGATTGAGTAGGGTGGGCACAAGGGTCACTCTTCACCAAGGAAGGGGCCTGGCCATGAACTTGGGTAGGGTGGAGATAAGGCATCTCGGGGCCAAGCGTGGCTGCTACACTCCCACTCCAGGTGAGCTTATCTGGGCCCGGGCAGGGCAGGCTTCTCACCCCCTCATCCAGCTACTGAGCACATCTGGGCACAGAGGTTTAAGATCTTCACATGCTCAATGGCTCAATCGTGTCCAACCCTTGTGACCCCATGGACTGCAGCCCATCAGGCTCCTCTGTCCATGAGATTTTCCAGGCAAGAATACTGGAGTGGGTTGCCATTTCCTTAGGGGTCTCCCATCTACTATGAACTAAAGCCGTAGGCCCATGGAAATAGGGAGCCACCTGGTTCAACCCCCCTGGCCCAAGCCCCCTACGGACACTGCACATGGGTCCCTAGTTTGATGGGAGAAGGAACCCAGTAGCCATCAGGCTCAAGCAAATTCACACACACCTCAGAGACACTTGAGTATCTGTGAGGGTTTTGTATTGGCCCCTGTGCCCCAAGGGCCCCTCAAAAAGCTCCAGTCTGGGGAATTTTCTCTTCTTCCTTCCAAGTCTTTCTCATTCTGTCTTGAGTTTGTCTCTGACCAGCTCAAGGCAGCCTTGAAGGACAAGCCACAAAATAGAAATTGTGTAATTTTGGTGACTCCACACCCAAGTGAAATGTGATATTTGCATTTGAATTGGCATTGCACAATATAGAAAGGAACAAGAAAATTCATCCTAGTAGTCTAACATTTTAATTTCTATTTCTTTAGAACATCAAGTAGCAAATAAACAACACCATGACAAGTCCAGAGAGAGACCAAAGGGAAAAAATTTATGTTGCAGTATTTTTAAGTGTACTTTGCCCCTACTTTTTACATTTCTTTCTCAGTTTCCACACATCAAACACTGGATCCCAGTTTTCTGGGTTCCTCTAGGTTACAACATACAATCAATAAACATTTGGTAAGTGAATGAATAAATTTCTATAACAATTTTCCCTTATGGTACTAAAAACTCTCTACCTGCTAAACTGACAGCGAGGCTGTGTCCTCTGTATTTTTGTATTTCCCTAAAACTCAGCATAATTCCTTTGTTGATGATCATTATAGTGTATTGAACCACCACATACACTTTTATTTTCCCTTGTCTCAGTAACTGTATCTCTCTAGACATTTAGACTGTGTCTCATCTAGACATTGTGAAGTGGAGATCAAAATTATAGGCTGAATAAATAAAAACGAAAAATACTCTCAAATTATCCAACACACAAAACAGAAAAAAATTGAGAGGAAAAAATCGTTCTCAGATGGAATTGTGCAACTCATTAGCCATCTTCTCCACAACTTGCTTCCTACCCAGGCAAAGCTGAGGCATCAAGTCTCATTTTTCTAAAAGCCAGTTAGAACTTAGGGTAATATGGTTGATGTTGTTTCCCCTCCTATTATAAAATTTTTTTAAATCAAACTGAAAGTTGAAAGCTCCACATGGTCATAAATTTTTTTTAGTTCAAAAAAATCTTGGCTCTCAGATGTGACTTCTCCAACAGTAAGAGGCTCTCATTTTGTGAAAGTGTCTGCCAGAACCAGTTATCACTAACCAGAGGGAAAACACTGCTGTCAGAACGCGGTGTCCTTGACAAACAGAAACTTAGTTTCTCCACACATGTTGGGAGTTTGTCTTTGCACATCATCATAATTGAGAATAAATCTTTATTCTCAACAGGACAATCATCAGACAGAAATGTCTCCCTTTCCAGAACATTTCTCCTACACAGTGAACACCTTCTGCATCTCCATCACAGCTGATGGTCTAAGCACAACTGAATGAGGCTGGAACTTTGTCTCAAAATGTGAACATTCTCCTGATATTTCTGTTCTTTTTAACAATCCCAAGTATCCAGTGGGTCAACATATTAGCCATTTGTGATGCCCCCTCTCTCCCTACTCCAACAATGGCTCAACATGCCAACTTAGTCATCAATTTGCTGATTATCTTAGACAAGTCACTGGACCCTTCTAATCTTCAGATGCTTCATCTACACACTGGAGAACAAGAGGCAAGGGAGACAGAAAAAGAGAAATGGCAGGGCTAGAATAGTCTTTAGGATTCTATGTTGATGTTTAGTCTCTCAGTCATGTTCAACTCTTTTGCAACCCCATGGACTGTAGACTGCCAGGCTCCTCTGTCCATGGGATTTCCCAGGCAAAAATCCTGGAGTGAGTTGCCATTTCCTCCTCAAGGGGATTTTCCTGACCCAGGGATCAAACCCGCATCTCCTGTATTACAGGTGGATTATTCACCACTTAGCCACCTGGGAAGCCCTAGGATTCTGGATTAGTTCTCCAGAAAAACAGAATAAATAAGGTACGTGTGTGCTTGTGTGCATATGTGTATGTGCACATATACATTACAAATATATATGACACTCATATTCAAATATACATCATATATAAAATATGTATGACATATGTATACTTAATATACTACATGAGTATTCAGCCCACAGGCAGAGACTCAACAGAACCATGCTCCAGTTCGAGTCCAAAGGTAGACAGCTGGGGAATCCCCTCTCACTTGGGGAGGCCTGCCTTTTTGTTCTATTCAGGTGTTCAATGTATACACACACACACATAGAGCCTAGTGGCTCTCTTTCTCTGCAGAACCTAATACAAAATCCTAATCCTACTCTTTGACCTCTACATGAGAACAACCATTCCATATACCAGGTGGGAGGTCAGGGCACCAGCATCTGGATAGCACTCCATACAGAATATGAGTCACACAGGGAACTAGAGGACAGAATTAAAATACTAAGGGGAAAGCCATTTGTAAAGACTAGGTGAATGTAGTGGGATTAGTGGAAATCAGCTCACTGGACATGCAAGTGCCTAGGACTCATCCCACATACTCCATGGGAAAATCTACTCCAGTTCCCCTTGGCTTGTGATCTGAGTCCACTGATAGCTCCATCAGAACAGGCCCAGGAATCTGCTAGAGAAGATTCTAGCAAGGACAGACACACCCTGCTAATTCTACCACTGGCTTACACATTTATTCAACAAACGTTTATTTCTTTAGCTTGAACAAAGTTCTGGATGCAATGATTTTAGGCTTTCTGGAGTGAGTTTGCCACCCAGTTAAAGCTAAAACTTAAGTGGGCAAAAGACCTTTGATAAAACTGGCATGATAGTCACCACCCAACTATAACTTGAAGAAGAAAGAGAAGTTGAGTTCATAATCCACATCACATCTGCATGTTATCTCAGAATTTAACTACATCAGGGTGTGGTATAGAAAACACACTGGGTAAGCCATGCTGCCACTGAAAGCCTGAAGGAGCTTGGAATATGAAACGAACCACTGGTCCAGGACTAGACTGGCCATCACTGTGTCATTGTGCCTTCAACTTGCCAAGAAAGCTCCTCAAGTGGTCAGTCTAGGCTGTTTGGTCAGGAAGGCCTGAGGCTGACACATCTAACTGAAATTTAATTACCTCTGCCTCATATATAGATTCTACCAGTTTCAGATACATTAAATTCAGACATCAGTTCAGTTCAGTTCAGTACAGTCACTCAATCATGTCCGACTCTTTGCAACCCTATGAACTGCAGCACGCCAGGCTTCCCTGTCCCCCACCAACTCCCAGAGCTTACTCAAACTCATGTCCATTGAGTTGGTGATGCCATCCAACCATCTCATCCTCTGTCATCCCCTTCTCCTCCCACCTTCAGTCTTTCCCAGCACTTTTCAAATGAGTCTGTTCTTCACATCAGGTGGCCAAAGTATTGGAGTTTTGGCTTCAACATCAGTCCTTCCAAAGAATATTCAGGACTGATTTCCTTTAGGATGGACTGTTTGGATCTTGCTGTCCAAGGGACTCTCAAGAGTCTTCTCCAACACTACAGTTCAAAAGCATCAATTCTTCAGCACTCAGTTTTCTTTATAGTCCAACTCTCACATCCATACTGGAAAAACCATAGCTTTGACTAGATGGACATTTGTTGGCAAAGTAATGTCTCTGCTTTTAAATATGCTGTCTATTGTACTTTGTACTTTATAACAATAACAAAATAACTTAACAAATGAAATAAAGTAATACTGTGTGCTGTATTAATGGAAAAAAAAATATGCTATCTAGGTTGGTCATAACTTTTCTTCCAAGGAGCAAGCGTCTTTTAATTTCATGGCTGCAGTCACCATCTGCAGTGATTTTGGAGCCCAAAAAAATAAAGTCTCTCACTGTTTTCATTGTTTCCCCATCTATTTTTCATGAAGTGATAGGAACAGATGCCATGATCTTAGTTTTCTGAATGTTGAGCTTTAAGTCAACTTTTTCACTCTCCTCCTTCACTTGCATCAAGAGGCTCTTTAGTTCTTGTTCGCTTTCTGCCATGAGTGTGGTGTCATCTGCAAATCTGAGGTTATTGACATTTCTCCTGGCAATCTTGATTCTAGCCTGTGCTTCATTCAGTCCAGTATTTCTCATGATGTGCTCTGCAAATAAGTTAAATAAGCAGGGTGACAATATACAGCCTTGACAATATAAATCCAGACAGAGACTATACCAAAAGTGCATAATATATGTTTTATATATATGTTTATATATATGTTTTACACATAATATAGTATATGTGCATAATATATTGCAAAAGTGTAAGACTATATGCCAGAAGAAGAAAAAATTTTAGAAGAAATTACTTCATCAGAATTAAAAGCTTGACCTTAAAATAAGCAAATATTTATAAAATTAAAAGAGGCAGTGGTATCTGCTAAACTCAGTTGATTTCAAGTACAGTCATTATATATTTACACTCAAAAGCAATGGAAAACTTTTTTCTCACATACATCATTGGTTGATTGATTTCACTCTCCCAAACTGGTATTTTGAAACTAATTTAGACAATGTCTGTATGTCTACAGTTATCCCCTATTTAACTTAACAGACCAGATGTTAATGGTTTCCTCTTCCTAACAGTAGACTCTACAAAGGCTTACATAAATAGCCTGAAAACTACTTCTCTAATCGTCCTCTGCCTCTCACCTTAATCACCTTGGCTATTTTTCCTGCCCACAAGTCAAGAAATGAGGGTGGCTTCTAAAAGTTGAAAAAGAGAAAGAGATGGATCCTTCCATCAGAGCCTCCCTGCTGATACCTTGACAGAAGCCTATGGATACTGAGTTTGGACGTCTGAACTGAACTGAACTGAAGTGTACTGTTTTATATAAATAACAGTGGCATGGAATTAATTTGATGATTTCTAAATGTACTGCCAACTTTGCTCTTCAGCTCAGTTCAGCCACTCAGTTGTGTCCGACTCTTTGCAACGCGATGGACTGCAACATGCCAAGCTTCCCTGTCCATCACCAATTCCTGCAGCTTGCTCAAACTCATGTCCATTGAGTCTGTGATGCTATCCAGCCATCTCATCCTCTGTCATCCCCTTCTCCTCCTACCTTCAATCTTTCCCAGCATCAGGGTCTTTTCCAATGAGTCAGTCCTTCACACTAAGTGGCCAAGTATTGGAGTTTCAGCCTCAGCATCAGTCCTTTCAATGAATATTCAGGACTGATTTCCTTTAGGATGGACTGTTTGGATCTCCTTGCAGTCCAAGGGACTCTCAAGAGTCTTCTCCAACACTACAGTTCAAAAGCATCAATTCTTTGGTGCTCAGCTTTCTATATAGTCCAACTCTCACATTCATACATGACTACGGGAAAAACTATAGCTTTGACTAGATGGACCTTTGTTGGCAAAGTAATGTCTCTGCTTTTTTACTATGCTGTCTAGGTTAGTCATAGCTTTTCTTTCAAGGAGCAAGCATCTTTTAATTTCATGGTTGCAGTACCATCTGCAGTGATTTTGGAGCCAAAAAAAAAAAATAGTGTCTTACTGTTTCCATTGATTCCCCATCTATTTTCCATGAACTGATGGGACTGGATGCCATGATCTTAGTTTTTTGAATGTTGAGTTTTAAGCCAACTTTTTCACTCTCCTCTTTCACTTTCATCATCTTCGCTTTCTGCCATAAGGGTGGTGTCATACGGGTATCTGGGGTTATTGATATTTCTTCTGGCGATCTTGATTCCAGCTTGTGCTCCATACAGTCCAGCATTTTCACATGATGTACTCTGCATAGAAGTTAAATAAGCAGGGTGACAATATACAGGCTTTACGTACTCCTTTCCCAATTTGGAACCAGTCTGTTATTCCATGTCGAGTTCTAACTGTTGCTTCTTGACCTGCCCCCTCATAGTCAATAAAAGAGTCTGAACTTTGCTGTAAATAATGGCAATATCTGATACTATTGAGCACCTGCCATTCAGCCAGACATTGTTCCCAGTAATTCACACAGACTATATCACTGAATCCTCGCTACAAATACTATCCTGTTCCTCACTGCACAGATAAAGAAACTAAAGTTCCAGGAGTCTAGGTAGCTTGCCTAACTGCCCAGCAAGGAAGTAACTGATAACTCTAGTTCTCTCCAAATTTGATTGAATAACTATACCCATCTTATAATAACAGTAGACTGGAAAGTTCAATTAGAGAAGCTTGAATGTAACTCCTCATTTTAAAGATGGAGAAACAAGTCCCACAAGACACTGCAGACTTGTCCAAAATTCTCAGGTAATTATGGCAAAACTAACATAAGAAGCTTTTCACTCTGTGGGGGAGAGCGGGAAAGGTGTAATGGATAACTCTGTCAGGGAGAGGTGTGGTTGGTGAGTGCATTCAAATGTATGATGATGAGAATGGCTCCAATACTGCTCTGTTGCAACATACACTTGACATTCAAAAAAAAAAAATCAGTGAAAAAAACTCATTAAAATTAACTAATGTTTGACTAAGTCTGATGACTGTGTTCCAGTGGCTCATTTGATCTCCTCATTAGGCAGGACCACTGTCTTATTCTCCCCACGAAATGAGTAATGAAGCACAGTGCTGATCATCAAGAGCACAGTAAACCAGGCCCCCATTTTGCTCCTCCGTTCTGACCTTCTGCTCCGCAGTTAACAAGATGACTAGATCTCAATCAATGGGAGCCCTCTCTTTTATTTCCCTCAGTCTCTCACCAGACATCTAGTAACAGTTCTCACAAAGTATCACACTCTTTGCAGATTCTTACTATTGTCTGTTTTCATGCTGGTTTTCATAAGTAAACTTTAGGTGGTCACCAGAATGCTTTGACTTTCGGAAGTAATCAACATTTTTGAGCATTTTCTACGCTTCCAAGAATTTGCTTAAGTACTTTATTTGTATTAACCTCACTAACACATTTTATTCTCAGGACAGTACTATGAGGCAGGTACTCTTATTATCCCAATTTTGGAGATGAGGTAACATACAAAGAGGATAAAGAATGTGTCCAGAATAAGGATAAGGAATGTGCCCAGGGTTTCAAAGTTAGTAGGTGGTAGACTGAGGGACAAACTCAGGCAGTAATGATCCAGAGTCCACACTCTGAATCAAACCTTGCTGACTAACCCCACAGCAAAGATGCTAAAATGAAACTGGAATATATTATTACAGTCATTTTGTTCTACAGAAACTGAAGTGATCAAAAGAGGAAAAGCCAAAAAAAAAAAAAAGAGGAAAAGGCAATATGTAAGAATGGAGCTTTCTCACTGAAGAATTTGTACATTGCCTGTGCCCTGAAAGGTAGACTCATCTGCCCAGAGCACCCACCAACTAAATGCTGTACTAGACATGGGACACGATCTTGTCCTCTTATAACTGATGAGTCCACAAGCTAAAACACTGCTTCATGCTCACTCAGATTTTAACCCTACACACGCAGCCATGCTCTCATCCTCCTTAATAAAACCAACAAGGGATCCAGGCTAAAATAACATACGGTCAGGAAGAGTAAGAATTAAAGGATCTAGCGAAACTTAGAGCACAATTACTGCATGTTTTTATCCATTTTAAGATATGCAGTACCTTATGAGTTCATAATATTTTCTCACATTACAATTTTCATGATTTAGTATATAAAATGTATATTTATAATATATTTATACTTCATATACTTTATATATTTGCAACATTTCTCACTTCACAATTTAATTGAACACTTTAATAGATTCTTTTCATTTCTTTTTAAATCAACCTATTTCCAAGTTAAAATGGACTTACATTGTTTTCCATACTTTTGAAAACTAAAAAAAATATATACCAGACACATTCTATTGCAGTTTTCTCCTTCATGGTTTCTGAAGTTCATTTCACAACCAAATTTCTTATAGATATCATTTGTGATAGAGGATCAAGCAGCTTGATATTCATTTTAGAGTGCATTTGTCTCCCTTCCACTCAACCCCTATACCATTCATTGAAGTTTAAGATAAGCAGAACACTAAATATTAGAGAAATGCAAACCAAAACTACAGTGAGGTATCACCTCATACCAATCAGAATGACCATCAACAAAAAGTCTACAAATAATAAATGCTGGCGAGTGTGCGGAAAAAAGGGAACCCTCTTACACTGTTGGTGGTAATATAAATTGGTGCAGCCACTATGGAAAATAGTATGGAAGTTCCTTAAAAAATTGAAAATAGAGTTACCATATGACCTAGCAATTCCACTCCTGGGCAAACATCTGGAAAAGAGTAAATGTCTAATTCAAAAAGATACATATTCATAGCAAGCACTATTTATATTAGCCAAGACACGGAAGCAACCTAAATGTTCATCAAATGTTGAGCAGATAAAGATGTGGTATATACGTACAATCAAATATTACTCAACCATAACAAAGAATGAAATAATGCCATCTGCAGCAAAATGGATGGATTTAGAGATTATCATATTAAGTAAGACAGAGGAAGATAAATATCATATGATATCACTTATATGTAGAATCTAAAAAATGATACAATTGAACTTACTTACCAAACAGAAACAGACTCACAGACTTAGAAAACTTATGGTTACCAATTAGGGAAGGAGGTGGGGAAGGGACAAATTAGGAGTCTGGAATGAGCAGATACAAACTGGTATATATAAAATAAACAAGGTCCTACTCTATAGCACAGGGATCTACATTCTATACACATAGAATAGCCCATAATGGAAAAAAAACTGAAAAAGAAAACATATACATGCATGTGTGTGTGTGTGTACATGCATATGTGTGTGTGTGTGCGTGTGTGTGTGTGTGTGTAACTGAATCACTCTGCTGTACACTTGAAACTAATACAACTCTGTAAATCAACCATACTTCAATTTTAAAAATAAATAAATAAAACGAAATTTTAAACTTAAAAAAAGGACAAGCAGCACACATCTCTCTGAAGCGGTATCACACACCAAGAGCACAGGTCCTGGCGCCAACATCCCTGTTTCACCTCCATCTGCATCATGCATTAGTTAGCACCTTCAGTGAGGTACTTGATCCCTCTGTGCCTTGATTTCCTGCAAAGCGGGGGTAATAACAGTGCCACCGTTAGTACTAATATTCTTCACCATGCACCAGGATGGGAGATCTGGCTCCTTAAAACACTGAAATGCTTCCATGCCAGTAGATAACCTGCTGCCATCTCAAGCATCACAGTGCCCACTCACACAGCCTCCACCCAGGCCTCACCCTCTGTGTGACCTCTATATTGTAAACATTAAATTTAAACATTGAAAATCTAATGCTCTGAATAGCAGGAATCTGACAACCCTGATCCAGCTGTGTACCCCAAATTCATTCCAGTGGGCCAGAAACCAAGCCTTATAGGTTGCTAAATGCTTTATATCACTTATAACTACCTTATAGGGTTGTTACAAGGAGCAAATAAATTTCACACATTATAGGAAACGCTCAAGAAAACTTTATTATTACTCTGATCGAAACTATTGATGAATAATATGTAGTGACAACTATATGAACCACTTGAAAAATGTTACCGGTAGTATTTCCTTATCACATAGCCTCAATTCTTAAGGCTATTTCAAAGACAAAGCAAGGGCTTCTCAGACTCATGAAAATCAAGCAGTGAGAAGAATCCCTCTGAGAAAAGCTCAGTTGTAAATGCATGTGCTTATCAATATTAATAATACAAAACAAATAACTTTTCTTAAAAATACATATATGAAGGGGTTAAGAGGATATCCAATAACAAGTGATGCTGCTATCTTTCTAACATAATATGATCTTTTCTAATTTAATGAATGCTTATTTAAAGTGTCTTTCCTTTAGAGTCTAATAAAAACTTAATTAAAAAGTAAGAACTCTTAAACACCATTAGAAGGTAAAAATAAAGTTTTAAAATAGTTCAGAGAGGATTTTTTAAGTATTAGAATGAATATTTGAGCTAAAAATAAAAGTTAAATTGTATAGATCAATTCTTAAAATCATGTCATTATAAAATTACACAAAAAGCTGTATTTATAACTTGACACCATTTTCTCTCTCCTAATGGTTCCCGGTATTTAAATGCAAAAATAGAATTTGCATATGTATATGTATGTAGCAGGGTAGAGGTAGGCTGAAGCTGGTACAAGCTAAAATAACCAGCTACAAATAAGAAGTAAGAACCAACTGCCTAAATGAATGCACTTTTTTAAAACTAAATAACAATTTAGGAACAGACTTATAATTACTGGAGCAATAACAACCTTAACTGTGAAACTACTACTGTGCCCAATAGTATTTTCTCTCGATAAGCACTGAAGACAGATTTTGTGATTCTTAGCTCTAAAAATTCATCCTTGGTATTTTTATGAGGTCCAAGATGATTTTATAAAAACTAAGACCTAGATTCTCTGAACATTTTCCAGAAAAGAAAGGTTTAGCGTTACTATGAAAAATAATGTCTACCATTTCACCAGCATTTCTAGAAAACTCAGGAAAGTAGATGGAGTGATTCAAGGGGGCAGAAAGTAGAGGTCCAAAGACTATTTGGGAAGATCCTCCTATTTCAGGCTGTTTACAGCACTTGCTGTAAACTATGAGCCATGCCATGCAGGGCCACCCAAGATGGGCGGGTCACAGTGGAGAGGTCTGACAAAATGTGGTCCACTGGAGGAGGGAAAAGCAAACCACTTCAGCATTCTTGCCTTGAGAACCCCATGAACAGTATGAAAAGGCACAAAGATATGACACAGAAAGACCAACTCCCCAGGTCAGTAGGGGCCAAAAATGCTACTGGAGAAGAGCAAACAAACAGTTCCAAAAGGAACAAAAAGGCTAAGCCAAAGCAGACACAATGCCCAGTTGTGGTGAAAGAAAAGTCTGATGCTGTAAAAAGCAATACTGGAACCTGAAATGTTAGGTCAATGAATCAAGGCAAATTGGAAGTAGTCAAACAGGAGATGGCAAGAGTGAACATCAACATTTTAGGAATCAGTGAACTAAAATGGACTGGAATGGGAGAATTTAATTCAGATGACCATTACATCTACTACGGTGGCCAAGAATCTCTTAGAAGAAATGGAGTAGCCCTCATAGTCAACAAGAGAGTCCGAAATGCAGTACTTGGCTGCAAACTCAAAGATGACAGAACTATCTCTGTTCATTTCCAAGGCAAACTATTCAATACCACAGTAATCCAAGTCTATGCCCCAAACAGTGATGCTAAAGAAGCTGAAGTTGAACGGCTCTATGAAGACCTACAAGATCTTCTAGAACTAACACCAAAAAAAAGATGTCCTTTTCAGCAAAAGGAACTGGAATGCAAAATTAGGAAGTTAAGAGCTATCTGGAGTAACAGGCAAGTTTGGCCTTGGAATAAAAAATGAAGCAGGGCAAAGGCTAACAGAGTTTTGCCAAAAGAATGCACTGGTCATAGCAAATAGCATTTTCCAGCAACACAAGAGATCACTCTACACATGAACATCACCAGATTTCAATACCAAAATCAAACTGATTATATTCTTTGCAGCTAAAGATGGAGAAACTCTACACAGTCAGTAAAAACAAGACTAGGAGCTGGCTGTGGCTCAGATCATGAACTCCTTATTGCCAAATTCAGACTCAAATTGAAGAAAGTAGGGAAAACCACTAGGCCTTAGGTATGACCTAAGTCAAATCCCTTACAATTATACAGTGGAAGTGACAAATAGATTCAAGGGATTAGATCTGATAGATAGGATGCCTGAAGAATGATGGGCAGAGGTTTGTAACATTGTACAGGAGGCAGTGATCAAAACCATCCCCAAGAAAAAGGAATGAAATAAGGCAAAATGGTTGTCTGAGGAGGCCTTACAAATAGCTGAGAAGAGAAAAGAAGCAAAAGGCAAAGCAGAAAAGGAAAGATATACCCAACTGAATGCAGCGTTCCAAAGGATAGCATTGAGAGATAAGAAAGCCTTCCTCAGAGATCAATGCAAAGAAATAGAGGAAAACAATAGAACGGGAAAGACTAGAGAAATCTTCAAGAAAATTAGAGATACCAAGGGTACATTTTATGCAAAGATGGGCACAATAAAGGACAGAAATGGTTTGAACCTAACAGAAGCAGAAGATATTAAGAAAAGGTGGCAAGAATATACAGAAGAATGATATTAAAAAATCTTAATGACCTGGATAACCATGATGTTGTTGTGATCACTCACCTAGAGCCAGACATCCTGGAATGTGAAGTCAAATGGGCCTTAGGAAGCATCACTATGAACAAGATAGAATTCCAGCTGAGCTATTTCAAGTCCTAAAAGATGA